>NW_027466134.1:6250000-6262500 GCF_046127955.1 Nelusetta ayraudi
GTCTTCATCAACGCCTCACTGGTGGAAATTTGCATCATCACAGCAGCGACACAGTGAAGAAGACAAAGTAATAAAACTCCAGTATTAATACACAATGAAAGGAACAAGAAAGATATTTACATCACATTGACAGTTGCACTATTTTACAGGTAACGTCCATAACATTGGAAGAGAAGTGATGGTTTGACTGCAGTGCCAGCAGTTCCCTCCAGGTGGCGACGTCAGGCAACAACAGGGAGAAAGATACGGAACAGTAATACTACTAGTAGTACCAGTAGTACTACTGGTACTACTAGTACTAGTAGTACACAGTACTACAGCAGTACTACAGTAGAACTACTGGTTCTACACAGTACTACTAGTAGCACTACTGGTTCTACATAGTGCTACCAGTAGTACTAGTGGTCCTACTGGTACTACACACTTCTATAGAACCAGTAGTACTACTGGTACTACACAGCAGCAGTGTTGCTCTCTGCTGCGTCACTCTGCTCAGCCAGCAGGGGGCGGCAGAGCTCCGCTCAGTCTCAGCATCTCTGAACTGAGTCACACTGACTGCGTGAACCTGACCAATCAGCATCCCCACCCCCCACCCCCACCCCAGCGCCCCCTACATTTATTCATGAAGTTCCATTAAACAATCAAAGATTCATCTCGTCATCAAACTTTCATCAGTCACAGGAGGGGGGGGGGGGGGGGTAGTGGAGAGGGGGGAGCCCCGCCTGCTGTGACATCACCAGTGACGTCAGCATCCCTACAACGTTCACGCTTTCTAACAGTTGAACTGTTTTCTTTTGTTTTTGCTTCTCTGATCCAAACGGCCTCTGATTGGCCAGAGCTGCTGACCGCCCCCCCCTCTAGCTTACTGTGATTGGCTGAACCAACATCTTTTTTTTAACAAAACATCAGCAACATTGCTGTCCCCTGATTACCTGATCACCTGACCAATCAGCTCCGGATCAACAGCAGAGGGCGTGGCCTCGCTGGGCCCGCCCCCTGCTGGCTCCGCCCCCAGATGTCTCGCTCAGCCAGCAGCAGTAAGGAGAGAAAGGCGCTGCTGCTCAGTTCGGCTGATCGCGGCCCGGTTCTACCTCATCGGTTCCACCTGTTCGGTTCAGTTCAGTTTGATCCAGTTCGGCTCGAAGACCCAAAGTTCCCGCGCAGCCAGTGAGCAGGAAGCGGCGGCCGCGCGCTCCAACTTTGAGCAGCGGCTCCACGCCAACAGGAAGCGGGAGCCGCGCGGAGCTCCGGAGCTGCTGGTCCCAGTCCCGGTCCTGGTCCCGGTCCCGGTCCCGGTTCCAGAGCCAGAGCCCGCTCGCTCCGGTTCTCATTGTTGATCGGGGCTCGAGGAGACCCGGTTCCGACCCAGGATGGAAGCTGCTGGCGCCTCGTGCTTCTGGACCGGGAACCAAACCGAGCCGAAGCGCCTTTGAAGCCTCCGTCGGACCCGCATGGCCCCGCCGGGCCGGCTCAGGGACCGCGGACCTCCTCATGTCTCCCAGTGCCGCTTCCAGCTCCGCTAGTGTTGAAGGCGCTCGCGGCTCAACTCAAGGCTCGCGGATGTTCGGCGGGACGCGGCAGCTGCTGCTGCTGGTCTTGGTCCTGATCCTGGTCCGGACCACCAGAACCGACGAGCGGCTCGTCACGGATCGGTTCGCCGTCTACTGGAACAGTAGCAACCCACGGTAAGAAGCGGACCGGACCGGGACCCGACCCAAAGTTTGGCTTCTGTTAAAAAAACAATTTCATTAATTCAATATGAATTAATTCATTAACAACAACAACATTATCATTATTATTATTATTATTATTATTTGGTTAAGAGGAAGATGGTTTTCAGGTCCTGGGATTTTATTGATTCTCATCTCGTCCATAAATTTCAACACAAAATATTTTTTAATTTATTGATTTTTTTTCTGTCTGTTAAAATGAAAAATTTCAGTCAAATTACTGACTGATGGATGTGATCAATAGAATGATTGACACTCCAGTATTGTAACACACAGTCATTGTTGTTTAAACACACACACACACACACACACACACACACACACACACACACACACAAATGAGTGTCCCAGTCGACTTCATGGTTTGGGCCTGAACCAGAAGAACCAGCAGGTGACCACATAGAGGTCCCAGGAGACCTTGGGAATGGATCCCACAACCCTCCTGCAGTGAGGCGGCCATGCTAACCCTACCACAGCGCCACCATGTGGCTGCAGTAGACCTTCAGACCTTCAGACCTCCTCCCAGAGTAACCCAGTCTGACCCAGTCTGACCCTCAGGTCTTAGTCTAACTGACCCAGTCTGTTCCTGGACAGTGCTAACACAGCAGCTAACTAGCAGAACCTGCTCTCATTGTTCTCTCCATCCCTCCATCCATCCATCCATCCATCCCTCCCTCCATCCGTCCATCCATCCATCCATCCATCCGTCCGTCCATCCCTCCATCCCTCCATCCATCCGTCCATCCGTCCGTCCATCCCTCCATCCATCCATCCCTCCATCCATCCGTCCATCCCTCCGTCCATCCCTCCATCCATCCCTCCGTCCATCCCTCCGTCCGTCCATCCCTCCGTCCGTCCATCCCTCCATCCATCCCTCCATCCATCTGTCCGTCCGTCCAACCCTCCATCCATCCGTCCATCCCTCCATCCTGCTGCTCCTCTTCTCTTCTCCTCTCTGTCTGAACCAGCATCAACCATCCAGCCAATTGTTGGATTACAAGAAGGGAAGTTCACTTCCTGACCTCACATGAACTCACATTGTCCAATCAGACAGGAGCTGAAGTGTGGGGCCCTGTAGCAGAGCTGTGATTGGCCCCTGCAGCCTTGAGCAGCAGCCAATGAGGAAGCAGAATTATTGACAACATGAAGAAACATCTGCTGAGCTTTTATCTGAGGGCCACATCTGGCCCGCCAGCCGTAGGTTGCCTACCTGTCCGGACCTGGACACCAGGCAGTTCCAGCGAGGAGTAGCAGGTGGCACTCAGACTTGGCTCCACCCACTCCCCTGGCCCCACCCCCTGGTATTTTTATCCCTCGGTCTGGAGCCACAGCTCTTCACTGCTGCACCATCGCCACTGACCCACATTTCCTCCATGCAGGAACACACACACACACACACACGTCTTTGAAGTGATGGTGCTGCCAGGAGGGGGAGGGGTCAACGACCTCCTCGTCTCCTCCTCAACCCCACTGGAAGACTGGAACTCCTGGACAGAGAGGGAGTTCAAGGTCACTGTGGTGACAGGAGTTCTGGTTAGTGGAAGTTAGTGGTGGCTGGTAGTAGTTAGTGTGGCTGGTAGTAGTTAGTGGTGGCTAGTGGTGGCTGGTAGTTATTGGTAGTTAGTGGTTGCTGGTGGTGGCTGGTAGTTAGTGGTGGGAGGGGGGAGTTAGTGGTGGGTAGTTAGTGGTTGCTGGTGGTAGTTAGTTGTGGCTAGTGGTGGCTGGTAGTTAGTGGTTGCTGGTGGTAGTTAGTGGTAGTTAGTGGTTGCTGGTGGTAGTTCGTGGTAGTTAGTAGTAGTTAGTGGTGGCTCGTAGCAGTTGTGCAGTGTGGTGGAAGCTTTGCTCTGAGTCGCCACGGTGGGAAGAACGAAGGTCTTCTGTTCCGCTGACTCCAGTGAAGACTGAAGGGCAGCGCATTAAACCACAATCAAAGCAAACATTGCTTTAATATTAATATTATAGTTCATATTTATGTTTTTTTATATATTGCAACATTATTGCTAAATCGGTCTAAAAGATTGAATTTTCCTCCCTGTCAGGCAGATCAGCTCAGATGAATCAAAGCGTTGAGTTGGTTTTATTTTTGTGGAAGATTTTAAAATGACATTTGCTGTTTAAAATTAAAAAATTAGATCTCAATTTTATTTCTCAGTACATCCAGTGGACAGCAAGAGGTTATGAATTTAGCATTAGCATTAGCATGTGGCTGTCCCAGGTGTGTGTGCCAGTTTGTGTGTGTGTGGGGTTATATTTGTTGCTGAACTGAATTGCAGGTGTGCGGTGACTCACTGGTCCTGTAGGGGGCGATCACCATTTGGGTCCCTCCTAGCACAGCACGGCTAAGCTGCTAGCAGCGCTAAAGGTGTTAAGATGCTAAAGGTGGCGACTAGATGAGCTCCTCCCAAAAGAACCTCCAGGGCTGCAGGGGGCGCTGCAACCAGTTAGCGTGGCTGTGTTGCTGCTAGCTGCATAGTAAGCGGCCAGGCTGCTGGTATGTAGCTGGTTGTGTGTCTGTTGTCGTGTTTTATAGATGAGCTGCACTTCCTGCTCAGAGACTCATGAATCATTGAGCACCGACCAATCAGAGCGGCTGCAGCACCGCCGTCATGCAGCTGCAAGTGGAGCAGCCACACACACACACACACACACACACACACACACACACACACACACACACACACACACACACACACACACACACACACTCTGTGTGTGAGTGTTAGTGAGTGTGTGTGTGTATTGCTGCTGTTGTTAGCTTCTTTGCAGGGTTAGCTTAGTGTGCTAGCATGGTGTGACTGCAGGATTGAATCATGTGACACTTCCAGCCAATCAATCAATCAGCCGCTGTTGTCTGGCTACGCCCCCTCCTGACAGGAAGTGTGAAGTTCAGCCATTCACTTCCTGTTTCAGAACCTCTGAGGCCAGGCTGCTCCCCTGGTGGCCAGTGACGGTACTGCTCCAGTGGGCTTGCGGGGGAGGCTTCCCTCCTTATCTGAAGCTGCTGTGGTGAAGCAGCAGCTGAAAGAGTCTGACCTACTTTCTGTTCTCACAAGGTGTGTGTGTGTTGGGGGGGTGGGCGTAGACTCCTCTTTAGTCTGACACACTCAGGTGGGGAGGGGGGCTCTCCACTGTTAATGGGATTATGCAGATGGAGGCGCTCTCTCTCTGTGTCTCTCTCTCGCTCAAAGCAGCGTCTTGAATGGAGATTATGGAAATTATGCAGCGCTGATTGACAGGGGGCGGGGCCACACACACACACACACACACACACGGAACCAATGTGAAGTCCGAGCTGAGGTGCTGACATCATCAAAGTGAGACGGAGGAGACAGAGGAGTCTTCCCCGGCGACTGAGGCTCTCTGCCTTCTGATTGGCCCACACACTCCCAGCAAGCTGTGCTATTGGCTTAGTGGTGTGTGTGATTTGGTTGAACGATCAAAGTAAACTTCATTTTCATTCATCAGGAAGCTTCGATATTTTTGTCAATTAAAGATGAAAACATTCTCAAAATTTTAGCCCCATAGCTAGCAGTGTGTGTGGAATGTTTTCCTGCTATTGTCGACGGCAGCGTGTGATTGGTCGAGTGTGTCGGCCCCCTGTGGTCGGCCAAGTAGAAATAATCCCCCGTGTGACCCCTCCCCCTGCTGATCTCTGACCCCCCCCACCCCCCACCTTCACTGTGACTGAAATGCTTTCGTTGCTCTCTGATGTTTTAGAATTCATCTTGTTTGTTGTCACACAACCGTGATCAAAATCACAGAACATTCTAGAAGGCATGGAAACATTTACACACACACACGCACACGCCAGGTGGCACCACTGGTAGAGTTGCTATCCAATCATATTGCAGTTAGCTGGTGTTGCCTGTCAATCTGCCTGAGGCCTTCAGGATCAACACTGCAGCTTCCCGCTGGCTGTCAGTGAACGCACCACCGCTGTCAGTGAACGCACCACCACTGTCAGTGAGTCAGTGAAGGCACCTGTAATGGGTGTTTTAATTAGTTACTTTAGAAAATAATATGATCAAAAGCCAAGATCGTCTGCTGGAGCTGGTGTAAGTAATTAAGACAACACAAAATTATTGTTTATCAAATACGTGTATCAAGTGATGAGTGGAAACCAAAATATTTACAACCCCCCCCCAAACAAACCCAATCAAAAGCATTAACAGCAAAAACAGCAAGAATATTATTATTAATAATACTAATAATAATGGCCAAAAAAACAATTCACTGCAGTACAGAAACCAAGTTACTGTAACCAATTAACTGTTCGAACTGGCTAAAGTCAGTAGTTAATCAATACAAGAAAATAAAGGAAAAACGAAACATGAAAAAGTTCGGGACCATGAGGAGATCGTTGAACAGCTGAGTGAAGGTGTGCGTGTGTGTGGGTAAAAATGTCCATGTAGTTATTGTTCAAATGAGTTTACGTCCAAGAGCCAGAAGCTATGTTCGGCTCCAATTCTTCTCCCCAGTTCGGTTTAGCTCGTCCTCGCGACCATTCATTAGTCACCTGGCCTGGATTAAAAACAGGACCAGTAAACAACTAAAAATGAACGAGCAGAAATCAAAATACATAACACATTAGCCGGCAACAAAAAAAGACAATTCTAAAAATGCTAATGTTACCCGATCAGAGCAGTTAAACACAGTTAACATTCATGCTAAACAACAGTTTTCAAACTCACCAATTCCTTGCACAACCAACTTATGGCAGCGACACAGAGCGAAAGTTGAGGCAGCCCAATAACGGCGTGAACGAAATCCGCAGTGGTGCCGTTTCTCAGAGGCGGTGAGAGTGACCAGCTCACGGCTCCCTACTATTTTATCCCTACACTAATTTGCAAACGTGAAACACCTGTGGAGCAATCACGCAACATGGTGCTTACGGGTGGCGCAGCTACCGGAGCACATAAGGGACAAAAAGCATGTAAATATAAACAAATAATCGCATTTTTCACCCTAGGCTACACACCACCACTGTCAGTGAACGCACCACCACTGTCAGTGAGTCAGTGAACGCACCACCACTGTCAGTGAGGCAGTGAAGGCACCACCACTGTCAGTGAAGGCACCACCACTGTCAGTGGGTCAGTGAAGGCACCACCACTGTCAGTGAAGGCACCACCACTGTCAGTGGGTCAGTGAAGGCACCACCACTGTCAGTGGGTCAGTGAAGGCACCACCACTGTCAGTGAATGCACCACCACTGTCAGTGAGGCAGTGAAGGCACCACCACTGTCAGTGAAGGCACCACCGCTGTAAGTGAATGCACCACCACTGTCAGTGAAGGCACCACCCCTGTCAGTGAGGCAGTGAACCAGAACTGGAGACTGGACTGGCAATATGGCGGCAGCCAATTGTTTCCAGTGGCCACTCGAGGTACTGCAGCAAAAACATCCTGTGTGCTGTGTCTCAGCTCGTTCTGATTGGCTGCGTCCTGACCTGTCTGTTAGTGACCTTCTCCAGGATCCTTCTGATTGGCTAACAAGGCTTTACGCTGAAGTTCACACATACACGTCATGTGATTGGATAAGAAGACCAGCTTCCTGTTTCCTGTTTCCTGTTGCCTCAATCGATGGTGTTCCAAAGTGAAACTCCTGGCCAGCGGTGGTCTCTCCTCCTGATGATTGATGACCTCTAACCTCTCACTGCTGATTGCCAGGTGCTGATTGATTGATGATTGATCGCTGCTTTCTGACTGCTGGCTGGTCGTGTGGACCTGCTGCAGGTTCTGGCGGGGTGACTACACGGTGGAGGTGACCATCAACGACTACCTGGACATCTACTGCCCTCACTACCGGGGCGAGGAGGAGGAGATGGAGGAGCGGCAGGAAAAGTACGTGCTGTACATGGTCAACTACGACGGCTACAGCAGCTGCGACCCGCGGCGCCGCGGCTTCAAGCGCTGGGAGTGCAACCGTCCCCGCAGCCCCTCCGGACCCCTGCGCTTCTCCGAGAAGATCCAACTCTTCACCCCCTTCAGCCTGGGCTTCGAGTTCCGGCCCGGCCACGAGTACTACTACATCTGTGAGTACTGCTACACCTGTTAGTACTGCTACACCTGTGAGTACTGCTAGTGGTAGTGGTAGACCTGTGAGTACTGCTACACCTGTGAGTACTGCTAGTGGTAGTGGTAGACCTGTGAGTACTGCTACACCTGTGAGTACTGCTAGTGGTAGTGGTAGACCTGTGAGTACTGCTACACCTGTGAGTACTGCTAGGGGTAGTGGTAGACCTGTGAGTACTGCTACATCTGTGAGTACTGCTACACCTGTAAGTACTACTACACCTGTGAGTACTGCTACACCTGTGAGTACTACTACATCTGTGAGTACTGCTACACCTGTGAGTACTACTACTACACCTATGAGTACTGCTACACCTGTGAGTACTGCTACATCTGTGAGTACTGCTACACCTGTGAGGGAACTGGTCTCAGCTGATGGATTCACCTGTGTGTGTGTGTGTGTGTGTGTGTGTGTGTGTGTGTGTGTGTGTGTGTGTGTGTGTGTGTGTGTGTGTGTGTGTGGGCAGCCTCTCCTCACCCCAGCCTGGCAGGGAAGCCGTGTCTGAAGCTGAAGATCTACGTCAAGCCCTCCAGTGAGTCTCACCCTGAACCTGCAACAAGCTGCGTCCTGATTGGCTCAGTCCACTCACTTCAGTTTGGAGTCTGAGGTCCCTGTCAGTCAAATCACTCGTCCTATCAACACGGACATTATTGTAGGAGTCAGTGAGGAGCAGTTTATTGATGATTGATGTTTGATGATTGATGATTGATGATTGATCCCTGTCTTGCTCAGACGACTCGCTGTACGAGTCACCAGAACCTTTCCTGACTGACGACACCAACGGCGCCGGTGGGGACGTCCTGGCCAGGCCCCGCCTCTTCCTGCTGACCCTCACCTTCTTCCTGGCTTCCTGCTCCTCCTCCTCCTAGCACCTGCTGCTCCTCCTCTGGCTCCGCCCACTACCTCACCTCCTCTCTCAGCCAATCACAGAGGGGGAGGCAGGAGTGGTCGGAGACCCAACTGATGGGACGATGATGAAGATGATGATGATTGTGGTGATGAAGATTGTGATGATGATGATGATGGCGACGATGATGATGATGATGATGATGATGATTGTGGTAATGAAGATTGTGGTGATGATGATGATGAAGATGATGATGATGATGATTGTGGTCATGATTGTGGTGATGAAGATTGTGATGATGATGATGAAGATGATGAAGATGATGATGATGATGATGATGATGATGTTGGTGGTGATGACAATGAAGAGTTCACTCAGTGACTCATCAATATTCATATATATCCATCAATATTTCTGATGTTATTAGTTTGTGCGATTTGTGAAAATAATCAAATTTGTAAAATTTAAAGAGAATATTTTTAAACTATTCTACTTAAGCTTCTGTTTTGAAAAAGTGTGATCATACCGCGGTCACCTTCATCATCTTCATCTTCACTCTTCACCACCTGCTTCCTGCCGACAGGCTGCGCGGCTCCAGTCTGACCTCTAGTGGTGACAGCAGCTGCGTGCACTCATCTCGCAACCCCTCCACCGCCGATCTCTGCCAAAGACTCTCCATATGTCTCCGGGAGGTGGGCGGGGCCAGAGGCCCACCCCTGCCAAGGGGGCGGAGTCAATATGTTTTTTTTCTATCAATTTCTACTGAGAATGTTTCATACAAAAACTGAGTCAACCAATCAAAGAAGGCCTTTTTCCTCTGGTGCTGAATCTGTAGCCACAACCTTCTCCTGCTGAGGGGGAGGAGTCCTGTGTGGAGCAGGGCATGCTGGGAAATGCAGTTGTGACAGACAGCGATGATGGTGTTGGACTGCAGGAGAGTTTTTGTCTTTGTGCTGTTCGTTGTTGCAGAAGCTGAACTCATGTCTGCAGTGAAGGAACGTGCTCTGGTTGTTGTTGTTGTTGTTGTTGTTGTTGTTGTTGCTCTACTTCTTGTTGTCTCCTTCCCTTTCCTACCTGCATCACAATGCATTCTGGTCCATGTAGTCCTCTGCTTCCGTCCATGGCACGCTTGCTGCCAGTTCCAACGTCAAACTTCTCTTCCTGCGGATGAATGGAGAGACGTGATTGGTCTCTCCATTGGCTGACTGGGGGTCAGCTGACACCACTGCACGATCAACAAACTCCCCAGTTGAGTCAGAGACTAACAACTTGTGTGTTCAATAAAGTCACTGATGGAGACCACGACCCACGACCTGAGTCAATGCTGACATGTACGCACATGTACACACAAACATGCACTGAGACACACACACGGACGGGTGGTTGTGTTTCCACTGGGTGCGGATGTCCTGTGTTTAAAATATTACAGTTTCACATATTGAAAACTTAAAGGCTCATGAAACAGTGGCGTGGTGGAATATCAAGTATCTATCTGTAGATCTCTCCATCTATCTATCTATCTATCTATCTATCTATCTATCTCTCTCTCTCTCCATCCACACGGATGCAATGTAGCAGCAGAAGCCAGGTGGTGAACTACCACCCTGTATTGGACCATGAGGAATTTCCCTAAACTATTTTTCAAAAATTTAATATATAATATAAACACAAAGTGACTTTTTGAATTTTTGGTGGAACTTTATTTTGAAAAGCTACATTAGAATGTAACAGAAGTGAGTGAGTTGCATCCTGGGGTGGAGTGGGGTGAGGGTTAGGAGTAGAGTGACCCTACTACTGAAGTGCAGCCATGGGTGACAATTAGGAATTACTTAAAAAGAGTAAAATCTAAAACTGAGAAATTTAACAAGACAAATCTAATTTTTTTTGGAGCTTTATTTTGAAATTCCATATCAACATGTGATGAAGTTGAGTGGGGGGCACCCTGGGCTGCAGTACTATCAGCCTGAAGTAGAGTCGTGGGCTGACAAAGAGGAGTGTTTCTGAAATATTACTCTGAATATTACACTTGACATTATTGTTTTTGTAGTGGTCAGTATTGACCTGACGGGGGCAGTGTCGCTGAGAACAGCACCAGAAGAAGAAGAACACAAGAAGACGCGTCGTCGCCTCAGCGGAGCTTCCTATTGGCTGCCGGCGCTACGCCCGCCAGTCGGCTCCAGAAACGGCGCCATAATTCAACCGCCCGCTGCCGCTCCAGGTTGCAGTCAAATTGCGGAGGAGTTTGTGTCTCGACTTGACCGGAGGAGCCGCTGCCGAACCGGAGCCGCTGCCGACCGACACCCTGAGAGTGTAGAAGACCAGGAAACTGATGGCGGGGAATGACGTGACGGCGGTTAGCAGTTAGCTGCGACTGTTAGCTGCGCCTGCCGGGGTGTGTGTGTGTGTGTGTGTGTGTGTGTGTGTGTGTGTGTGTGTGTGTGTGTGTGTGTGTGTGTGTGTGTGTGTGTGTGTGTCAGCAGCAGCAGGATGAGCTGCCCGGTCAACCTACAGCAGCTTCCGGCGGAAGTCCTGCTGACCGTGTGTCCTGGAGGGAGGTGAGCGAGCCGCTGCGACCCCACAGTCCATTGTGTTGTGTTGTGTTGTCGTGGATAGTTGTATGGAGCTGTGACGTCATGTGCCCCCCAGGAACTCCAGGAACTACGTGACTCCGCTCAGTTTCCCCAAATCCAGGAGAGCTCTGTGGGAGGACAACGCCTCTGGAGAGAAGCTCCGCCTCCAGCTGCTGCCCCACAGGTACACACACACACACTCTCCTTCTGTCTCTGTCTCTGTCTCTCTGTCTCACTCTCTTTCTCTCTCTCTGTCTCACTCTCACCCTCTCTCTCTCTCTCTCTCTTTCACTCTCACCCTCTCTCTCTCTCTCTCTCTCTCTCTCTCTCTCTCTCTCACTCTCTCTCTCTCTCTCTCTCTCTCTCCTCAGGAAGCCTCAGGTGCTGCTGCAGGTCAAAACCCTGCGTCTGGCCCAGCGCCTGGCCCATCGTAGCACAAACCCCCGCCCCCTGGCCTTCTTCCTGGGCTCCCTGTCAGTGGATGCAGGTTAGTCAAGCCCCGCCCCTGGTCCCTCCATCACCTGACGCTGCCCCTGACCCCCCTTCCTTTCTGTTTGTGGTCCAGATGAGGAGGGCGTCACGGTGACCCTGGACCGGTTCGACCCGGGTCGGGACCAGCCTGGGCCTGGGGGTCAGAACCAGGACCAACCTGGCTCCTGGGCTCGGGTCCCCTCAGCTGTTGTGCCTGGAGACGTGGTGGTTCCCTGTTTGTTCTCCAGACAGTCACAGCAGAACATCATCCAATCAGAGGCCGAGTTCCATCACTGCTTCACTGTGAGTATGTCTGTCTGTCTGACTGACTGTCTGTCTGCCTGTCTGCCTGTCTGCCTGTCTGTCTGTCTGTCTGCCTGCCTGCTTGTCTGCCTGACAGACAGACATCTGTCTGCCTGCCTGTCTGTCTGACTGCCTGTCTGTCTGTCCTCCTCAGTGCTTGCAGCAGGTGTTTGGTGGCAGACAGACCCTTGATGTGTCTCAGGTGCTGAAGGTCAGAGGTCAGGTCACCTGCAGTCAGCAGTCTGACTCCGCTTCCTTCGCTCTGAGCTTGTGTGTGATTGGTCCTGTGCTGCCGCTGGAGGTCCAGAGGCTCCGCCCCCTGCCACTCATCCCCACCGCCCTGCTGAGGAGTCTGACTGGCGTGGAGCGCTCGCTGCTGCAGAGCCCCGCCCCCCGCAGAGGGTGAGGGTGAAGGGGTTGGGGGGCAGGGTTCCCAGGTCACCTGGGTCAAAGTCAACGCTTAAGGTCGTGTGTGTGTGTGTGTGTGTGTGTGTGTGTGTGTGTG
>NW_027466134.1:6267500-6392500 GCF_046127955.1 Nelusetta ayraudi
GAACGTCTACCAGTCGGAGTTCCACCTGAGCGAGCGGCGGCGCTGCTCCGTCCCCACCATGTTCCAGGAGGGCCGCTTCCGGTACGCCTCCTACCCCCAGGACCAGGTCCAGGTCCTGGAGCTGCCCTACCAGGGAGACCAGCTGTCCACGATCCTCGTCCTGCCCGGACCCAGCACCACCCTGGCCCAGGTGGAGGAGGGGCTGCACCTGGCCAGGCTGGACCAATGGCTGAGTGGCCTGCAGGAGAGCACGGTGGCCCTGCACCTGCCGCGCTTCAAGATGCAGGACGCACTCAGCCTCAAGGGGGCGCTGCAGAGCATGGGCCTGACTGACCTGTTCAACCCTGACCAGGCCAGCCTGCCAGGTAGGGTGTGTGTCTGTGTGTGTGTGTGTGTGTGGGGGGGGGGTCCTCAGATCTCAGCTCTCCACCACAGCAGACCAGCAAAGAGGGCAGGAAGGCTGAAGACTCGTGAGCTTCTCAAGAGACTCCAGCATCAGAACCTCAGCAGAACCCTGTAGAGGCCCACTGGTCCATCCTCAGCAGAACCCTGCGGTGCTTCTATGCTGCAACAAAGGAAGTCTTTGGTCCTGGACGTGGAGGTACCAACCATCCTTGCAGAAGATCTTCCACAGGTGGAAAGACCACTTCCAGGGCTGAGGACTCCATCAGGTTCCCCAACGCACCGTCAGCTGCTGGAGGCCACTCCCTGCCTCCTACACCCGGTTCCAGAAGGCTCTGAAGCCTTGGGAGACCCCTGGGGCCGCCAGCATCCTGCTGGAGCTCCAGTCTTAGGGGCACAGCCAGACCAGGATCTCTGACGAGCCGCACCTGCAGACCTGAAGGACGCCACCGCCACAAGCATCTTCAAGAAGGGAAACTAGAGCGGCCGGGAAGATCTTTGCACAGGTTCTGCTGGACTGACTGCTGACTGCTGCTGAGGAGGTCCTCCCAGAGTCACAGTGCAGCTTCTGACCACCTGGTGGCGCCACTGACATGGCTTTCTGAGACCGTCTGCTTCAGGAAAAGTCCCGTGAATAACGATGACCTCTTCTGCTGATCTTCTGGGACCCAGAGAAGGCTTTTGACAGTGTTGCTAGACCAGCTACGTGTGCCTAGACCAGCTATGTGTCCCTAGAGCAGCTACGTGTCCCTAGACCAGCTACGTGTCTCTAGACCAGCTATGTGTCCCTAGACCAGCTATGTGTCCCTAGACCAGACCAGTTACGTGTCCCTAGACCAGCTACGTGGGCAACCTTGAGACGGGTGGGCTGTTCCGACCAGGTCATGGACCTTGGACAGGCTCTTCATGATGGGTGAGGGTTGGACCATGGCAACTGGGAGACCTTCGCTGAAGACCCACAAGGTGGAGGTCCTCTTTGCTCTGAACCTGAGCAACCACATGACCACATGACCACAGGAGACATGGTCACCCCTGAACAACCACTGAGGCTCTGACAGGGACCTCCTGCTGCTGTCAAAGCAGAGCTGTGATGTAACATTTATATCTGTTACATGTTGTTATATATACTGTATAATATGGATATATATATATGTTCTATAATATACACATTGTGAGAACTAATGGGATCCTTATATTTATATATATACATATGTATATATATATAAATATACATGTGTATATATATATACATACATACACATGTATATATATAAATATACATGTGTATATATATAAATATACATATGTATATATACAGTATATATATACATGTGTATATATATATACATGTATATATATACTGAATATTTATATATATATCTACATGTGTATATATTCAGTATATTTATATATATCTACATGTGTATATATATATACATATATATGTATATATGTATATATATATATATATATGTATATATATATATATATATATATATCCACATGCAGCCTCCAGATGTGATTGTTTGTGATTGGTTGTGATTGGTTGTTGTTGTTTCAGGGATGATTGACGGCGACGACAGGATCCACGTCTCTGACGCCTTCCACAAGGTCTTCCTGGAGGTGGGTGGCTGTGATTGGCCCGTGGTCTCGCTGCGCTCTGATTGGTCCACTGACTGACTGCGGTCTGTGTGGTGCTGCAGGTGACGGAGGAGGGCAGCGAGGCGGCGGCCGCCACGGCGGTGGTGACCTCTGGCCGCTCCATCAACCTGGAGCGAGAGGTCATGGAGGTCAACCGACCCTTCCTGCTACTCATCAGAGAGTCCAGCATCAACGCCCTGCTTTTCATTGCCAGGGTGGCTAACCCCTGCTAGCCTCCTCCAACTCCTGTTAACCCCCCCCCCCCCCCTAGCCCTTGCTAACCCTCTGCTAGCCTCTGCCAACCCCCTGCTTTCCCCCTTGCTAACTTCTGCTAGCCTCTGCTAACCCCCTCTAGCCCTTGCTAACCCTCTGCTAGCCTCTGCCAACCCCCTACTAGCTCCTGCTGACCCCTACTAGCATCTGAGACCCCTGCTGGCCCATGCTAACCCTCTGCTAACCCCCTGCTAACATCTGCTTTCCCCCTTGCTAACTTCTGCTAGCCTCCTCCAACTCCTGCTAACCCCCCCTAGCCCTTGCTAACTTCTGCTAGCCTCTGCTAACCCCCTGCTACCTCCTGCTAGGCCTACTGACCCCTACTAGCATCTGAGACCCCTGCTGGCCCATGCTAACTCCTGCTAGCCTCTAAGTCGTGGGCTGCAGACCAGCAGAATCTGGAATCATCTGATCCCAGTGTTGTTTGACCTTTTGAACCCAATTTAACATCAATAAATGTTCTTCTGTCACCCAAGAGGTTAAAGTTTGACTCTAGCTAGCAGTTAGCCAGCAGCTAGCTAGCATTAGTCTGAGGTTGTCAGTGAACAGAGCAGGCAATTGGACACTTAAAGTGCTTTATTTCCTGTGAAGGAGACAAGAGCTGAGTGATCGAGTGGTTGTGCTGAAACAAACTTCTTCACATTTAGTGATCGACTGACCTTTGACCCCAACATGCACAACAGAATGCAACCCCCCCCTCCCCCCCTCTGCTGAGGCCGTTCTGTCTGTGGTGGTTCTGGAGCTGCAGCAGAGGCTCCATGAGGTGGGCTCGGTTTCACAGTCTGAGGAGGGAACTGGACCAGGTTCTGCCCAGTCAGGTGGTACTGGACTCCTGAAGAACCTCAACAGAACCAGTAGAATCTGGTCATGTCAGAACCGGGTCAACATGGTTTCAGAGGAACATTCAGCACAGACGGGTTTCAATAGGACGACCGGACCACCAGTTAGCCACATGCTAAAGGTTATCCCCCTCCACACGGGCCTTCCAAGAACCCTGATTGATCCAGAACTATTAGAATAACTGCCATGAAGGAACCAATCAGAGACCAGTTGGCGATGATTGACAGCCCCCGCCCTCTTGGCTCTGATGGCCTTTCAGCTGACAGGTGAGTGTTTCTGAGGCGCCGGCATCTGATTGGCCGGGTGACTCGGGTACCTGATAGTTCCTGGTTTGGCCTGAAGGGGGCAGTGGAGGCCGTATGAGAGCAGAACCACCAGATTCACTTGCATAAAAGAACTTCAGCGTTCAATTGAGAGATCCACAGCTGGAGCTCATTTGTGTCTGGACCTGCATCTGGACCTACACCTGGACCTACACCTGGACCTACACCTGGACCTGCACCTGGACCTGGACCTGCCCACGGTTCTGTGGTTCTTCTTGATAAAGTTTCTGTCCAGTTGGTCCTGAGAGTTTTCTATTAGCCAATGTGGGCACGCCCCCTTTCCTCTGGTAGCAAGATGGCTGCTGCTGCTCCGTCCCCCAGAAGTGTTAGAACCCAGGTCCTGGTTTTGACATCCACCTGGTATCAGAGGGTGCGTGCAGTGCCGTCTGCGGCCACCATAGGCGCCATCGCAGAGCCTCCGTTTGGAACAGCTAACTACCTTTAGCTGCTGGGCTAACATTAGACCTAGTCAACATAGCGCCATGCGTCCTGACACTGCTAGGCTAGGCTAGTTGTTTCCAAAGTCACCTGCGTAGAGAAAGCATTAGCTCCATGCTAGCGCCTTGCTAAATGAGAGAGGTCTCTTAGTAAATAATCACCCAGAAAGCAATAATAAACATGTTTCTTTTAGAATCTCTTCTTGTCGTGTTTGTCACAACAGCTCGGTTAGCTTTTCAAGCTATTGAGTACAACTGCATGAATTGTAGCTAACACAGAGGTAGCGCACTAACCTCCCAACAAAGCCACTAAATAAAGACTATAGACCTGGGCTAATATTGGCCGAGGCTAAGCCGCTGCTGTGAGCTAGCCACCGTGCTAAGTGTCATCCCTGATTATTGAAGCTGCAGTCTGGCTGAAGCTTCAGTGAGGCAGATGTTCCACAACAAGTTAGCCACGTTAGCATCGCTGCGTGTTCTCGCACATTGTCAGAGCAAACATTGTCCATGAAACAGAAGACACAACAGATTACATGCTCGTTATAAAAGTTTGTGAGAAGACTGAGGGAGAGGGGCGGAGCGGAGCGCCCCCCGGTGGTGCACTGCTGTATTGCGTAGTGATGAGAGGTAACTGAGCTGTAGCTTATCTGACTTCAGGCTGCTGAAGGTCCGTTTGGTTGAGCCACCAGAACCTGAAGGTTCGGTCCGGTCCAATGTGGCCGGAGCTGCAGTTGCTGCAGGAGCAGCTACAGCTACAGCAGCTACAGCAGCTACAGCAGCAGCAGCAGCAGCTACAGCAGCAGCAGCTGCAGCTCCGCCCACATTGGAGGCGGCTCTAACAGTCGTAGTTTCTGACGGAACATTTTGTGCAACAAAACCTTTAAAATGCCACGTGGCGAAGAGACTCCGCCCCCTGGTGGATGGAGTGGGAGGCTCCGCCCCCTAGTGGGCAGGGCTTCTCCAGATTGTCTCAAGGCATCAGGACTGAACGGGTCCGACTGGCACCAAGTGGTTTGGCAAAGTCCAGCAGAACCAACAGAACCTGGAGGTTTGACAACGGTAGAAGTGCGTTGGTGCCACCAGCAGGTGGCGCTGCGTCTGAGGTTGTGTGAGTGTGAGTGTGTGTGTGGCGTTGAACTACCAGGTAGTTCCTGAAGGTAGTTGCGGTTTAAAGCGGAAATCTCTTCGGTGGCCCCTCGACCCCCCCTGGCCCCCCCGATCCAATCAGTCAGGCCTAGTGGTGGACACCGAGGCCTGGGGCCCCTCCCCCCCTGAGGCCCCCCCCTCAGGACCCCTCTGGATCAGTCGGGCCCTGTGGTGGACACTGAGGCCTGGGGCCCCTCCCCCCCTGAGGCCCCTCCCCCACCCCCCCCACCCTCGGGCTCCTCCCGGCGGGGCGAGGCCTCCTGGCTGGTAGCCCCGCCCCTGGAGGTGGTCTCTGGGGAGGCCTGGCGGTGCTGGTTCTGCGGGGGCCCGGGCCCGGGCCCGGGCGGGTGGTTCTTGCGCAGGTGCTGGTTGAGGATGGCCTGGAAGGGGAAGCTCTTGGAGCAGACGTGGCAGCTGAAGGGTTTGTTGCCGGTGTGCTTGCGGATGTGGTACTCCAGCTGGTCCTTCCTGGTGTACTTCTTCCCACACAGGCGGCACACGAAGGGCGTGATGCCCATGTGCAGCCGCATGTGGCGGTCCAGGCTGCCCTTCTGGTTGAAGGACTTGCAGCAGTAGATGCAGGTGAGCCGCGGGTTGTAGCGGAACCAGCGGTCGCCCACCTGCTCCCGCAGGTAGTCCTCGTAGCCGCCCCCCTCCAGGGCCGCCGCCTCCTCCGCCTGCAGGAGACACCGCGTTACTGCAGGGGGACCACCACCACCACCACCACCGGGTCCAGACCAGGAGGTCCAGGACCTGGTCAGAGCTAACCAAACTTTTAAACCCCTAGGCAGGAACCTGGTTAGCTAACCTGGTCCTGACTCACTCACCTGGACTGTCACTGAAGCAGACCAGGAGGTCCAGGTCCTGGTTAGCTAACCTGACCCTGACCCACTAACCAGGAAGTCCAGGTCAGTGGTCAGGGTCAGGTTAGCTAACCAGGACCGGTTCCCTGATAGTCCAGGTCAGGGCTCACCCTGACCCTAAGCCGCTAGCCTGAGCCACTAACCTGGACCAGGGAACCAGACCAGGAGGTCCAGGTGCAGTTAACTAAGCAAGTTAGTGAAGCTGATGGTGGGCGGAGTTACCTGGGAGGGCGGGGTCACCTGGGAGCTGGTCCTCAGGTGGTCGGCCTGGTTCGGGGACTCGCTGTGGGTCCGGTGGCTCTCAGCCAGAACCACCACACTGCCAGTGGGGCTGAACCTGCACACACACACAGACAGTCGGACCAGTGTTAAGCTCCGCCCAGTCAGTCAGTCAGCAGCCAATCAGGAGCCTCCTCCTACCTGTCGGTCTCACTGTAGCTGGATGAGGGCTGAGCAATGCTGCTGCAGTTCCGGGCCGCCGCCTGCAGGGGCAGCAGTGAGCTGCGACCCGACGAGTCGATCATCACGGTGGCTCCACCCACTTCCTGCTCCTCCTCCTCCTCTGCCCCACCCCCACCAGCCCCCCCCTCCCCATCCTCCTCCTCCTCCTCCTCCATCCACTCTGTCTTGACCCGCTGCTCAGCGGCGCCACCCTGCTGGCCGCTACGGTACCAGCGCTCCACCGCCTGCAGGGGGGGCGCCGGAGGGGGCTGGGCGGGCTCCTCCCCCTCGCCCTCGCCCTCCTCCCCCGCCCCCCCCAGCCGGGCCAGGCTGATCTGCAGGTGGATGCCCTCCAGGATGGAGGTGCACCTGTCAATCACCTGCTGCATCTGCAGGAAGCTGGCGGCCGTCAGGCAGCTGATGATGTCACAGGGCTGGAGGCGGAGCCGACCCGTGTAGCAGAACCCCAGCAGCTGCTCAAACACGCCGGCGTTCCGGATCAGCGCCAGTGACACCGTGCTCATCTGGCCCAGCGCCATATGGTCCCGGAAGTAGGGCGAGCTGGCGGCCAGAACCACCTTGTGGGCCCGGAAGCTGCGGCCCTGGACCTGGACCACGATGTCGCACAGCCGCCCCTGGACCCGCAGCTGGTTCAGCTGGACCAGAACCGAGTTGCTGAAGTCCGGGACATCCAGCTGGATGCTGCCAGACCGCTGCTCCATGCTGCAGGGAGGACGGCTGGGTCAGAACTGGGTCAGAACTGGCTGGGGTCCAGCGGTCCGGCCGGGGTTGAGATCGACAGTGACGAGGCTCCGCCCCCTCGGCCGGTCCTGGGTCCAAAGACCATCAGAACAACAAGTTCTGCAAAGTAATGGCAGCCGGACGCAGGTAGCAGCAGCCTCCTGGTTTGGGTCAGAACCGCCGAGATCGTAGGTCACTAGTACTGTGCCGGGCCAGAACCGCTTCTCAGTCTGGGCGTTCCAGAAGTCAGAAACAGGACCAGGACCAGGACCAGAACCAGAACCAAATCACACAGGGGACATGTTCAGAACTTTATAAGAACCTTCACTTTGCTCTAACATGGACCCAGGACGGCTCAGGTGCGAACCCGACCGGACCGGACCGGATCTCAGGTGTGCCGAGGTCTCTCACCTGAGAGGGGGAGGCGGGGCAAGGGGGAGGGGGAGGGGACGGAGTTCTGCTGTGGTTCGGTCCAGTCCAGGTTCTAGTCGCGCTGCTTTCTGAGCATTGTCGGCAAACGACGGAGCTCGTCTCGGCTCGGTTCGGCTCGTTTCAGGTTCGGTTCGGCCCGGCCCGGCCCGGGCGGGATGCGGCTCCACCCGCCGCTTTTCCGGGGCTCCGCGGCACCGCCGCTGCTTCAAGGCCGGGAAGGAGGCTCCGAGTTCGGGCTGCGCTCCGCCAGCTGCCGCTGGGCCGCCGTGGTTCCGGTCCAGACGAGCTTCAGGTTCGGCTTCGGTTCGGTGCCGCCGCACCGTCTCATCTTGCGTCTTTTTTTTTCTTTTTTTTTTTTGACGGCAGAAGCCGCGGAGGTTCTGCAGGAAGGAGGAAGAAAAGCGCAGTGGCTGCTGGGAAAATGAGTCCCGCTGCAGAGGCGGCGCGAGGGGGAAGGGCGGAGCCAGGACTCATTCTCCCGGCATGCAGCAGCACCGAGGAGAGGCGCGTCACAGCCTCAGCGCCGACACACACACACACACACACACACACACACACACACACACACACACACACACACACAGTGTGCTTCAGTTTTAAAGCTGTAACGACCGAACCGATGGTCACGTGACCCTCTGACACGATCAGCGATGGATCAGAATCAGAACCGGACCTTATTTTGACTCCAGAAAAAGTGAAGGAGATAAAAACCTGAGATCCAAACAACTGCACGGCTGCTGTGTGTGTGTGTGTGTGTGTGTGTGTGTGTGTGTGTTTAACTAAAATAACAACTTTTGAGTGTCTCCCGACTGATGACGTCACAACTGGCTGACTTCATTTTCTGCAATAGACACTGGAAGTGATCTCGTGTGAGATTCCATTCCTTGGTGACGTAGAGTCAGTGACGATATCTTCATCTTCCTCTTCATCAGCTTTCTGGTTGATCCAATGAACGTGTTGTTGTCGCCATCTGCTGGAGAGTGGCGGTAGTACGGGATGAAGTCCCCTCCTCCTCTTCCTCCTCCTCCTCCTCCTCCTCCTGGTGTCTCCTCCCTGCAGTCAGCAGGAGGCTGCAGCTCTTCCTCTCCTCCTCCTCCTCCTCCTCCTCCTCCTCGTCTCTTCATTCTTTCATCGTTTCAAGGCGCCGCATCACCGAAGCGACTCATCGCAACGCTGCTCGGCTCGGCTCCGCCCGGCCCGGCTTGGTCTGGTCCGGCTCGGTTCTGGGCTACGATGCTCTGCTGCTCACTGATCGCAGACCAGCGGCTGATTTTTGGACACCGGAGCTGAAAAAGGTTCGATTCCGTTTTTCTCTTTCTGCTCGTCGACCATCGTGATGCTCACCGCGCGCGCGCGTGTGTGTGTGTGTGTGTACGCGCGCGCGCGGGGTGGAGGACGCAGGATGAAGGTGGATGGAGGGCGAGGGTGAGGGTGTTTGATGCTATCAGTGGGGGGGGAAGAGGGGTATTGATCACGTGATCGTGTTGATCAGATGGATGAGACGGTTTTCAGGCTTCCCAGTCACTGTCCGCTGAACCAGGCTGCGGGCGTGTGCGAGGGCCAATTGAAGGCAACATGGCGGCTGTTGTGTCGTCGCTGTGATCTGATACCCCCCCCCCCCCTCCCCCAGCTTAGCATGTAGCATAGCATCACCAGCGCTGCTGCTGCAGTGATGCTGCGGCGCCATCTTGCGTTCTTCCCCCCGCAGCTCGAGGATGCAGTTACCGCGGCAACCAGACAGTCTGGGCTGGGGGGGGTCTTTGTTCAGTGACAACCATTGATTGGCTGACGCTGATCACATGACTCCACCCACTGGAAACGGCTGCTTGGCGCCCCCTACAGGCAGGAAGTGATGAAGATGCAGGTCAAATAACAGCAAGTGAACAAAGACACTGAGGAGCTGAGAGACGGTGGTGCCCCCCACATGGAGAATATGAGGCCGAGTGTGTGTGTGTGGGAGAGAGAGAGAGGGTGGAGGAGGCTGGTGGCTGCAGTCCAGTCTGACCCTCCCAGGACACCATTACCCAGAGTGCTCTGCTGCTTTACCGCAGAGGGGAGAGAGGAGGCAGGCGGGGGTGGGTGGCACAGTGACATCATCAGTGTGTGTGTGTGTGTGTGTGTGTGTGTGTGTGTGTGTGTGTGTGTGCAGTCGTCCAGCTGAAACCAGTTCCATGAACTCTGATTTCATTTCAATTTTCATTTCGTTCTAATATTCTGCTGCTGCTGCTGCTGCTGCTGCTGCTCCGGATCCTGTTTCTCTGCTCTGTTATTGATTGATGATGTTTGTGTAGTTTGTTGGGCCACAGATGGAAACGCCGCCGTGCTTCGGTTCAATAATCAATAGTGACCAAATGTTCGTCCTCAAGCTCCGCCCCCTTCCAGAGTACAGCAACCAATCACTGATCAGTCATTCTGCTGCCCTTACCCACAATCCTCTGGGAGCACGGCCGAAGGTCACACTGTGACGTCACAGCTCCGTAACAGCAGCAGCAGTAACAGCTGTGTCCTGCAGGGGGCGCTCCAGGCCTGAAGATGTCCCAGTCTGTGGCCTCCTATGACCAGCTGGCCCACCAGGTGGCGGCGCTGCGCCAGGAGAACAACCACCTGCGGAGGGAGCTGGAGGACAACTGCAACCACCTGAGCAAGCTGGAGACTGAGACCTTCAGCATGAAGGTGAGCACCACACACACACACACACACACACACACACACACACACCACACTGGGTCCAGATCCATCCAGCTCCGACTAAAGATGGGAGCGCTGGTTCTGGATCAGTGGCTAAATGGGCCGGACTGGACCGGACCGGACCGGACCGGAAGAATCATCTCCAGCAGCTTCCTGTTGTTTTACTTCCTTTGTGTTCTTTGAGCTCTTTGCACTCAGTGCGTCAGTTTTCCAACTCCTCAGTAAGGAAAGTCGCTATTGGCTGTCGCCAGATGATGTCATCATCTAATTTGCATAATTGACATTTTGCACTCCAGTGGCTGCTGAGAGCAAAGAGAGAGAAAAAAGAGCTTTAGCTTGTTTTTCTAATATTATATAAATATGCAGTATTTTTTAATTAAATATATTTACTACAATTTACCCAATAGTATTTTCATGAACATGGCATTCTTTTCTATGATTGACAGTTTCTGGAATGCTGTCTAAAAGAGGTTCAGTTGTGTTTCAATGCGCAGCGTCGTTGCTGGTTAAGCAGGGAGGAGGTTCGGCTGGGCGGAGCTTCACAGCTTTTAGTGTGGACCGCCTCCTTCAAGAGGACTTCTGGACCAGAAGTTGGAGTGAAGTCAGTGACTGAGGCAGTGGCTGCCTGCATGCGCAGTGCTGAGGGTCTCTGCTGCTCCACTGTCCTTGCTGCGACTGCCTGGCAGTGGCAGTGGAGCACCGCTGCTCACCAAGAGCCGTCTGAAAATTAGCAGGAACATCTCCAGTGACAGCGGTTGGAGAGCCGGCAGGTTCGGCCAGAAAGTTGTCAAATCTTAATCCACTGTCTGTGAGCGGCTGTGCTTGTGCTGCCATCAAGTGGACACATTCAGAACAGCAGCTTCTTTCATTGAACAATTCCAGTTATTATACTTTGCAAAATCATCTCGCAAAACACAGTTAGCAGGCCTGACCAAGCCCGCAGGCCATATGTTTGACACCCCTGTTCTGGGTGGTTCAGCAGTGGTTCAGCAGTGGTTCAGCGGTGGTTCTGGGTGGTTCTAGGTGGTTCAGCTGTGGTTCTGGGTGGTTAAGGGTGGTTCTGAGTGGTTCTAGGTGGTTCAGCCATGATTCTGGGTGATTATAGATGGTTCAGCGGTGGTTCTGGGTGGTTCTGGGTGGTTCAGAGTGGTTCTGGGTGGTTATAGGTGGTACAGCGGTGGTTCTGGGTGGTTCTGGGTGGCTCCGCACTGGGTCCAGCTCCGACTAAAGACGGCCGCTGGCTGTGTTGCAGGAGGTGCTGAAGCAGCTCCAGAACAAACTGGAGCAGGAGGCGGGAACTCTGGCGTCGTCGGGGCGGAGCCACGTGCTGCACCAGCTCAAAGGTACGGAGGGGGGCGGGGCTACAGTGATTGGCAACTGGTGCAGGCTGCTCTGATTGGCTGCCTCCTTTGTCTCCCCAGAGCTCCACATGGACCTGAGCAGGTACTATGAGCTGCAGCACCCCCTGGCCTTGGCCCCGCCCCCTGGCCCCGCCCCCCTCCACCTGGCCCCAACCCCGCTGGACCACTTCCTGGACGGAGCTCCGCCCCAGACGGCCGCCGTCAGCGACCAGCATCTGGAGGAGGTGTTCAAGGAGAGGTCAGAGGTCACCGGGAGGGGCAGAGCTTTGCCAAGCACGAGCTCCGCCCCCTCTAATCACTACTGCAGTGACATCATCAGAGCGAGACGCTCACTGCCTGTGTGTGTCTGTGTGTGTGTGTGTGTGTGTGTGTGTGTGTGTGTCAGGAACCTGCTGCTGGGGGAGATGGACCGTGAGGAAAGGGAGCGCTGCTGGTACTTCAGCCAGCTGGAGGCGCTGTCACAGCGCATGGCCCAGCTGCCTCGCATCGAGATGGTGAGAGTGCACACACACACACACACACACACACACACACACAGACACACACACTCACACCAGTGTTGGGACTGCGTGTGTGTGTGTGTGCAGTTCTCCATGCAGATGGATCTGATCCGGCAGCAGCTCCAGCTGGAGGTCCAGAAGGTCACGACCTCCATGACTCAGCGCTTCGGGACCAATGAGGAGGTGGTTCAAAGGTCGCAGGTCAGCTGACCAACAGATGTGAACATCTGGGGGAAGGGGGGGTGCACATCTGGATGCCTGACAGCTGTGTGTGTGTGTTGTGTGTGTGTGTGTGTGCTTGCTGCAGATGCGTGTTGCTCGTCTGGAGCAGCTGGAGAAGGAGCTGCAGGAGGCCCGAGGCAGTCAGGAGAACCAGCTGCAGGTCCCCCCCCACACACCCTCCCACACACACACACACACACACACACACACACACACACAAAGGCACAGAGACACACACTGGCTCTCTTGGACACAACAAACAAAAGGGAGACGAAACCATGGCACAGTTTTAAACAACGCTGAAAAACAAATGATTCCAATTTGACCAAAACAATGAGAGAGAGAGAGTGAGAGTGAGAGAGAAAGAGATAGGGAGAGAGAGAGAAAGAGAGAGACAGAGAGTGAGAGAGAGAGAGAGAGAGGGAGAGAGAGTGAGAGTGAGAGAGAGAGACGGAGAGAGAGTGAGAGAGGGAGAGAGAGAGAGAAGGAGGGAGAGGCAGAGAGGGAGCGAGAGAGAGGGAGAGAGGGTGAGAGAGGGAGAGGGAGAGAGAGAGTGAGGGAGTGAGAGGGAGAGAGAGTGAGGGAGTGAGAGTGGCTGCAGGTGTACACTGGGCCCAGGTGTGCTGGGTTACTGAGTGGGAGGCTGCAAACACGCCCACCAGAACTTCCTTGATGACACTCCAGGGGCAACACACACACACACACACACACACACACACACACACACACACACACACACACACTCACAGCTCCACCTCTGTGTGCAGCTGTCTGGAGCTGAGAAGCCCCCTGCTGGTGAGCCGGAGAACTGGTCGTCAGCAGCAGCAGCGACAGGAAGTGAAGGTTCCGCTGCTGACGGAGGCAGCAAGGTGAGGGGGAGGGGGCACAGGGTAAGAGTGGACGTGGCTGACCTTTGACCTCCTGTTCTGACATTTAACCTAAGATGGTCAAAGGTCAGCCTTGGGGTCTGACTGAGGCTTTGGTCAGCCCCTAGCGTCTGACCTTTGACCCCAGGGTCTGAGCGGAGCCTCAGAGCAGTTCTGGCTCTGTTCTGGTGTCTCTCTGGTTCTGGTGCTCTAGCTGTGCTCCCTCGCTGCCCCTGCAGGTGGAGATGGTGTTCTGGCTGCTGTCCCTGCTGGCCAACCGGGACAAGGAGGAGATGTCCCGGACCCTGCTGGCCCTGTCCAGCTCCCAGGACAGCTGCCTGGCCATGAGAAAGTCCGGCTGTGTCCCGCTGCTGGTCCAGATCCTCCACGAGGACCTGCCGGGAGGCCCCGACCCGGAGGAGCCGCCGCCCCTGGGGGGCCTGGCGCGGGGCTGTAGCCGCGAGGCCCGGTCGAGGGCCGGCGCCGCCCTCCACAACATCATCTACTCCCAGCAGGACGAGGGCCAGGCCCGCCGAGAGATGAGGGTCCTGCAGATGCTGGAACAGATCCGGACCTACTGCGACAGCGGCTGGGACTGGATGGAGACCCGGGCCGGACCAATGGGGGGAACCAGCACTGGCGGTGAGGGTCACAAGGTTGTGGGGTCACAGGGTCAGCCCCCAGGCCACAGGAGGAGTGCTGCGTTCAGGAGCGTGGCAGTGGGAGCAGTGCAGTCACGCAGTGTTGTGGTTCTTGCTGTCTTGTGTGCAGAGGTTCCAGAACCGGTGGAGCCTCAGATCTGCCAGGCCGTCTGTGCCGTGATGAAGCTGTCCTTCGAGGAGGAGTACCGCCGCGCCATGAACGAGCTAGGTGGGTGCAACTGCTGCTGCAGCTTGTGCTGGTCCTGGAGCTTCCACTCAGTCTGCTGCCCCCTGTAGGAGGTCTGCAGGCCGTGGCCGACCTGGTCCACCTGGACCACCTGATGTTTGGCTCCCACAACGACCCCATCAACATGGCGCTGCGCCGCTATGCCGGCATGGCCATCACCAACCTGACCTTCGGAGATGTGGTCAACAAGGTGAGGAGGCCCAGTCA
The DNA here is from genome assembly GCF_046127955.1 of Nelusetta ayraudi. Lineage (NCBI taxonomy): Eukaryota > Metazoa > Chordata > Actinopteri > Tetraodontiformes > Monacanthidae > Nelusetta > Nelusetta ayraudi. The sequence goes on from NW_027466134.1 coordinate 6,281,772, forward strand.
CACTGACCTCAGTCTGACCTCAGTCTGACCCCACTGACCTCACTCTGACCTCACTGACCTCTGTCTGACGTCACTGACCTCAGTCTGACCTCACTGACCTCAATCTGACCCCACTGACCTTACTGACCTCTGTCTGACCTCACTGACCTCAATCTGACCTCATTGAACTCAGTCTGACCTCACTGACCTCAATCTGACCTCACTGACCTTCATCTGACCCCACTAACCTCTGTCTGACCTCACTGACCTCAATCTGACCTCACTGACCTTAATCTGACCCCACTAACCTCTGTCTGACCTCACTGACCTCAATCTGACCTCTGACTTCAGTCTGACCTCCTACCACGTCACGGGAAGTGTTAGAAGTGCTTTAGCTTGCTGCTATCCCTGAGCTGTGCTCCACCCCTCAGGCCACCCTGTGCTCCAGGAGGAGCTGCCTCCAGGCCCTGGTGGCCCAGCTGGCCTCCGACAGCGAGGAGCTGCACCAGGTGGTCTCCAGCATCCTGAGGAACCTGTCCTGGAGGGCCGACATCAGCAGCAAGCGAGTCCTGCGAGACATCGGCTGCGTGTCTGCGCTGATGACCTGCGCCCTGCAGGCCACCAAGGTGACGACAAACAAACGCACCCTGAGAAGCCAGGGGCGTGGTCAGAGGAACCCAAGCTGACCGCGGTCTTCTGTGTGCAGGAGTCGACCCTCAAGAGCCTCCTGAGCGCCCTGTGGAACCTGTCGGCCCACAGCGTGGACAACAAGGTGGCCGTGTGTTCGGTGGACGGCGCCCTGGGCTTCCTGGTCAGCACGCTCACCTACCGCTGCCAGACCAACTCGCTCGCCATCATTGAGAGCGGCGGCGGCATCTTGAGGAACGTCTCCAGCCTGGTGGCCACGCGGGAGGACTACAGGTCTGGGCGGCACCCTTTGACCTTGGTTCTGACCTTGTGAAAGCAGCTGTGATGACGTCAGAAGACGCCGAAGCTAAATTAACTTCCTCAGAGTGTGTTGGTTCTGTTCAACGTGCGATTATCTGATTCATTCACGGACGATCTCGACAGGTCCAGCAGTTTACGGTCGTGATACACTTTTATATTAAGAGCTTCAGACAAAGAGGTCCTGGGTCAGGGTCAGTGTCAGGGTCAGGGTCAGGGTCAGGGTCAGGGAGATTCAGGCCAGCAGTGAGCAGGACCGAGGACAGCAGAGGATGTTGCAGAGATGAAGCCACTCTGAACATCTGGCAGGAAGCCATGACGGTGCAGGGTGAGGATGGAGGGTTATAGTACGAAGCAGCTGATTGGCTGAGGAGACCCTGAAGCCAAGAGAAGAGAAAAAGGTTTTCAGACTGTGAAACAAAGAGCAGCGGCTGTAGGTGAAGGTCAGGTGTGCTCGGGTGAAGGTCAGGTGTGCTCGGGTGAAGGTCAGGTGCGCTCGGGTGAAGGTCAGGTGCGCTCGGGTGAAGGTCAGGTGTGCTCGGGGGAAGGTGACACTAAAGTATCTCCTCTCTTGCAGGCAAATCCTTCGAGACCACAACTGTCTGCAGACGCTCCTGCAGCACCTCCGCTCCCACAGCCTGACCATCGTCAGCAATGCCTGCGGCACCTTGTGGAACCTCTCGGCCCGGAGTCCCCGGGACCAGGAGCTGCTGTGGGACCTGGGCGCCGTGAGCATGCTGCGCAACCTGATCCACTCCAAGCACAAGATGATCGCCATGGGCAGCGCGGCGGCACTGAGGAACCTCCTGGCCGACCGGCCGGCCAAGTACAAGGACGCCGCAGTGGTGTCGCCCGGCTCCTGCGTGCCGTCGCTCTACATGAGGAAGCAGAAGGCATTGGAGGCGGAGCTGGATGCCAAACACCTGGCCGAGACCTTCGACGGTCTGGAGAAACACACCCCCCGGACTCTCAACAAGCCCCTGCGGCAGGTGGAGACCCTGGCCCGGGACTACGCCTCCGACTCCGGCTGCTTTGACGACGACGAGGCTCCCAACGTCTCGGCCGGCCCGGACAGCAGCGGGAACTTCTCCGTGCTGTCCATGTTCCTCACCAACTCCAACTTCCTGCACAATCAGCCGCGGAAACGTGACGGCGAACCTGAGAGAGACACCGAGGCGCCGCCCCCTCCGGCGGTGGAGAAGAGAAGCGCGCCCACCGATGACGTGGTGTCTGCCGCCGCAGAGACGCTGGCCAAGAAGATCAGCACCACGGTGGCCAAGATCGACCGGCTGGTGGAGGATATCGCCATGCACACGTCCTCAGAGGACAGCTTCAGCCTCAGCTCCGAGGACCACCTGGCCGACTGGCCCTACGGGTCCGACCCGCGGAACCAAGTCCGGGCCGAGTCGCGTTCGCCCTGCCGCCTGTCTGACACCAGCAGCTTGGCCCACAGGGGGCGTCTGAGCAGAGCTCACGCCCTGCTGCGCCTCAAGACGGCCCACACCAGCGTCTCCACCGACAGCCTGAACAGCGGCAGCACCAGCGACGGCTACTGCGGCAGCAAGGACCAGCTGCCGCCTGCAGCTCCCCAACGACGGCCGAACCAGCTGGACCTCAAGGTAGCCCATCGGGAACCCGGCAGGGTCGGACCTTCGCCTCTGAACAGAACTGACCGGCAGGAGATTCCTGAGAGAGACTTGGCGGACAACAAGAACTGGAAGGCTCTGGAGCTCGGCAGCACGGATGCAGAGAAGAGCCAGGATCCAACGCTGGCGACGCCCGTCAGCGTTTCAACCAAAGTATCTTCTGACGTCAGCATGACTTCCATCAAACTGTCTCCTTCCTATCAGCAGGTCCCTCTCATTCAGAGCGTGGCCAAGTTTGGTGTGGCCAAGACAGCCATCAACGTCCAGGCCGCCCAAGCCATGCGGAGACAAGCCTGGGTTCCCACTGCCATGACCGGCGGCAGCATCAGCAAGTTCTCCCCGATGGTGTCGGCCAGGAGTCCGACCATAGGAACCATAGGAACCATAGGAACCATGGAAACCGTCCAGAAATACTCGGTGGAAAACACCCCAATCTGCTTCTCCCGCTGCAGCTCGCTGTCCTCCCTCTCCTCCGGCGAGGGCGAGCTGGACGGCCAGAGCGAGAACGAGCTGGAGAGCGACTCCTCCTTGGAGATCATCGAAGTGGAGGACGAAGAGGCGGCCGAGAAGTGCGAGGAGGACGAGACCCTGGAGGATCTTAGCGACAGCCAGCTGCTGGTCACCGACTCCAAAACATTTCCCAGCACAGAGGCCGACCCTGCGGAGATCCCGCGTCCCGCCAAGAGGGAGAAGGTGTTCCTGAGAGCAGTTTCCCCGGCCCCCCTGGAGGACAGGTCCCCCTCCAGCTCCTCTGAAAACTACGTCCACGAGACGCCGCTGGTGATGAGCCGCTGCAGCTCCGTCAGCTCGCTGGGCAGCTTCGAGTCGCCTTCCATCGCCAGCTCCATCCAGAGCGACCCCTGCAGCGAGATGTTTGACGGGACCATCAGTCCCAGCGACCTTCCCGACAGTCCGGGACAAACCATGCCTCCCAGCCGAAGTAAGACGCCGTGCTGCCTGGAGCCCGGTGCTCCGGAAACACAAGCGGCGGCGGCGGCAGCGGCAGCGGCGAGCCAGTGGGAAAACAGCCTGAGGAAGTTGATGGAGATGGACTCGAAGGAGAGATTCAACCTGCCGGCCGACCTGGAGACAATGATCTACTTCACGGTAGAGAAACCCACGGAAAACTTCTCTTGCGCTTCCAGTTTGAGCGCCCTGCCTCTTCACGAGCACTACATCCAGAAGGACGTGGAGCTCAAACTGACGCCGCTGCTGCGGCAGAACGATAAAAACCTGCCGTTTCCCGACCAGGAAGAGGAGGAGTTTGACTACGGCGAGCGCTACAGCGAGGGCAACTCCGACGATGACATCGAGATCTTGAAGGAGTGCATCAACTCGGCCATGCCCTCCAAGTTCAGAAAGGTCAGGCCCTCCTTGATGACCACCATCCCCTCTCACGTCTTCACTTCTCAGACGGGAAAAGCAATTCACCTCCCCGTCTACATGATGCTGCCCAGTGGCAAAGCCCAGATGTGTGCAGGAAGGAAAATCATCATTCCACAAAAGGACTTGAAATTTGATGATTCTTCCTTTACCGATTCTCCAGAAGGAACGCCCGCCAACTTTTCCAGCACGACGTCAGTGAGCGACGAAACGGTTCGGTATCCGGCGAAGGACCGAGGCGTCAGAGACGGCAAGGCGACGAGGAAGCAGGACTTTCTGGACGAGGAAGCCAAGAGGATCGAAGACCTGCGCTTGTTCTCGCACTTCCACAAGCCCAGCAAGCCCGGCGGCCCACCTGACCTGCAGGCGAGTCGAAGCACCAAACACGTGGTTCCCACCCAGAGAGTGCTGCTGCAGAGCAAAGAGGTGGCCGACAGAGTGGCTGGTCAAAGGAACCGCGAGCACTCCCCAAAGCAGCAGAAGAAGAAGCAGAGCCACGAGCCGATCAGGAAGCTGGAACTGCCCGTCATCAGGCAACGCGTCGACGCCGAGCCTCAGCCCAGATCCCGCAAAGAAAACGCCGTCTATCTGAAAGTGGCTCGTTCTGTCCAGGACGACGAGCAGAATGACGACGAGGAGTCGAGCAGTCGGAGACGGATGAGGAACAATCTGTCCCGCAGCATGACCAACATCGGCAGGAGCGACTCCTCCCAGGGGAAGCAGCGAGGCTTCCAGAGGCTCAAGCAGAACCTGATCCTGGACCAATCGCTGGGCTCCTACTCGCTCAGCTCCTCCCTCAGCTCGCTGAGCGATGCCGAGTTTGAAGAGCGCCACGTCAAAAGCCTGCAGGTGTGGTGCAGAAACAGACACAACAAAAGCAGGCAGGCGGGCCTCCACAGCCAGCACGAAGGCACCAGTTCGCCCAGCTCTGTCAGCATGGACTCCGAGGACGACCTCCTTCAAAAGTGCATCACGTCGGCGATGCCCAAGCAGAGACGGAAGCTCGCCGCCAGGAAGAAGAAAGCAGAAAATACTGCAAAACCGAAGCAGAAGGCCTCCGAGCGGTGGAGCGTGGATGAGGAGGCGGAGAGCGACGGAACGGCGTGGGACAAAGACTCGGACCTCAACAGCGTGGAGTGGAGGGCCATACAGGAAGGCGCCGACTGCGTCGTCACCGGGCTGCAGGCCTCAAAGTCTCAAGAGCCGTCGTCCGAGGAGACCGAGTCGGTCCTCTCCTTCATCTCCACCTCCAGCTTCACGCCCAAGGAAAGGAAGTTCGCCAAAGACAAGAAGGCAAATAAACCTTTGGACTTTGCTCAACGCAAACCTGTTCCGAACCTCCCGGTGGTGTTCAGAGGCCGCACGGTCATCTACACGCCTCAGAAAGAGGCCGCTCCGTCCCAGAGACCCCCACCGAGGAGGGCGTTGAGCAAAGCGGACGGTCCGAAGAACCCGAACCTCGCTCAGCACAGGTCAAAGAGCCTCCATCGGCTGAGCCAGACCCAGGACACCGAGCTGTCCTTGCCCAAGAGAAGCTCCACCCCTCCGCCCAGGATACCAAAGAGTTCTTCTTCTGGCTCCTCCCAGTCCTCCACTCCATCCAAACAGTCACAGTGCAAGCTCACGTCCCCAGGTCACGGCAGCAAACCCGTCCAGAAGAAGAATGCTTCACCAGTCTGCAGCCCACCGGGCGGCCGCCCCTCAGAGAGAAAAGGACGCTCGCCCGTCGTCAATCAAAGCCAAAAAGCTCCGCCACCCAAAACCCAGAAATCACCTGTTCGTATCCCTTTCATGCAACATCCGGCCAGGCCGAGACCTCTGTCGCCTCTGGTGACCAACCAGGCGTGGAGCAGACAACCCGGTCAGGTCGGCGGGAAACGGACGTCGCCCGCCGGTCCATTTGAACTGGTGAGGATGACGTCAGCTCACTCCAGTGGTGGCGAGTCGGATCGAAATGGCTTTTTGAGACAGCTGACCTTCATCAAGGAGTCCAAGAACGTCCTGAGGCGGGACAACGGTGCACGCAGTCTGTCCGGGTCTCAGAGCGGGTCGCCACGTCGCCCGGCGCCTGGAGCCTCGGCCGTCTTCCTTTGCTCCTCGCGCTGCCAAGAACTGAAGGTGGCCACGCAGCCTCAGAGGAGGGCGCAGGTGGTCCAGGACCCCGGACCGGCACAGCGAGCCAGAGGGTCCGACCGCAGCGCTCCCAAAGCGAGGACCACCACCGCGCTCTCCAGAGCCATTTCTGGAGAGAGAGACGCGTGTTCCAGACGGCCCGGCAGGAGGACTGGCTCGGAGAGCCCCCGCAGGGCGGCCCAGCAGAACAGGAGCGTCGGAGCGGCGGCGGTCTGGCGGCGGCAGGACAAAGATCACTTCAAGCGTCACGCCTCGTCACCGAGCATCAACCTCCTGAGCCGGGTCGCCAGTCGCTCGTCCCTCCGCTCGTCCTCGTCCGACTCCAGCGGGAAGGCCAAGAGCGAGCACGGCGCCGAGGTCAGGGGGCGCAAGTCTGGCGGCGACGGCGTCACCTGGAGGAGGATCAGGGACGACGACGTGCCTCAGATTCTGAAGAGCACCCTGCCGGCCAACGCGCTTCCTCTGGCGCTGTCTCCCGACGGGGAGAAGCCCAGGAGGCTTCTGGGAAAACTGCCGACCGTTCTGCTGGAGTCTCGCAAGACCAACGACGCCACGGTTCAGACGGACTGCTTTTCCAACAGGACCAACTCCAGCACCTCGCCCAGCGTGGAGAGGGCTCCGCCCATCTCAGACGAGCCGACGCTCCTCAGCCAGGCGGGTGGCACCGCCACCGCTGGTAAGAACCTCCAGGATGGAGGAGAGTCCAAAGGCTCCCTGAGTCACTGCACCGTTTCCACTGCGAGGTCGGACGGCCACCTGAGCGGAGTCGTGCTTTTCTGCCAAGGTTCCCCGAGCAAGGCGGCCAGAATTCCTCCGTTCAACTACACCCCGAGCCCCGTGGACCCGGCTGACCCCGCGACCTCCGACCTCCACAAGGCAGCGGACAAGACCGAGTTGTAGGGAGACCTCAGAGGTGTGAGACTGAACAGAGTCTCGGTCTTTACGTTCCACTCCTTACTGGCCTGATTGAACCCCGCCCCTCTCCCCCAGCTTCCATGCAAGGTTGGCTGGACGCTCGCTCAATAACTTGTAGATCCACTTCTGACAACATTGTGCTTTTCTTTTGTATTTTTTATATTTGTTGGGAACTACGGTAGTTGGCTGCTAGTTGTGAACTCTGAATTATTTCCTGGCTCCTCCTCACACTGGGAGGAGCCAGCTGATCATATGCAACTCCTGAAGGTGTACTTTTAACCTGAAAGACTCCAAGTGGAGACAAAAATGAAACTGTTGTCATTGCACACACACACACACACACACACACACACACACACACACACACACACACACACACACACACGACCAGGTGCACTAGGATGGTTGGAGCGTGTATTGTATTTAATCTCATTCCAACGCCTGCAGCAGACGATCATCAGCTGACTGTAGGTGGCGCTGTGCTGCGCAGCGACTGTAGGTGGCGCTGTGCTTGGCAGCGACTGTAGGTGGCGCTGTGCTGCGCAGCGAGCAGACTGTAGGTGGTGCTGTGCTGCGCAGCGATTGTAGGTGGCGCTGTGCTTGGCAGCAGTGTAAATAACAGCGGTCCCAAACATTTAACTTCCTGCTGACAGCATGCTAATATACTCAGTGTACTCACCTTGAAGATGCTAGTAGCAGTCGTATTTCGACCCTGGTGGCTGCAGAGCTCAGGTCAGGGGTCAGGGGTCAGAAGGTCAGAAGGCTTGCGATTCCAGTAGCTCCAGTTCAGCCCACACTTCTTCACCTGTCCGTCCAGATGATGGCGTTGTTTCCCATCCTGACTTCCTGCTCGGCTGGACAACTTTGCCCTCTGCTGGTCGGCCTGAGAAGTGAGGGAGGTATGAGGCTGATTCCTATTGGACGGTTGCTTCAGGGGGGCTGGGGCGGGGGGTGGGGGGGGGGTGCTGCACAGGTGTGAAACTGGAAGCAGGTGTGTTTCATTTTTCATGTTTTTAATCAATAAAAGTGATGTGTTTGATTAAACAGGTGTGGGCGCACGTCAGTCACATGACCAACCACAGACATCCAGTCAGTCACATGACCAACCATAGCCATCCAGTCAGTCACATGACCAACCCCAGTCATATTGTCCCTCGACCGTGAGTCTGACCTTGTCACTTTCAACATCTATGACTGAAGTCCCATTCAGATGCCTGAGTAATTCACTGACTCACTGACTCACTGACTCACTACGTTCAGTCTGTTGTTGGATGGAAGGATAAATATATGTGTATATATCTATATATATATCTTTTATATGTGTATGTATGTACGTACAGTGGCATCAGTCGAAGTAGTAGTACTGGTAGTAGTACTAGTAGTAGTACTGGTAGTAATAATAAAGAAACAATTCATTTGTTGACAATTTAAAAAAAAGAAATGAAAAAGTGTTGACAGAATAATGTGGAGTGAACTGACCAGAGGTCAGGGGTCAGGGGTCAGAGGTCAGAGGTCTAGCATGAGCATCTGGATCATTTGGAACAGCTTTGCTACTCTCAATAGTTTTCCAACTGCAGCACAAGCAAACTGTAATGAGTCACAGTGACAAGCAGTGGGCCGTTATTACACTGTTATTAACAATAGCCAGTGACCCCAGTGACCCCAGTGACCCCAAGGCGGAGGACCTCTCCAATAATCTCCCTCACTGCACGCCAGCATCGCTCAAGCGGCTCCACTTCAAGCAACAACTACAAGCAAGGAGTTTATTTTAATATAAATGATTTCAAATTCCAGAAGAATTCCCGGCACTGCCAAACAGAGAAGAACCTGAGAGTCGACTCCTCCTCCTGTTGGAGAACATAACTAAGATCTAACATTCTAAATACTTATAAACTCAAAAGCCCTGCGATGAAGTGGCGACCTGTCCTAGGGTGACCCCTGCCTTCACCCTAGGACAGCTGGGAGGCTCCAGCAGACCCCCAGCTGTCCTAGGGTAACCCCTGCCTTCACCCTAGGAAAGCTGGGAGTCTCTAGCAGAGCCCCAGGACCCTGAAGAGGAAGAAGCAGGTACAGAAGATGAATGAATGAATGATGAATAAACTCAAATAAGAGGCGCATTGTTTCATGTCAGGAGGAGGAAATGCAGATCAAAGTGTTTGAATGGAAGAATTCCTCTCATAAAGTACAAATACCTGAAAGATGTATTTCAGGACTTCTAAACCTCACCGACCCAAACACTGAATTACATTATGAAAGAAATATTACGATTAATAAATGATTGATTAAATTAAGTCCCACCACTAATTAAAATATTACACACTGGACCTTTAAATTGGTTGATCCTGCTGTGACAGAGCTCCCTCTGCTGGCCAGCAGGAGCTGCGCAGCCTCTGCAAAGCCGAACTTCACAAAGCTTCTTCTGCCTCCCGCTGAGCAAACACATCAACACCGACATCAAAGCGCTTTGACTGTTGGAGTGAAACACTGCAGGGAACACTTTCAGCTGCGGCTGCTGCAACACACTTCCGGCTTCCGGTGTAAAGAAGCTCCACTGATGATTCATTTTCATCCCGGAGGAACAAAATCAGAAGCTTCAAGACAAGAAAACCAGAGAACCGGAAGTAGGTGTGTGTGTGTGTGTGTGTGTGTGTGTGTGTGTGTGTGATTGAGAGAGAGAGGAGGCGGTGACGGACTTTGAATTATCTGATTGGGATTAGCATCCCGAACAGCAGGGGGCAGCAGCGCGCCGATAAACCGTTTGCACCACCCAGTTGGAGAACAAAGAGAAGAAGAAGAAGAGTGACGTCACTGGCCCGTTTCCGCTGCGGAAGCCGCATGTAAACAAAGCTGCTTGTGATGGAGCTGCTTCTGTCTTGAAGCTGCTGAACCAAAAGTTGGATTTTTTCGACAAAAACAACCGGAAGTGACCGTCCGTGTGATGGAGCCAGTGGGCCACTGAACCGGAAGCGGCATCATGTCCATGGAAGACCCGTTCTTCGTCGTCAAAGGGTCAGATTGTTTTTGTTTTTGTTTTTTAACCCTGTTGTTCGAGCTAATGCTAACAGCGGTTAGTGTGTGGCGCTAGCGGCTAGCGGCTAACTGCGCTGCAGAGCCAGTTTGAGTCTCAGCAGTTAGCAGTTAGCAGTTAGCGCCTGCATCGCTCAGCCGTTGCTGCTCAGACATACGCGATCACGTGACCTGTCGCCATTCAATCTTTGTTTTGAATGAAACCTGCAGTTTTTATAGAAGCTTCCAAACGGTCGCTGCACGGAGACTTCACTGACCTCTGACCTTTGAAGGCTCGGTGTCTGAAACTGAGTGGACAAGGCTGCTGCTGTTCTAGCACCGAACCACAGTGAAGCTTTACTGGTTGGTGCCAGTCAGCTGATCTTCACCATCCAGTGGTGTTGAAGATGCTCATGGTGATGAAGGTGATGATGAAGATCTGGACTCCACATGTTTGTAGTTGAAATGTTTCCAGTGTGGAAGCAGCGGTGATTTGAAGACAGTCGGTGAAGGGAAGTTTATCTTTGCTTCCATCAGCACCTGATCACTCAGTAGGTCTGTAGGTCCGGTAGGTCCGGTAGGTCAATCTTCATCATCTAGATCAGGCTGGACATATACAGTATATCTATATACTAACCAAAGTCCAGCTGCTTCCTGTCAAAGTGTCCATCAGGAAGCAGCTTTGCTGTCTTCAAAGTCTGTCATGAGTTTGCAGTTTAGTGAGCAACACATCACACTGTGTGTGTGTGTGTGTGTGTGTGTGTGTGTGTGTGTGTGTGTGTGTGTGTTTACCTTCATGGTGGCTGCCAGGTGAAGCTCAGCTTCATCTCTCAGATTGTGTGTGGAAGTTTTGTCAGCTGGTTGTAAACACAGGGTTCATTATTAATTTCCTGCCGCTAACCTGTTAGCATCGCTGCGGCTGCTCGCCTTCACTCACGGCGCTCACGCTGGGGTGCATCCGTATGTGGCCTGCGAGCCATAGTTTTCCCCACTCTGCTCTAGACGGAGCTCACTGATTGGTTTGTGTAGTGATCAGCTGAGTCTCTCACTGACTCAGTGTGTGTGTGTGTGTGTGTGTGTGTGTGTGTGTGTGTGTGTGTGTGTGTGTGTGTGTGTCCACAGGGAGGTGCAGAAGGCAGTGAACGCAGCACAGAGCCTCCACCGCAGATGGAGCGAGCTGCTGCTGGAAGGGGGCGGAGCCTCCAAAGAGGAAGTGGACTGGACGACCAATGAGCTGCGGAACAGCCTGCGCTCCATCGAGTGGGACCTGGAGGACCTGGACGAGACCATCAATATCCTGCACTGGGGTCACAGCAGGGGTTGCACTGGGCTCGCACTGGCGTCAAACCAGGGGTCACACTGGGTTCACAGCCGAGGTCACACTGGGGTCACAGCAGGTGTCACACTGGGGTTGCACTGGGGTCAAACCAGGGGTCACACTGGAGTCAAACCGGGAGTCACAGCAGGGGTCATAGAACAAGATCAACAAGTCAAAACATGATTTCAGGGTTATGTGGACTGTGTGTGTGTGTGTGTGTGTGTGTGTGTGTGTGTGTGTGTGTGTGTGTGTGTGTGTGTGTGTGAGAGAGAGAGGGAGAGAGAGAGAGTGTGTGTGTGTGTGTGTGTGTGTGTGTGTGTGTGTGTGTGTGTGTGTGTGTGTGTGTGTGTGAGAGAGTCCAATGGCAGCAGTTTTTCTTGACGGCAGTGAAGGCATCGTGGAGTCGAACCCCAAGAAGTTCAACCTGGATGCTGCTGAACTGAACAAGAGGAAAACCTTCATCACCTCCACCAGGCACAGAGTCAAAGTGGGACACACACACACACACACACACACACACACACACACACACACACACACACACAGTGCCTGTTGTGATTTATTTCATTTCACATTGAGCTGCAATGACTTCATGTTAAGATGATTTCATTTTCATGTTGAGTTAAAAGGAAGTTTATTTTGAAATAGAACTGAAAACAGTCTGGAAAGAACTGCAAGTGAAGATATTAATGTTGTTGTTGTTGTTGTGAATAATTTCACTTTCTTCATTTGGTATGTGACGCTGCGCTGTGATTGGTTCCTGTGGTTGCAGGAGATGAAGGAGCAGATGTCGAGTCCTGCTGCTGCTGCTGCTGCTGCTGCTGCTGCTGCTGCTCCGGCTCCCAGCAGCCGACAGGTGAGTGAGTTCACGCCCGCTGCCGATTGGACGGCTGCAGTCGTCCCCGTGTCAACCCCGTGTTCCCATTGGCCAGGGCCTGCTGGGCGAGCGCGGGGCTCCGCCCACCGCCTGGCAGCCCGCCCACGACAAGTACGGCGGCCTGGAGCGGCAGCTGCACGGTGCCAACTACCAGTGCATCGAGGAGCAGCAGGTCCAGCAGCAGGTAAGCATCCAATGGCGGCGCTCGGGAGGCGGAGCTTAACTCACACTCGCTGTTCAACTGAACCTGCAAACCATTTGACTGCTCATTAACTGTTGTGAAATGTGTTGCCTCCCCCTGGTGATGTCACTGTGATGTCATCATGATGTCATCCAGCTGATCGCAGAGCAGCAGGACGAGCAGCTGGAGTTGGTTTCAGGGACCATCGGAGTTCTGAAGAACATGTCGGAGCGGATCGGGATGGAGCTGGACGAGCAGTCCGTGTGAGTCCACCGTTAGCACGTTAGCATGTTAGCTTGCCACCTGGTCCAGCTCAGCCGGGTGGAGTTAGACTGAAGGTCCCTGGACGCCTGCGATGCCTTCAGGATCCCCGTGTTGCCCACCACCGGGGGGCCGAGTCAGGGCCTCCTCCCTCATGTTGACCTCCAGTTGACAGTGACTGGTGTGTTGCAGGATGCTGGACGACTTCGGGCAGCAGATGGAAAACACTCAGTCCCGATTGGACAACGTCATGAAGAAACTGGCCAAAGTCTCTCACATGACCAGCGGTAATCTGCCCAGCAACACCTGACGCACACACACACACACTGGCTGTGGGCCTGACCTCTGACCTCTCTACCTGTTGTGTGTGTGTCCCAGACCGGCGTCAGTGGTGTGCGATCGGGGTGCTGCTGCTCATCCTCCTGGTGGTTGTCCTGCTCTTCATCATCCTCTGATCCTGCTGGATGGCTGCTGCGCCTGCAGCTCCACCGTGCAGCCAGTTCAACCAGTTCACCTTCTCCACCTGCAGCGCCACTGCAACCAGTGCAGTCTGCTCCAATGCTGCACCATCCTGGACTCCGCAGTTCAGCCCCAGTTTTATTCTCTGTCACTTTTTGCCTGTAAATGAAAAATGTTCCAGTTCCAGTTGAAGTGAATGTGAAACCTCATGTGTCCGACTGGACCAGTGACTGGTTCCTCTGGGTCCAATGGTTAAACTGGTTCCACTGGTTCCTCTGGTTCCACTGGATCCACTGGTTAAACTGGTTCCACTGGATCCACTGGTTCCTCTGGTTCCACTGGATCCACTTGTGCCTCTGGCTCCACTGGGTCCTCTGGTTAAACTGGTTCCACTGGATGCTCTGATTAAACTGGTACCTCTGGTTCCACTGGTTCCTCTGGTTCCACTGGATCCACTGGTTAAACTGGTTCCACTGGATCCACTGGTTCCTCTGGCTCCACTGGGTCCTCTGGTTAAACTGGTTCCACTGGATCCTCTGGTTAAACTGGTACCTCTGGATCCTCTGGTTCCTCTGGTTCCACTGGTTCCTCTGGTTCCACTGCTCTGCTGGTTTGCTGTGTCTGTGTTGCGTCTGTGCAGTAAAACGCTGTTTCTCCTTCAATCAGAAGCAATTTATTTTTTTCTCACTTTTACTTTTGAAAACACTAAAAAACAAACTTCCTGTTGTTCCTGTTGTTTACATCAAGGTTTTTGTTTTGTTTTTAATTTGCTTGGTTACTGACATTCGAATCTGTGGCTCTTAGTGTGAAAGTGCAGCAAGAAGTGATGTCATCACGGTACACAGCCACTTCCTGTTTTCTGAAATAAAAGCACAGCATCCTGAAGAGGGAGCTGGAGGTGGAGATGTCACAGGAGGTGGTGATTCCCCCAGGTGTGTGTGTGTGTGTGTGTGTGTGTGTGTGTGTGTGTGTGTGTGTGTGTGTGTGTGTGTGTGTGTGTGTGTGTGTGTGTGTGTGTGTGTGTGTGTGTGTCAGGAATCTTTGAGTCTGTATTTGATGTTTCCGCTTCTGTTGCAAATTTTATTTCATTAAACTGAGAAAAAAAAACATTTCTGTGTCATCGCCCAGCGTCCTTGCCCATCGGCAAACAGTGCAGTGGAACTTCCTGTTGGGCATCATGTGACTTCCTGTCGGCATCATCATGGGACCACAACATGACTTCAGTATTGTTCAACACTTTTGAAGCTTTTCAAGTGAAAATCCCAAAAGTTTCCAACAGCGACAGGAAGTGACACACCACTTCCTGGTTAGGGTGAAACAGGAAGTGGGTTCAGTCTAGACCAGGTGCTGTGTCTCCATTCAGGGTCTGCATCCTTGGAAGGAAGCGTCCTCCAAGGACCCGGCCCAGAAGGACCGACCCAAACCCCGCCTCCCTGGTAACCACACGGGACAGTCTCGCCTTCAGCGTACTTCCTGGTTGCGTCACCGCCGTTCCCTCCTGCTGGCCAACCCCGTAAGTGTCGTTTTCATACCATCAAGCTAACCATTGGTTCGCCATCTAACGATGCCGTTGGATGTCCAAATACTTAAATTTATACGTGGTGTCTTTGCCAGTAGATGGCGCTAATTTCAGCTGACTTCCCAGGGATCCAGGAGGTGGTGAAGGATAGTAGCAGTGTAGCCTTGGTGCTAACAGTAGGGGGCATTTCAAGGGTGCATCTGGAGCCTCCTTCAGAGTTCAGTGAATTGGGAGGAGCCTTCACGCAGTGCGAGGACACAACTGGCCTTCAAATGCAGCCTTCCAAAGATGCAGAGCCTGAACTGAGACACTGCCCTGGTGGTGTTAGAACTGTGGACTGCTGGGCCACAGTGGGTTCTATAATGCTCCAGAGGGGGGTAGCGGAGCAGATGCAGATGGATGGAGTGTTGTGGTGAGCCTCCTCAGAGGAGGAAACATGTTGCTGTAATGTAAATGGAAAATGAAGCCAGGCAAAGTTGCAACAACAGCAGTGTCTTTGTTTTTATTGCAGTGACTGCATTGCACTGCCAGTGTTTCAGCCTTTAGGCGCCATGGCCATGCCAAGCATCACTGCTGAATTAAACAGGCCAGAGTGGCAAATATGGTGCTGAAAGTAGTTCCCACCTTACACCAGGAGATGGCGACACCTGTGGCTTCAATCTGAGCAGCATTTGTGTGTGTGTGTGTGTGTGTGTGTGTGTGTGTGTGTGTGTGTGTGTGTGTGTGTGTGTGTGTGTGTGGGGGGGGGGGTATATTCAGATTTCGGAGCATAAAGAGAGAGGAAGCCTCAGTTGAGGAGACCAGGAAGTGGTTGCAGTGGGAGCAGAGAGAGAGACAGCGAGTTCTGCTGAGAAGACATCGCAGAGAGGTTCCATCGTTGACGAAGTCTTTGGAGGACAGACTGGCGGGCCGAGGACGGACCGGCGAGCAGGGGGCGAGGCTTCACGTGACCGCCTGGGCGACCTCCGGCAACGATTCACGCTGGCAGTCAAACCGTCGCTCCCTCTCGCTCCCACGACGAGACCACAAGGCTCCAACTCGTAGTTTGGAAAAGCTGCTTTAGTTTTTCCCAACCTCACATTCACTGCGCTGCAACGTGACTGTGAGGTTGTCGGGCAGACGGTCTGTTGGTGACGGCTGTAAGCGTTCTGTCGCTGCCTCCGCTGTCTTCTCTCTCTCTCTCTCTCTCTCTCTCTCTCTCTCACTCTCTCTCTCCCTCCTCTGCTCCTTTTCGCCCACCCCAAAAAAAGCACACACTCTGACTTCCGGTCATCACCTGACATCACATCCCATGAGTCTCTTCAAAATAAAATAATCAGCAATATAATATAATGAAGTAATGAACAGGGTTACAGTTGCAACAGAAGTTACAAACAAAAGATCTGCAGCATAGTTGAGCTGCACTCAGGGCTCAAGCAAGTCTTTACAGTCTTGTCTGCTTGCAAGTTCCCTGTTGCAGATGCAGACTTCTGAGAGAACAGAAGTGTCTTGCCTGATGGTGTGGACAGAAAACTTTAAGCCTGCTCAGCTTAGGCCAAAACTAAACGCAAGGCAGGGTGCAGACAACCAGCTGCAAGGTGGCAGCCAGTGCTGCTGGCATTTCCAGTTTGGAGAAATGCCTCCAAGATGCACTGGAGAAAAATTGTCACGCTAGCCTGGAGCTATGAGCAAGTAGGCGAAGCAAGGCGAAGAACGCAATCATGAAATGGTCAAATTAAAACTCCTACAATAATATTGAATAAAAGTGAAACTGTTAGTCTATAGAAGTCTCCAATTTAACACGATGATGTCACAATGATGTCACTTCCGGTTCCAGAGTTATTACAAATTTAGGACGCTTCCAAAAAAAATGTCCACATTTCCGTGATGCAAAATTTTATCAACTTGAAACCTGGCACACGTGTGAATGACGTGAGGACCTACCTGTGACATGAGGAACGTGATGATGTCACTTCCGGTTCCAGAGTTATTAGCATTTTGGACTTTCATCTAAGATTTGGGACGATTCTCGAAAACCTCCATCTGGAACCTTGAGCCTAACCCAAGTCAATAGCAAATTCTATCATGGAGATACCCGAACCCGAACCCTGGGCCGCTTGCCTTAATTCGGTCATGCTGAGCGAACTGGAGCGACTCCAGAGTCTCTACGGCTGTGGAGATACGACAGAAGTATTCCATTTGTTGGAAAACTTTGGAACCGGAAGTTACATCATCACCAAACTCACGTCAGAGGTAGGTACTTGCCTCCTGCACATGTGTACCAAATTTCAAGTTGATAGCACCCTCTATCATGGAGATACCCAAACCCTGGAGAGCTAGGTTCGGTTAGGGATGAAGGAGGACTGTCCTGTGCACTCTGACAGACCGGCGGGTGGGGCATTTGTCTGAGGTAAGTGGCAAAGTGGGTGGGGCATTTGTCTGAGGGAAGTGGCAAAGTGGGTGGGGCATTTGTCTGAGGTAAGTGGAGGTGGAGTTCTACCTATCCACTCCACTCCCAACATTGCTCCCTCTGATCTCCGAGGGACTTGCCGCATGGAGGTAGGATTCCATGAAACCAACCGACCCCCCCCCCTCCTAACATTTCTCCCCCAAATAAGGGCAACTGTCTTCCCGCAAGTGTCTGAGGTCTAATTCCAGGAACACAAACCCCCCCTGGAAAAGAAAAGTCTTTGAGGTTAATGAATGAAGAACTTTATTTCCAATCAGTTCACCGCGTGGTTGTCAATCAACGATTGAATTCTGCGTCGCAGGTCAACGGACAATCCTATGAGGTTGCAGAGTCACAGGAACTCCGGGCGTTGACCACCACTTCTTGGACTCGCTGCCGCGTGATGAGCCCCACATGATGTCGTCCAGGGAAAGGAGCCCTAAAAGTGACCCGGAAACCAGAGTGTTCTCCGTCGGCCCTGAGGTCACAGAAAGGGCAAGAAGTCATGAGGTCATGAGGTCACTGCTTTTGTCCGTCGTGACAGTGTGCGTGATGTTTCCCTCGGCCCCGTGAATCTGTACCTACATAAGTGCAAATGTAGTCAGAAGTGGCCGTTGCAGGCAAGGAAGCTGCTCCTCCTCTCCTTGGGGAGCCTGGGCGCTCGGACCGGCAGCCTCTTGGGTGTCCCCATGACAGTGGGTGTGTGGCCAGCCTGAGGAAAATGGGCATGTATGAGCCAGTGTGGCATTCCAGGAATTCTACCTAAACAATTACAGGAACTCTTACTTACCCCCCCTGCTCAGCGGCGTCCAGCATCGACGGCAGCGGCCTCCATCTACACAATGACAAGAAGGGACAGGCGGAAGAGAAGACCTGTGGATGTGGGTCACCACTTTGCACAATGGCGAGGTCGACTTCCTAGAAGTCACCCTGGTGGTGGCTCCAGTGGACTCAGATACCCTGGCAAGACCTTGACGGCATCTCCTATCCTCTCCTCAGTGGACACCAGTGATGCGCCAATATATATATATATAGTCCAGGTCTGATGACCTCATCTCACGACAGCCAATTGCTGAGAATTCCAGGATTCCTACCAATCCACCGCTTGTCGAGCGACCGCCCCCGGGCCTTTTGCTCCCCTTTTCTTTTTCTCTGCTTCTTACTTTCCCAGGTGGCTGATCACAAAACGGTGCAGGCGTTTGGGCCAGCGTACCATGGGCCACCTCCTGGAGTACTCCCGACTCCAGGTGTTGCTGCCTGGCTGCAGCAACACCCGCAGCGCTTCTTCTCTTCCCGCTCAGGAGAGGAGATGGAGCAGAGCGGGCTCGACTCCACCAGGGCGTGGAAGGCCTGTGGCGTGCCGGGGGCCCCCACCCTCCGAGACGTCCAGGCGGCCACCTCCACCTTGGTGCATAGCATTTGACATGAGTGCCTGTCCTGTAGTGATACACAAGCCTTTTGACATGGTTCACTGACTCTCCTGCAGGCATTCCATCACCTAACCCTAACCCTAACCCTAAACCCTAACCCCAATCATGAACTCGCAGGAGCCGAGCGGTGGATCACATTGGCGACGTCGCTTTTGCTGGACTGTTGAACTTCCTCTTGAAAGCGTTTAAAAAGGCTGAAAAAGGTCAACATGCATTCCTCCAAATGTGAAATAAACAAATCAACTCTCAAATGTCTGAAAAGTCTCTTTATTTTCAATAAAATGGCACTTTTCTAAATGGCTCAGTTGCACCTGTGTGCTTTGGCCACAAGATGGCAGCAAGAGAAAATGAAATAATAATCTGACCACGCGGTCGTTGCTCCATTAGCGCGACATTGTGAGCGGTTGCAGTTCAGGAAATGTGACTTGACTTAATTTGCATATTCTGGGGGCGGTCCGGGTCACCTGACTGGCTGTCCAATCGGTTGCCATCGATTGGAATAAAGTTTGGTCATTGGTCGCTTTGGGGGAATTCTGCGTGGTACTTGTGGAAGCACGACCCTGTCTGGCATTGGCCGAGGAGCGAAGGTGGGACCGCCCCCCCTTCCTATGAGTACTCTGCAGGTGACCCCCATTGTCACTCGCAGAGCTGCAACGATGAAGGTAAGTCACGTGCACTGTCAGGGTCAATGTCCAAGATAGTGACACGCGCCTCTTGAGGACAATGGTCATTATGGATTAAAGTAGCAATTCCAGAAACTCCACCTACCGGGGTAAACAGTCACTCATCCCGATCTTTCCCTGCACCTAGACCAAGAAGAACTGCCCGCAGTGCCGCGGCCGGTACGTCTTCCTCTCCCGCCACCTCCGGGACGTCCACGGCCATTGCCGAGCTCAAGGCCAAGAAAATGGCCATAAAAAGGAGCCTGAGCAAGCTGCGGCAGGGGGGCACAGCAGTCCACGCCCAGGTCTCCCCAGCAGTCCACGCCCAGGTCTCCCCAGTCGCACCCTGCTCCCCCCCGCGCTGCGCCGACCTCAGATCCACTGCACGCCGCACTGAAGTCAGCTCCCTCTCTGCCACGGACGTGGGAGGACATGGCGGCTTGCCTAACATCAGTCAGGCTCGAGCTGGACAGCCTGGTGGCTGTGGTGGAAACTTTGGCGGTGTCGGCCAGGCAGCTGGCTCGTCGAGAGGCCCGGCGCAGTCCCCCTCGACCCGCCAAGGAGATGCTGAGGTCCTTATCCATCTCCTCCACCTCCTCTGCCGCAACGGGGAGGTCCCCCTCCCCAACCAGGAGGCCTCTTGCCCGAAAGAAGCGCTCCCCCACCCCCAAGAGGCCTGCCGCCGCCTCCGCGGAGCAGTCCTCAGCCGCCGCCGCAACGGGGAGGTCCCCTTCCAGGAGGCCTGCCCGTGCACTCTTGCGGTCCGCCTACCCCTCCAGGAGGCCTGCCGCCACGGTGGGGAAGTCCTCCGCCCCGCCCAAGAAGCCTGCCATGGCCGCTGAGAAGTCCTCCGCCGCTGCCCCGGCCACAGGGAGGCCCTCCTCCCCCCCCTCCAGGAGGCCTGCCGCCGCCGCGGAGAAGTCCTCCGCTGCTGCCACGCCTAAGAAGGCTGCCCCGGCCACGGGGAGGCCCTCCTCCACACCCTCCGGGAGGCCTGCCGCCACTTCCGGGAAGTCCTCTGTCGCCCCGGCCACAGGGAGGCCCTCCTCCCCATCCAAGCTGCTCCTGCCCTGTCCAAGGGGGCCTGCTCTGGCCATGAGGAGGACCTCCACGGCGTCCAAGAGGCCTGCCCTGGCCATGGGGAGCTCCTCCTCCCTCTCCTCGTCCAGGAGGCCGGCCACGCGGAAGTCCCCCTCTCCCTCCTCCTCCGCCACCCCCTATTCCTCCTCATCCTCCCCCTTCCAGGAGCCCTGCCGTCCCGACCAAAGCCCGCAGGTCCTCCGCCAGTCAAACGCCCGATCCAAACTTAGGTGAGCATCACTGGCATTTGAAATGACTTTTGTGGACATTCAGCTCTCGTGCTGAGGTAGTACCATTTCTGTTCAGACAGCCTGATGGAGGCGTTTGAGGCGCACCTCGTCGGGCCGGACCAGACAGAGCGGTCAAAGAGGAACATTAGGCAGAGGAAGGCCTACGTCCGCAAGTTCCTCCTGCATATGTCAGGAGCAAATTCGGACGTCAACTGGTCGCTGCGCTTTCAAGGTGACATGGTTGCGTTGAATCGGTAGGTAACTCTGCCGTTTCCCCTCAACATCAGTCACCACATTCAAATAGATGCTTACGGGGCTAATTATATGCTTATCAGGAACCTCTTTGACCTGCGTAGTTACCTGAAACCGACCAGCCAAATTCATGTGATACTGGACATTCAGGCCTTCCTAAAGTACCTGATGGTGGCAAACTTACCCAAAGTCAGGTTGACCGAAAAGTCCATCATTTGTGTACTGGGGAATCTGGCGGCTTGGCGAAAGGGGCTTGCGCCAGAGGTCCTCCTGCAGAGGTCTGCCTATAAGAGCCATAAAACAGGTGTGTTTCAATGCAAATAGGTTCAAACGATGGCTTCAGTTGAACTGATATCACTGTGTCTTCTTCTCCACAGCCAACCTGGTGACGGCCAACGATATCCTGGCCTTCATGGCTAAGGCAGACAGGGCCTTGGATCTGGCCCTAAGGGACCTGGCGGAGAACCCCAAGGACATGGCCTGCAAGACCAGGGTCGTGGGCCTGTTGGTGGGCCTGATGGTGGCCTCAGGCCACCGAAAAGCTGTCTTTGTAGGCATGACCCTCAGGGAGGTCGTGGATGCCGAGCATCACAGGGAGACCACGGTCATACAAGTGAGTTTAACGCCCCCCCCCCCCACTACTTACCTTGCTTCCCCACAGCCAAGCATCTCTCCTGGGCAGCCATGATTTCTACTCATCCACTATTCTGCTTCTTGCCTTCCCAGGTTGAGCACCACAAGACCCTCCAGTCCTTTGGGCCTGCGACGGTGGCCGTCCCGCACACCACCATGGACCGCATAGTGCAGTTCTCCACGCTGCGGCCTTATCTTCCGGGGTACAGGAAAAGGCCAAAGCAGTTTTTTTTCACCAGATCGGGAAAACAGATGGATAAACTGGGGGTGTATTTCACCCGAGCCTGGCGGACCTGCGGTCTGCCGGGGGCCCCCGCCCTTTGTGACATCAGGACCGCCATCTCAACTTGAGTGAGTAACGTCGAGCGTGCATGTCCTGTGACATACAGGCAACTGTTCACCTACTCTCCCACAGGCTTACAGGTCCCTCGACAACAAGGCTCGCTAGAAGGTGAACAGGGCAATGTGCCACGACCCCAGGACGGCTGAAAAGTTCTACGTCGTGGGTAAGGGGCTCACGCCCAAAGAGGGCCGGAGGAGCCGTGGTGGACTCCTCCAGAGTTCCAAGTAAGTGTTTAAGATTGTGCAATGATACCGCTGTATCCATTGCCTGTTCTTGCATGGCTAACTCATTTCTTTTAAAATCAGCCGAACCGGAGAGCAAGGATAAGGAGGAGGAGGAGGAGGACCAGCCCCAGGGGGGCCAACAGGAGAAGGAAAAACAGGAGCAGATGGAGATGGAGGAGGAGGAGGAGGAGGATGAAGTGGAAGAGGACGACGACGATGAGGAGGACCGGGTGGAGAAGGACAACCAGGTCGGGTCTGTGGAGGATCCCAAAAGAAAAGAGGGGACGGAGGGAGGAAAGACATGCAGCAGGTCAAGCGGAGCGCCCGGAGGAAGTGGGCGGTGTGGACCAAATGGGGGCCGAGGACGGGGAGGTGGCCGCCGGCCCCTCCGGGCTCCCACAGGCTGCCCCTGAGACACAGACCCGGGGACCCGAGTCGGACCATACAATGGACATGGGACTAAACATATAGTTCATTCTTAAGACTCTGGTTAATTGGTTTGCAGTGTTGTGTTCGTGTTCTACTGTGTTTTAAGCACTAACGGTTCATCCTGGAGTACAATCACAAAACAAACACTGAGAGTCCAATTCCACAATAACGACTCATCCACCCCCCCTCACCCCTCAAGTCCTACCCAGGGTTAGGGTAGGGTCAGGGATACTGGACTGAATCCAGGTCCCTGCTCCACCCTAACCCCCCCTTCACCCTCACCCAGGGTCAGGGATACTGGACTGAGTCCATCACCCGCCTTGGTGGGAGATGGAGAAAGCTTGGTCCTTCCGGCGGGCATCACGCGGCGAGGTGGGCGTCGCTGTCCACGGCGGACCACAACCCACCCCTCCCCTCGTGCCAAAACCATGAGGTCTTTTTAAATTGAACAGATTTTTTTTATATTTTTGGTGTTTTTTATATTTTTTGTTGTATTTTAATGAAATGAAATAAACGAATGAAGTAAAAAAGAAAAAAGAAAATTAATCAAAACAAATAGTGGCCAAAGACGCGAGGTTTGGACTCACCAGAGTCTTCCTCAGGCGTGGAGAAGGGCACCAATGAGCAGCAGGCTGTTGTGAGCTGTCTGGTAGAGAGCTGGAGGTGGGCTGCTCAGCAGGGTTAGGGTAACCCTAATATTAAATTATTTATTTATTAATAAATTAAAAATTATTCTTAGGTTTAGAAAAAAGAGACGAGAGTCTGTTCTGTTTAGGATCGGGGTAAATGTTCTGTTTAGGATTCAGGGCTGATGGTTTCCTGACCTAACCAGGGCCTCCTTTCAAACCATGGAACCCAGTTCTGGTTTCATCCCAATGGTTCCAGTGGAGGTCTCAAGATTTAATACTGATTAAGAGGCTTTACCTTGTATAAGTAGATGTGTGGATGGTTTGGTTGGGGCAGCGTCTTTTGTACAAGTTTTTTAATCAATTGAATGAAATGGTAAAGTACCCTTTACGTAGGAGGGATGTTTGTTGGGTTCCAGTAGAACTCAATGAATTCTGCAGTGTGGTGAGTTTCGCTACTGCAGTCCGATACGATTGGACGACCCGGTGGAATTTGAAATGGCGGGTTCCATGTATAAGATATAAAATCTTCGTTCACTGATGTTTCCGTCCCCCTCCAGAAAGGGTTAGGGTTCTGGGTAAGATCTCCACCCCCTCTGAGACGGGGCAGAATAGGCTCTGTCCGTCCACCTAGCTCCTCCTCTCCACTGGTCCCTCCAATCAGGCTGTCTTCTCCGAAAAAGTAGAGAAACAAGGACAAAATTGTCCGTAAAAACAACTTATTTATTAATGAACAATGTAAATAACAATTACAAACAATGCAAACTGTGCAATAACAAAAAAGAAAACAAATAAACTAAAACAAAAGATGTGCCCTCGCGACGTTTCGGCCCGGAAACGGGCCTTCTTCAGGCTAGCACACCAAAAAAAACTAGCTGCTAGGCTAATACTAGCTAACTAGCTAGTAGCTAAAAGAGTGGCTATATGTTAAGAGGAGATGTTGTCCGTCCAAAGATCCAAATAGAAATAAGCTCTCCAAAACCGGAGCTCCTAGTTATACCTCATCGCTTTTTTTCTAAATTTCAGTAATTTTAAAAAATGTGTTCGCTTTTTTAACAGAAAAATGAAATATATGCAAATCATACCTTTTAACACTCGTATCATCATGAATAATATGAATAAATTATAATTAATTACTTTTTAAATATTTTAAATTTTTAATTAATATTTTTTTTAATTTTTAGGGTTAGGGTTAGGAGAAAGGGGTTTGTATTGTATTTATTGGTAAGTATGTATTTATTGTATGAGTGTATTTAAGGTAAGTATGTATTTATTGTTTTCTTTCATTCCAGGTAAGTATGTACTTATGGTAAGTATGGTATGGTAAGTATGGTATGGTAAGTATGTTTTTAAGGTAAGTATGTATTTATAGTATGAATGTATTTATTATTTATTAGTATGTGTCCAATAATGAAATGTATAATTTATCAATCAGAATGTATCTATTAATAAACAAATAAAAAAACAAACACAATAAACAACTAAGGAAGGTGTGCCAAATGAAAACAAACATGATGTTTCGGCCTTTGCATAGGCCTTCTTCAGGTGTGGGCACGCAAGAAAAATGATGTGCTCTCCTTGACAGCTAGAGCAATAATGAGCAGGAGGCTGAGCTCTCCCTCTATTTATGCCCTCCTGCTCCAAACGCTTTTTTAAATAATGAACGCTTTTTTAATTAAACAGTTTTTAACGCTTTTTTAACATTTTTTTAATAAATGATTTTTAACACTTTTTATAAATAAAATATTTGCTCTCTTTTTTTTAACGGTTTTAAATCTTTATAACTTTTTTGATGTTTTTTTAATCGTTTTTTATTATTATTTTTGTACTTTTAACAGTTTTTTAATTTTATAATTTTTTTTATAACATGGTTGTGCAGGGTGATTTATTATACAGTAATTTTATTTACAGAGTCCCATGAGGGGAACCATGGAAACGAAAAAGTGCTGCATGAAAAAATAAAACATGGAAAAAACATGAAAAGTTGGGCAATGACAAATATGTACAAAAATAGTTTGCAGCATGAGTGCAAAATACATTTATAACTGTACAAGAGAGCTTTGATTAAGGCTGTTCTCTTTGCAGAGTGCGGTGGCTACTCGAAAAGAGCGGGGAGTCAGGGGTGACTCTGATTGGTCACTCTCGCGGGGCCGAGAGTCTCGGGGAACCCGCGAGAGGGTTAGGTTTTCTGTAAAATGCCTCCCTCCCGTAGGAGGGAGGAGGTGCGCAGGCCATCCGTCCATCGGGACGACCACCCTGCCAGTCCCCTCTGGTGGAGAAGGGGCGCTGACCCCTGGGGCGACCATAGCGGACCGTAGTCCAGCCGTCCCCCATCATGAACTGTATTTTAATTATTTATTAGGGGTTAGGGTTAGGTACAGGGGTAATAACCACGATCTGGAAATTTCCAATCCTCTAAAATGTGAATAACTCCACGACGGAATATGCTATCGACCTGAAATTTGGCACACGTGTATGAAGCGAGTACCTACCTGTGACGTGACTTACGTGACGATGTCACTTCCGGTTCCGGAGTTATTCCGGAAATAGCCATATCTCGGGAATATATTGTTTTGACATCTCTGTATCCAATTTGAAATCATGTCCTACTTTGACAGTCACTTTGAGATCAATACTCCACAACATTAAATTACTCATTTTCTCTTTTAAAAGCAATAAAAAACAATTATCTGAACATCTGAATGTCATGCAATGCCTTTGATCATGCAAGAGGCCTATTAAATGATAAAGACAGGAAGTGTCACAGATAACTCAAAGGACTCATGAAAGAACCCAATTCTAAACCTTGTAAGTTAATAAACCCTTTTATTTATGTATATAGACATAGGTTATGGTGAAAACAAACATAGACACATAGTTTACATACATATATACAGTTGGAACATGGATGTTCATCCTCCTGCATTATCATGCAAATATACTAAAACACTGAAATCTACACATTTGGTTAGCAACCTGGCAACTACTTCAATCTTAAATTTTTAACTGATGGCTGAAGCACTGTAATGGCAAAGGGGAGGCTTCATACAGTTCGGCTGCACAAAGATTTCATCTTTGTACCAAACTACAATTTACAACAATGGTTGAAGCTAGCATCAGCTTTGCAGCACGTTTAAGGAGATGCATGATAAGATCAATGCAGGAGGGAACTCCTGTTCCACCGTGAGGTTACAGGTGTGTTCCAGGTCTTAATAGCCACAATCATGCTGCTCATCCGAGTAAAGACAGCATGATCGTGAATATCAAAATAGGCATTAAACACTTGCACAAATTTCTGTACAAAACATAAATGCATTTGGAAAAATGTTTTCAAAAAATCTCATCCATTCACAAAAGGCTCTGTTGGAGCATGCATGCAAATAATTCAGCATCACACCACGGCCAAAGACAAAAATTTATACATGTGTTACAAGAACATATACTAGGCAAAAAGAACAGCATAGCATCATCACATAGTTTTAAACTGTCAGTGTCCACATCCTATGGGTAGTACAAAGCAACGCCTTCGGAAAACCTACGTTCCTAGTCAAGGCTAAAGGACATTGTCCTGAGAGGGCCACTGGTCACCCACTGAAGTCATTAACACTGTCAGT
Organism: Nelusetta ayraudi; assembly: GCF_046127955.1. Taxonomy (NCBI): domain Eukaryota; kingdom Metazoa; phylum Chordata; class Actinopteri; order Tetraodontiformes; family Monacanthidae; genus Nelusetta; species Nelusetta ayraudi. The sequence goes on from NW_027466134.1 coordinate 6,308,345, forward strand.
GTTGGAAGAGATGCTACTGCTAAGAGGAGACCTGAAACTATCAGTGGACTGCGGACGATACAGATGCCACACACTGAGACAAAATAGACACCAACTAGCTCTATGTCAACTTATAATATAACCCAAACAGTCTGCCTTCATTCTGAAATAATCCCTGCCCACTTAGTGTGTGTGTGCATGTACGTATGTATGTATGTATGTATGCATGTATGTGTGTGTATATCGATGTATGTGTGAGTTATGTGTGCGCGTGTTCTCACATGTGTATATACACATTTAGGTTTGTTGGTGTAAGTGTGGGACAAACAAAGTGACTTCCATGTTTTGAGGCACAGTAATACTCTTACCTACACAACATACACATAAATTGGCCGTCAGACCAATAAATGCTGAAGTGGCTCGCCGCTGCACTGTCATAAGAGTTAAAAAGCAGCATTGCTGATTTGTGTGGTGTTAAGAGGTCTGAATCCTTTGCGGGGGGGGAAAGCAACTGGTCAGTGTTGGCTGACAGCAAGACTGCAAGAAAAAAAAAAAAAAAAAACAGAACTCAAAAGTGGAGGTTGGGCGGGGGAAACTCACTGGCACAAATTAATAGTAAACAACACAGGCACCAGATCCTAACCTAACTATTTGACACAGTGTGCTTCTCGAGGAACTCCTAACTGAAAGTATGACAGATAGTTAGTGCCACCAGTCCAGAAAAAAAAACTTAAGTTCAAGTTCATTGCACAGATACATAATATTAACATGTGCCCAGGTCCAAGCGGCCCCGTTTAAGACTCCGATGCATGAATGGTCTGTTGGTTTTCACTGTGCTGAAGACAAAAGGGGTGAGGAGTGGCTCTCCGACGCAATACCGTTTCGCTTTGATCGTCCACACATGAGACCCAGGTTACCTTAACACAGACAGCAATATGACACGTCACAGTGAGAGAGAGAGCGCAACGCCACTGGCGACCGCTGCGTGCTGGCCCACTGTGCGACTCCGGTGGGGAACAGAACTCCACAGTGGCAGCCCTCCGCCTCCAATCTCCGGACAACGTGCAGCCAGGCTGCGACCCCAAGTGCCCCCCACCCCTCGCCCACCCTCAGCCCCGATACCTCTCCTCTACGAGGAAGCACCCGCTGTCACGCTTCACTGGTTATCTTATTGTTGACTTATTGGTGGTTGATTCTCATAGTTGTTGCTGTAGTCACAGTTGTATTGTTTCTCCTCTTTGCTCTGCGCCTATGACATCTGTCTCTCCTTGTACCATTCCACAAACTCGTCCAACAAAACTGGCCCTGATGAAAGGACAAGACAACAAACAGCGGATAAGGCATGCGAAACAATAAACCGCGTCGACTGCCGTTGAGCCCCGCATTAAAATGTGTTATTCGTGAACCGACTGCAATGGGACAGCGCTTCTCCGCCTTGGTTTACTGCTGGTGTTAAGAACCTCCTGTGTCAGCCCTAAAATATGATTGCTATCCACTCATGTTCCTTCCAGCTAAACCTAATGACTTCAGATGCTACCCTGTCCCTGAATCTTCTTTGATTGACCTTTTGCTTGTTCCAAGTCTGCTTTTTTTTTTTGGTACTTGTTATTTTTATAGCAGCGATAACCTGAGACGTTTCTAGGTAGACAGTGAGATTCATCTGGACACTTGTCAGACCAAATGGAAAGCAAACTCGATTATCTTCTTACGCCTCCTACATTCTTCATCGTGCAGCTTGATCTGCCACTTCTTGTTTATATGCCCACACAATTGTCAAATGTGGACTGGAGATAAATTTACACGTGCGCTTTTTATCATGCTGCACGTATCTGAAGTGATTTGGCAGATCTGATTGCAAACTGTGGTCATTGCCTAGGTGTAATTACATCTCTCATGCAGTCAAGTGGCATCTAATTGCAACTCAATTACAAGACGTTATTGTTGCACATTTTAATGCCAGGCGTACAAGGGGCCAAGGGCTGTTTTTGTCTCGTTTGTGTGTGGATGTCACGACTCACAGGCACCGTCCTCGTCGTAGTTGCTGAGGTCTAGGTTGATTGTCCTGCTGAACTCTAAAACATTGCACCATTGGTCTTTGTTGATGACTTTGTACTTGGATTGCTGAAAGACAGTAAAATGAAAGCTTCAATATGAAAAGCAACCATTAGATTTGCAATTAGAAAAATCAATATTCAACAAGCTTAGAAAAAAGAGAAAATGTTCCCGAGGGAAGTTGTGCTCACCTCTAAAAACTGATTGAACACAGGAAACAAGGGCCACGTCTTTCCCAAGAGAAGTCCCAGCATGCACTTGGCAGTGTTTAGGTCCAGACTTCTCTGTTCCTTTTCCTGTCCAGTCAAAATACCCAGAGCATTCCTCAGACTCACTTTTTATACATTAAAACAGTCGATTGGCATCTTTATTGCCAGCATCAGCCAGACACACACAACTCCTTAGACCCCAGTTTGTAGCTGCTAATAATGATTATCATTTCAGGTTAATCAGCCCCCTGTTAGGATAAATTACAAATTCATTTAAAATAGTAAGTTGGAGAAGAAAACTAAAACCTTGCTTGCCCCAGGAGACTATAAACAGATGCGACATAGATCTTTTTTTAATCTATACTATTGGGGATAATTAATGGTGTAAAGCAGTTTCACTTGAGTCTGGGATGGATAATAAAGATCTGAAAACAATGCAATATGGGATTCTAAAACAGATCTAAAGTATCTTTACTTAAAAAGTCTGCACTGGACTCACCCGAGCAAAATCAAAGGCATATCTATATATGAGCTTAAAACTGGTGCTGTCATTCAGGACAGATCTCAGGTAGTCAAGTGAGTTCCTCAGCCTCTCGGTGGAGTCGCACCTGGCAACAGCAGAACAACTCTGTCTTAGACGCTCTCATTATCAGCTCTACAGAATAACAAGCGCAGCCTGGAAAGACGGGAGAAAACATGGCAATCTTGAATAAGAGCGTGCAAAACAACAAACGGTGGCCGAGGCACGTACTGCAGGGATCCCATCCCTCTCAGCCACTCCTGTCGAGTGAAGTATCCCATGCTCTGAGCGTCCAGCTTCCAGGCGAGAACGAGCATCACCACCTGTGCACAGACAGCCCTTTAAGTACACCAACTCTTTCTTGGATAAAACGTCTCAACTCTCATTTAAACAAACATTAAAAGTCCAGAGCAGCAATCGCATGTCTTGTATAGGAAAAAAAAGAAGGTAAATAACAGAATTAAAATGATCACAAAAAGCTCCTTACATTCTCAGGTTCAACTCCAATGTCCTCACAGAACTTCTCCATGCCCTCAGGACCGACCACATCGTCACAGCCTAAGAAGACAAGAACAGCTCAGCCAAAATCCCCCCACGGGTCTAACCGTGGATGAGCCCCACTGTGGGACAGTCTATGGGTACGTGCAGGTAAAACACAAATTCACCTGCATATTCAAAGAACCACTCCAAGCACCGTTTACTGGAGAAGGTCTCCTCCTCACGGATCTGTGACGTTTCGTGTTTTCTAAACATGCTGTGGATGAGACGCAGGGTTTAGTCACAAGCACGGTGGTGATTCTTAAAACGGTACAACTCGGTCAAAAGACCCTTGCTGTTACAGCTTTTAATATGGGAAATAAAGATTATCTGCACAATTTCCTAAAGCGACAGTAGCTGTGGTCCTCTGACTTAAGACTTTCAAAAGGGGTGTTGACCTGTCCTGGCGGCTTTTCTTTGCTGATAGGTCATCTCCAGCTGAGGGTCTCCTCTTTTTCCTGGGTGGCATGGCTCTTGAGCAACAAGCTAATGGTGTGAAAGGCAAAGAAAGAAGGAGAGGACGGTTCATGAGTAAAACAGATCAGGCAGATGATTTCTCTCACCTGGCGTTTTCAGCATATAAACATTAGGCACAATGTGTGTGTCCGATCAGTGTAGAAAGACAATGTTGCACTTACTGGCGGCTTCCATTCTCACCTGAGGGGTGGTTGTCCTGTCCAACGTCTTCTGTCAGGTTCTGTGAAGGAAAGATGAGGGGATGGACAAAAAGATGAGACGGCTTACAGACAGGAAGATCTCACAAGTGTGAGACAACTGCCAATATGCATTTACCAGCCTGTGCAAGGTGTGATGGATCTTATGGATGCTCGCCAGAGTAGTCAAGTGGGAATTCAGTTGAAAATCTGGTTTTAAAAAAAGACAGTGAGATTGTGGGTAAAATGAGGCACTCGCACCAAGACAGAAAAAAACCCTGACTCGCTCGTGAGCATGCGTCTAAGTTTGGCACGGGTACGGAGAGACCAAAAAAGGTGACATCATGGAGCAAACGACCGACAATCCCGCTATTTCACAGCAGGGTACACAAGGTGTTCGATATCGAGCTGTAGTCGTTCCCGGTTATCTCTAAATGATCCGGTCACGTTTTGGAGAACGACAGAAAATACCCAACGGTTGAGGGAGTGACACGGGGCATTCCTCCAAAACGTCTATCCGTGCTGGTTTTGTTTAACTCACAGCTTGAATATCATCCGAAAGTTTCCGCTCAGAAGTGGACGTCAAACACCGACGCGTGTGACTGATCCGTAAAGGGCAAAATTGGACAGAAAACACACACACAACCGAGCTGGTAGCGCTAGCTACATACCTAAAATAGCAGTGCAGACGCGCAACTTACACTGAGTTTACAAAGTATCTGGCGAGTTGTGCGCATGGGCGTTGTAGTTCATTTCCTTCAGAGGGGCCATGACAGCCAACGGCGTCGAAGGGGAGACGAAACTACAATTCCCACGCCTTCGGCAAACAACTACTACTTTCAGATCCCTCTACCCCCCAACATTTACCCTAAGCGACTGACTGCATTTTTCATTGTCTATCAAATATCTCAACTTCACGAGATTGCCGATATACGGGCACTGCGCCGACGTTTTACGGCAGTACGTGAGAATGCCGCAAAGCCGGGCTGCGCTGCAGCACGAGGCAGTGAAAGATGTTTTACACAACTGCGTCACAATTTTCATTCTGTGCAATAGTCCACAGTTGGCCGGAAAAACTGACCTATTTAAAAGAGCACTGCTTTGATCCCGTACATGAGTGAAACCACATTGTCAACGACAGTGAATATTAGAATGACAACGCGGTAATTACCGTTGCTAACCGTATGCGTTTAACTAACGCTGGACGTATTTTTTTTTATTTTTTTTAACTAAACACAGCCGAGGATACAAAAAATTTACTTGTGGTAATATGACATGCTACACGCGTGCTTCTACAAGTCCAAAACACACAAAAGTACATTAGCTAGTTTCCTTTGTTATCGCCCAAGACGCCACTAGCTGATACAAAGAGCCCAGCAAATATTACGGAATTAATTATTTTTAAGTCGATCCCGAGAAGATCAGACTTTTAGAATACAATGCAGCTGGTTGTTGATATGCTAAAAAGTCCAGTGCATCCCCAGAGGCCACTATTTGATGCAGAAAAGCCAATACAACGTTACTACTTACTTGCCGCATCAGAGTGCATTTTTATGAAACATACAACTGACTGTGGGAAGTCCGCAGACCGGCCAATAGGCGGGCCTTATCAGCGTAAGCCACGCCTTCGAGCGATGATTGAAACTGCGTCTGGCTAGCTTCCGCCTCTTCTCCATTTCGATTGGCTGTCTGCGCTGTCAAGTTATTAGAATGAGGAAGTAGAAATAGGCCACTCCCCAATCAAATAGATCATTGGTCAGAAGTCCCAAACAGCCTACGCCTACTCAATGATTTATTGGTCTAATGGTTATTATACACACGCCAATCAGAAGAATTTCCTCGTGCACGTCGGAAACCAGCCCACGACGAAATTGGATTGGTCAGGTTGACTTGTGTTGACCTTTCAGTGGAGGAGCTAAGTTTCCCTCACTGTCCGATAAATTTAGCCGTGTGCATTTTGGCCGTGACATACTGATCTGTGAATGTTACCTGGTATCAATGCCAGAAAATGCCAGAAAAAAATATAAATAGGGGGACGGATTCAAATGTAGTAACAGAATTCAGCATCTCCGTGGACTTACGGGGTCACCACATAGAGGCTATTGAAAGCACTATTTCTGTTTCATAATTTAATAGAAGACCTACCAAAACATAATATAATATAATACAATAATCACTTTTAATATTACCTGAAGTCATTGTTTGCACTGGTTGATAAAAATATGCAAAGAAATTAGACAAAAAAATACTTTCAAGTAAGATTTTGCTCTTTGCATGTCTTTGATTGCTATTAATATAGAAGCTTCTGGTCACATAAAATGAAAGCTACTAAAAAAATGCTCCTTTTTAGGTAAATACAAAATTTGTAACTCAACTTCAATTTACTGTGACACACCAACTACATACCTTTATCTGAGCTATTGTATGCAGAAAAAAACACTTCATGATGGCAACCAGATTTTGAAGAAAAATAAATATATGAAATAAAGAGTAGGTCCTTGGAAAGACAAAAAGTGAAGAATTACATTCAGCAATTAATTAAAATTAAATCAGTTAAAAATGGCTTTGACTGCTCACAATAGCTGTGTCTTTCAGACTGCTTGCTTTGCATTTCTTATCAATGGTTATTAAAGGCTTTTTGACATCTACGTGCCCTAGAACACAAGCTGTTCCAAACCTTTGACTCAAAGGACTGCGCTCCAAACAAAGTGGCTTATTTCTGCAAATGTCCTTGAAGCTGGTAAACTAAAGCAATATGTTTTTCTGTACAGATTCCATTTAATTGTGATTTTGTTTCCCTACAAGTATTGAGAAAATTACAAAAAAATATCCAAATATTCATTTAAGGTAAAATGAACACCTTGTATAAACTTATATACAAGGTATATAACATATTACTTCCCCTGCTATTTAAAAATGATGTTTTTTCACAGATCTGCACTTTTGATTGGCAAACATGCTTAATGTAAACGTGAGTAATGCTTAACCTCTACACACCCGCTTGAAGGTGTGTTGCACTCAAAGATTAGTGTACAGAGGTGAGCCTCCACCTCATTAGTCACGATGAGTTGCGGGTCATCGACAAAGGTAAGGCATTTTATTGATGCAATTGTATTTTCCAAATTCTTTGTATTCCTTTCGCATGATGTCATCGCCTTAGACGACTTGTACAGTTTATGGTTTATATCTAAGGCATTTTATTTTTTTCATATACATATACAGATATCTTATTTTGAAACGACCTTTACCGGACGAAGCGTGGCTTTTTTTTTTTTTTTTTTTTCAAGTGAGGCGGGGCCCAAGGAGGAGCCAGTAGTAGAGTGAAATAGATATCAGACGCACACCGAGATGAAGCATTTTACACGTGACTGACGTAGTTGCACAGTTCAGGTCCGGATGACACAGCTGTAGGTTTGAGCATAATGAGTTCTGAAACAGCCGAGCAGACCCCCGCGGTGCCCGCAAGTCCCGCAGGAGGGAGGAGGGAATGGAAGGTGAGACGCAGCTTTAACTCTATAACTCTCCGATATGTCCATGTACATGTTGCGTCAGTTAGCAATTGTAGTCCAAACATCACACCGCCTCTTTTGTGCGTCCTGACAGCGCGCCATTGGGGACCACCACATCCACAGAGAGGATCTGAGGAAGGTTTGGAAAGAATGCCAGGAGGAGAGTCTCTGGTACAGAGGTGGGACCTCGTCGATCAGCCACTTCTGAACAACTTTATTATTTTATGTCAGGCCTGCCACCTGAGGTTGGGAGCAGACTGGTTTTACGGCCACTTCCCAGGTGTACTGCGCACTTCTTTTGTATGGTAGGGATTAGTTGGGCAGGGCTCATTCGTCAACTTCTTCCCTCTCAACGGCGGTGTTTACATTTTGAGTTGAAATATAATCCCGAGGCCTCCCAAACCGCCCACAGATGGTATGGAACCTAGTTAGAGATGGAAAACCAAAGCAAACTGTTGCCATTTCACAGCTCTGACCATGCTTTCAGTGTGTGTTATGTTATTCCTCGCTATTATTTCACTCCAAATCAGGGTGGGTATATGTTTACGCGGAGTCGAGGCAAATCTGCGACGTCTCCTAAAGGCGACCACTCATTAACCTTGCGCAATTAACGTGAACAGATGTGTAGTAATACCAGAAGAAGAAGAATACCAGAAGTCCTCAAAACAGAACGCTATCGCTACGAAGCTTCTACGTCATTGGCTCTTCGCCAGTTTCCAAGGTTTTCTGAGTTTAATGGGCGTTTTGATATCCCCCCTCCCCAACCCCCACTACGACCCAGATAAGCGGAAGTTATTCACTAAATTGTATTCAAATTTGAATGGTTTGGTTGTCTTTTATATATATATATATATACATACATACATACATACATACATACATACATACATATATATATATATATATATATATATATATATATATATGTATGTATGTATGTATGTATGTATGTATGTATGTATATATATATATATATATATATATATATATATATATATATATATATGTATGTATATATATATATATATATACATATATGTATTTTTTTTTTTTTTATCGTTCACCCCAGTGTGACTTTTACTCTGCCTCACCCATGTGGACTATCTTAGATACGTCACAAAGGGCGTCTTTCATGAAAACGCGCCCTGCCTGCAGACTAATTGACTTGTGAGCAAATACACTTCCTGCTTAAGCCGGTTAAAACTGGTAAAAGCTATATCATATGTGTCCATAGGTGGTCCATAATCTGGACTAGCGGCGCCAGATAACGGGGGGGATATCCGGGGTGTGTCAAACTGGCTTTGTAGTTGCTACGACTGAAGTTTAATTTTAACCCCGTCGGAGCGGCGCAAAAACCCGCGCAGCACCGACAATATCGCGACCAGGGGGTTCAAAGGGGTCCGAACCCCCAAAGTCGGATGGCTGTTGTTGAAAACGATCCGTGTTTCATGTGTCAACACCTTGCTTTGTGTGCAATCTCTGTCCCAGTCCTCCCAGCTGCCCCGTGTATGGCATCGTCGTGCAGTTATGTAATCATGAAATAGCGTAAACCATAGGCGTAAACTGTATGGTACTTCCTGAACGACACGCTTCCGCCGGCGTCAGCCTACACTTTTCCGTTTAATTCCGGTAATAAAGTGGTCAAGGAGAGAAAACCGGGAAATATCTATTGTAAGATTTTAATTTAATATCCTTTCTGATGGTATGACGCATTGTGTAATGCTGCAATGAACTTGACGCACTTGCACCTTCTCTTAGTATTTTGTTTCCTTTGTGTTTGCATTTCCTTAGTTTCCATGCATTGTCTTCATACATCTGTTTCATCATACAAATGTAAAAGATTTGATGATTAAAATATTTCAAACTTGTACCAGAAACATAGGCGTTACGTCACCATGTGCAATTGATTAATTGTAAGGCTATGATGAACTTCATACAACTAATGAGTTTTTTTTTCCCCCTCTTAATTTCTGTTCAGCCCTTCCCTTGTCCTTGGGTAGCATGGCTCTCACAGGTGGTCTTATCTACAATGGTAATGCACTGAGATTTTTACTAATAACACATGCACGGACGCACGCGCACACACACAAATGTTCAACAAGTGTCATTTAATACTGCTCCATTTAGTTTAAGTTGCAAGTTATTTCCATGCAGGTGTCTGGAAGTCGTCAAAACGCTTTGGACCATTTCCAAAACTAGCAGGTGTGTATCATGCTGAATGTAAGACTTCGGTTTTTCAGTTTCAACCTCTCTGGTGATCTCTTAGCGACCTCTTTTTCCGTCCTCCGGTGTCTCATCAACAGTTGCTGGCGTCCTCGGCTTTTTTGTGGGGAGAGCATCATACGCTCCGACGTGCCGAAGCAAGTTCAAGAAGCTCGGGCTTGAGGATGGATTTGGGCCGTGGGCAGGTGGACGTCCCTTTGGGCCTAAGTCTGACCATGGGCACAGGTGAGAAGGACATTAGAGTCGTGTCTGAAATGTGGGTTGATAATTTTACAAGCAGTGTTTCATCAACTGGTGTCTGACAATTCACCCACATTTAAACAGATTTGGGTCACTAACAAATGTTGTGAAAAAAATCCTGTCTGGGTGATTTTTTTTCTTTAGAAAAACAAAACAGGCTTTGTTGCAATAGGAATGCATTGCAGCTGTGTCTGAGGGATTCAGGGGGTTTTGGCTGGAGGCCGCGCATGAATTGCATAAAGGTCGACACCTAGAAACATCCCAAGCAATGCAAAATATTGAAAAACAACAGTCTCAGAACAGGGTGTCTGCAAACAGTCCCTATAAAGTATTGAGTTCCAAATGACGATTGAAAGTGTGAATCTGCAACTAGGATTTTCTTTCTTACTTCTGCATGATACTGACCTGAGTGCTATCTCAACAGGTGTCACCATGTGTGTGAAGAATGCAAGAAGAAAAGTCAAACTGCGCCTGCAGAGGAACTTAAAAGTTAAAAGGTACATTTAATTTATGTTAACAGAATAAAGAAAAAAAACACCTTTTGTTTCAGTATCACTCAAGCTATTTAGATCAGTCAGCGTTCATTTGACTGAGACATACTGAAACAACCTCTCTGCTTTATGTGTCCTGTTTTTCAGCCTCACTGGAAGCGCAGAAAGTTTGATTGTCAGCGTTCAACAGTGGCCGCTTTTCTGTTTCATGAATGGAATGAAAATGGAAAAAACTTCAAATAGGCACCTAATCATAAGCAGCTATGCAAATTGAATGAACAGCGAGGGGAAGCTTTCACCCACAGATCACAACGGCACCAACGAATACATCTGCCTCTTTAACTTGTCTTATGACAATCCACTGTGATAATCACATTTGATAATAGTGTTAGATATTGTATCAATACATAGTACAAACACACGTTTGACAGCTTTTAAAAATATATATTTTGTATTGTCCATAAATGGTCACTGGGAGCAGAACACCTCATTCATTGTGGAAGAATTTACAGTGGCACCATTTCTTACTTTACTTACTTCCTTTGTTTTTCAAAACAAAATAACCACCTGTTAATCTTTTAGACCTTGTTCAGCTGAACAGCATTGTGTGTTGTGCTTTTGCTAAATTTGCTGTATTTGTGATTTTTGTGGGACCATAATACATCCAGTCGAAGTGTTGTTTGCCTTGGGTGAATCATGTTAGTACAGTAGAGATTGAACAGAGGTCAGCAAATTAAAGTGTTTTTAAATTTAATTTTAAGCTAATTTAACCTAGTTTATTCTGCTGTATGCTCATACTTACACAACTTCTTAAAGTCCTCGTACCACTGTACCACTGACCTTTTGCCAAAGATTTTAATCTGTTGCACTGAAAATACCTCACTGACACCAACCGCTGTATACTTTCTTTAATAAAGTAAAATAAATCACTTATTTACACTCCTGTTTTTTGTATTATACGCACTTGTGAAGTTTTGACATCACATCACTTCTATGTGAGTGATGTACAGTTTTTAAATTCATACAACCTGGAAATCTAAAGTTGTTTTTGTCCAAATTGGCTTTAATAACTTTAATTATTGTAGTAGAACATTTTGATTTATGTCATAACAGAAATAATTGATTAAAAATTAGAAGAGCTGGGTTTGTAGATGTACATTTTCTTTTTATCATATCTGCAAATATATATTTATATATTTATAGCACACATCACTATGCGTGCATTCATGCCCTGCTCCTTCGTGACACCGTCGATACCGTATTGCGGTATAGCTTTCCTGAATACCTTGTAATGGACCCAGTATGCCGGCAGGGGGGGCAGGAGACCTATGTGAGTGTCGCCTCCGAGACGTCATCCAATCAACAGGTCGTTTTCTTTTGATTGCCATGTATGTGGTGAAATAGAAAGCCGTACATTATATGGGCGTTTCCTGTTGTAGCCAATCGTCATAGAGAAGGCGGGACAAACATACCAGTGAAGATTCTGTCAGTGAAGCTTTCCCATCACCGAAACAGACTGAGAAAAAAAAATCACGCCACTACGCAAATCCTTCCAATGGAGGAGGGCCAGGACGCTGAAGCTTGTTCGGTAAATGAAAAGAACGTCTGCAGCCTAGCCGCATAGCTTCAACTAACGGGAGAGGAAAGAAAAGTTGTAAGTAGTGTAAACGTTGCGAATGTTGCAGTAAATGAGAGCGCGACGGGCTGCTACCCTATGTAGCTAGCTTCGGCTTATGTTAAGTTCCGTAATTAACTTTGCCGTCTAGGTTTATGTTAGCTCCCTAACCGAGGCACCAAAATTGGCTACGGTAGCATGCTAAAGAAGGAGTTTGGCTGCCGTGCTAGGTCGAGTTTGTCACTCTGCGTTAGCTATCGTTCAATTATGTTGGTACTTGTCTTACGTTTCCCTGTTGTCACTAGTTTTATCGCTACCTAGCTGCTAGCCGGGCTTTTTGGATTGCTACAATGCGAGAATGTTGCCTGCAGCCTCTAAGGTTAGTTGACAACTGCCTGGTTTGCTACATCAAGTTGTTGCGGCTGCTAGTTAGCCTTCTGCTATATGTTACCACTTTATAGAATACAGTGTCACAACGGGCTAGTCGCTAACGAGGCTGCTATGAAAGTTAACCTTACTGTTTTGCGACACATTTATCGCGTAGGTAGTTATTTTTTTTTTTTGGCTGTTTCTGACAGACAAAAAATGAACAAAAGTGGTGTTGGTAAGTTAACCTACATGTGTGGAGTCTTGGTATGCACCAAACTCTCTAGATCTGGCGTTGCAAAGCCCAAGCGCAGTATTAATCTGGTTTATCAAACCGTGCCGGTCACGCTTGCTCTGTCTTCGTCACTGCGAGCTTCATGCTCTTTGGCACTACAGTGAGAGAAACAGTCTGCTTTGCATCTAAAATTCCTTCGTGGACTTTATGCCCCTTGTTTGGAGTGCATCAGGCGCACAATGAAGCATTTGTTCATCTTCTGACTGAAGCGAAACAGTGTTACTCACAGACAAATAAGAATCTGGCCAGTCTGATACGTGCTTCGTGGTCGATATGACCCACAAATATGTTAGATGAAGTCCTACTGATGAATGGCGTTGTCTTGCAACACTCAGTGGGTCACTTTGAAGTTGTGACAGCCTTCAAAGTAAAGCAACATTGTTTTGAAAAAGTTTTAAGGTGCCCTTAATGCGGAACGTAATGTATTTTTTTTTTTTTGCATGACCATCATGGTTTGATTTTGCAGCAGTATACTATGCCAGATGGCTGCTGCAGTGGTACTACTATAAAGTGGTCCACCAGTCTTGCCGTTGATCCCTCTTCATCCCTGCCAGGATAAGCTTCTGATGGCATTGCAGATGTGTAGTATATTCTCTTGTACACGCTCAAACCAGAGGGAATCCCCTCTAGGTTGCTGATAGCCGTGTAGCTGTGGTTATCCGGGCCATAATTCCTGTGAATTAGTGCGTTTAGTTTAATCTGGGAAGACATAAATGGCACTGAATAGCATGTCAAGAGAAAAAAAAACTGAGCTCTGCAAAAATGCCCCCCAGCGTGGCCCCTCACTAAGCTGCCCCCCTGCAAGGATTAATTGTTAACTCAGCGTTTTGGAGGTGGTGACTACAAAAACATTGTTACTACATAGTACAAACTGACAAAAAATATGTCCCCCTTTTCTGTTGTCGCATAGTTTGTCTAAAGTTTAGGCTTTAAGTATTTGTGATATATGTTCAATTTAAATTGCAGTGGTTGGTTTGTATTTTGGATTGTAGTGTCCTCTAGCCATGGTCCAACTGGCTAGCATGTATTTTCAGCAATATTTTTTTGTTTTCAGTTGATCACGCTCTTCTTTGGTTAATACTATTTTAATACTGCGCTGCAAATCTTTACCTTTTAAATGGGCCCGCAATAGATCTCATCAAGGGTCCCTGTGGCTGTATTGTGCTGTGAAGCTGATGTCCAGACTGATTTTGGTTTTCTGTGAGCTGAACCTTCATAAATAAATTAATAAAAATAGAAAATCGTGATTGTTTTGCCCTAAAACTGAGGTCTTAAGACAGATGGCACTTGTTTGGCTTGTGGACCTACTGTTTAAACCAGACTGGCTATTTGGGTTCTGCAGTGTATTGTGTGTGTGTATTTGCACCTGGATAAATTATTAACTAGACATCTGAGGAATTGCACACTCATTTTTACCAACCCAAAAGGTTGTTGTGTTAAATTTTCCTATTCTCCTAATCGACCATTATATTGTTTTTCTTTTGGCCTTCTTAAGGCCTGTGGTTCTTTCTTGCCCCCCCCACCCCCCCTTCTGTACCAGAGGTTTCAAAGAATCACATTCTGACTGTAACATAGATTAAAGCAAAAAGATTGACCAACGATTTTATATAGGCTGTGCATTCTTTTCATTGTTTAAATGAAGAAGATTTGGAATAATGTAGCTTACAACAAGGTCTTGCTAGAAATAACCTATAATTGGGACCTGCTGAGGAAGATTATCCTTGGCTTTGGGAGAGACGGTTTGGAGCATAATTGTTGTTTGGGTCTGCCTCGGCCAAAGAAACCACCCTGTTTTTGCCCCGACGACGGCCTCAGCAGAGTTACCAGCGTTTCTGTTCCAATCTGTTTTTGGTAGGTTTCTTTCTTTACATTTTGTTTATGTCACCCAGAGCGAAATAACTCGATGAGAAAAATATATGTTGAAAATGTAAAGTAGGTGTTGGTTAGACCACTTCCCTTTCTGGTTGGAAGAAGCCTATAATGTCTCAGCTGGGGAAGTTGTGATTACGAGCGAGCCATGCCTCTCATTTAGTGTTGGAAAGGCAGTTATAGGCCGTTCACCCACTGTCGTGTTCACCATATCACTATTTCTGATTGTGAGCTCCTTCGGTACACATGTAGCCAACGCATTTGACGAGACACGCTTGCACTTGTTTGCATTGTTTTTAAATTTGAAAGCTTGTCAATTTATCCAGACTAATTGCACAGTGCAGAAGTTCATACGAGGTGAAAGGCTCAGGAGAACAGTGAAATGAGATGGGACTCTCGCCCTCTCAAGCTCATCATCTATTTCCTGGATGAGGTATCGCCCTTCTATTTGCAGCATCCTTGTTGTGTGCGGGAAATTGAAGGGTGTTGTCGAATGAAGTCAAGTTAACTATTGATGAGATCACTGACCTTTGACCCCTCTTGCACTGTGAATTAACAAAATGTGCAGTGCATAAACTCCTCAACTTTTTTTTTTTTTTTTTTTTTTTTTTTTTAAATATGACAGCATTGCTTAAACATTCAGGATGTACACACGCTGTGGCTTCACTTTTTTTTTTCTTTCCGCGGTCACACTTTTTCATCTTGTGGAGTCGCTATGTCGGCACAGGAAGTCAGACGTATTATTCACGGGTCTGTCTACGTGAGAAGTGAATGATTGCATCTTTTTCTAGTTGTGGGTGTGATAAAGTCCTGTGTGATGTCCGTTGGCTTTGACTTTTAGGCTATCAAGGGTTTTGTTTTGACTCCATATCTATGCTGACCCGTTCACACCATCTGGCCTCTCACACGCTCGCTGCTTTCTGGCTGCTGTGTGACTAAAAAGCTCGTCCTTCCTTCCTTCCTTCAATGGACTGCACTTTGATAATTTTCAAAAGTTTCTTTTTTTTTTCTTCTTACGCCTGTCTGGTTTCACTGGTTATTTTTCACGCTACATTGTACTATCCCTGGCAATGTGACAAACGATAACATATGACTGCGTATTCAATTTAGCATCTGTGAAAGAATTCTCATTTAAGCCACTATGATGACAAAGCGGGAGAAAAGTACAGATTTCGGATGCTTTTGTTGCTTATGTAACTGCCTCTTGGACGTCGTGTGTAATCTTCAGAGTATTACTCTGCTCAGGAGAAGGTTTTAATCCCGTCCCAGCACAGGATAAATCAGGCTGGAGTCAACAATAGAATGACCGATCAATTTGCCTCGACCTAGACTGCTCAACAAGAGTTTTTTTTTTTTTTAAACCACTGAGATGTATTATTGGTGCAATACAGGATGTTGTCCGTGCCTCAGGAAGTTGTTGTTTTAAGTAGGTCAAGCAATTACAAAAGGTGACAATGGGTACTGAAAAATAGTACAACTGGTCGTTAAAGTTGTTCTCAATCGGTTTGCAATTTTGGTTTGAGGTCAATGGTGTTTGTGTTCTCTGTTTCAGATTTTTAAGAAGTGAACTTCTGGACCGGTCTCTGCGTGTGCTGCCACTGCTCTATGGCCTTAAGGTAGGTCACATGGATTTATGGGTAGTGCTGCACCGTTGTGACGCAGCTTAGGTTTTCACAAGTTGTTCAAATGAAATGTAATGTAACGTAGTAGTGGGACAAAACGGCAGAATGTTTTTCTTTCTCTGGCATTCTGTCTGAACGCCAGCCACTATATTTGCCATTCTGCTTTCATAAGATTCAGTTTTCATTACTTGCTGACACTCAGTGTCTATATAAAAGTTGGGCCTTCAGTGTTTTCTTCATGCAACTTTCTGCTTTTTCTGCTTTTTGGGAACTATGCGCATCACAGACAGAGAATCGGTCAAAGCAGAAAAGAGGGCCTTTTTATGTAGTCTGGTCAGGCCACATTCTCACATTCTTCAGTAGTGACAATGAGGGTTTTTATTATGGGCTGCTGCACAGCTGTCAGTCAGGACTTGGCTCAACCAGCTTGGTGTCTTTGTTTTACTCTGAGCAACAGTCACTTTCGAGGGGCAGGTGATATGATGGTAAAATTTCCTTGACCTTTTTTCTTGTTTTTTTTCTTTACAGTGACGGTATTATATCAAAGTATTTTAGAAATAACAAAGATATAGTGACACTACTACTAATACTACTACTGCTACCACTAATAATAATAATAATAATAATAATAATAATAATAATAATAATAATAATGGTAATAATGATAGAAAGATTGTCTTCATTTTGATTTTTTTAGTCTGCAGAATTGCCCCAGTGTCATAGTCCCTTGTTGTCCAGTGCTGCTTTTCACAACTGCGGAAATATTGGTAGGTGTCAGTGGTTTATTGTGAATTGGCAAAAAAAAACAGTTGTCTTAATTTTTTTTAGTCAAAGATAATGATCCTCTCAATATTCTATAAGCTGCAGGTTTAGAGATCAGGCAGTAGGGAGGAAACTAGGGAGTCAATTGGATTTCTCTATGGTCACTCAGTATATTCTTCTTCCCATAAGGATGTTGCGAGCTGCCACATACACTCAAATAATGTCATCATTTTACAGCTTTATTGCCTGGAGTTCCGCCTGTGGGACTTGCTCAGTACAGCAAATTTATAGGCTGTTTGGTGCAATTATGACTTGCACCATCAGATGGCAGTACAGCATTGTTTCGATATTTTTGCTATTGCCTCACATGGACCTCAAACTTTTTTGTCCTGATGGCAAAATGTTTGGTCTTGCTGTTTTCATACATTCATGGAAAGAAGCTCCCCCCTCCCCCCCTGCCCGCTACTCTCCCCTAATACAAACAACAACAACAACAACAACAACAACCACCAGCCCAGAACCTTACCCTGTTGTCTGGGCCCCAGCCCAACAGTCTTCCTGTTTTCTCCTGCTTGAAAGCAGAACAAGGCAGAGGCGGGTGGGACCCAGATTGGCATTGGAACGTTGCACATTGTTCCCAGAGCTTCCTCTTCCACATTCCTGGGCTGATTGGGATCTGGGCCTCCTGTGCAGGAGTATTGTTCTAACTCAGCAGCACCAGGGACCTGGCCTCAGCTAACCACAGCTGCCTCCACTGACCATTGTGGTGCCGAGGCCGGGTGATGGCTATCTTTGCCTCATCAGTCATCCTTCTCTCATTCGCTCTGACTCATTTAGTGATCCTTAACTGGGATGTGCTGCCTCAGCCTTTCTGAATCTTTGCTTAGGCCACAGTCTTGCATAATCCCAGCCAATGTTCGTCTTTACTGCCTTGCTTCAGCGAGATTAAGAAGATGGCATTTGAAGTTGAACCGTCACAAATTTGTTTCAAGTGATTTGTAACATGACTTTTGAGGCTGAATAATTATCCTTGAAGCCCACTAGAATTGCTCCTTTTCAACGTTTTAATGCCACTGGCTGTATCAATAGCTGGAGTTGTGCTTGATGGTTTGCCATCTGCACGCTTGCTCAATGTTGCTCAAGGTTGGTCTTTCTGCCTGTTATCCCATAGGAGTCAGATCTTTTGGCCAGGCTGATTCCGACACTGTTTACTTTGCATATTGTGATGGATAACCAGAGTGAATGACCTATTTACACTCTCAGAAAGCTCTTACTTGAACCAAAAGCCATATTGCTGCAGAAAAGTGGACTTTTGTGTCGTCCAATTGAGCTTCTTGGATAGAATAATGATTTTTAAATTGGTCACAAGTGTAACTTTCTGTATAAACCTCTTGTTTTCTTTGATTTGTTGTTGTTCTGTCCTGCGGTGTCCCTCATAGAGGAGAGTAACATTTAGTGCTGAGTTTGAAACACAATGCCATTTAAAAAAAAAAAAAAAAAAAAAAAAAAGGCCATAAACTGAAATTGCAATGGCTGATGTTGTACTGCCACAATTTTGAGAAAATCCTTTCAACCTTATTACAGGTCTCATGTTACATCAACATTTTCAGAGCTTTATTTTTCATCCGGGATTCCATTGGAACAGCCTTGCATGATTAATTGTTCAAAAACATTTCTAAAAATTCAGAAATCACTTGTTGTCAGTTTCCAGCTTTCTGCTGACCTGAGAGAAGTATCTTCAAGTGTCTGTGCTTATGTGCTTCTTATGTGACATCACACATTTTTAAAATAATGTTGTTGTTTTCAAATGCTTTCTGAAATATATTTTTATATCTGGACGGTTTAATGATGGGCTATAAACATTTATTATTGCTGTGAAAAAATTGGTAAATAAAAATGTCCATAACTAGTGACCTTTGATATTACCTCACCTCTCACTAAGAGATCATGATTTTTTTTTTTATGGCTTATTACAGGCGTTAGTGGTGGTGCGGGTTTGTCGAGTGTAAATTTAACCTTCATTTTGTTTGTCAGATAGTCATCGCTCTACTTCACTTTGAAATGTCTCTGCCCAGTTGAGCTGCAAGGAAACCTAGACGATGGCGTCCATATAATGAAGTAGTTGACAAGCACGCAAACATTTGTGTTGATGCACAAATAGCAACAACAAACTGCATTTGTGACAAAGATAAGGGCTATCAGTAAGTGCAGATGGGCAAGTGCAGCCACTCTCCACGGCTCTTTCCCTCTTGGTGTCTGTCAATCTTCTTCTCTCCCGTTTCGTCCCTGCCACTGGCGAGCAACCCGGACCAGCAGGGTGTGGCCTGTGTTTCCTCTGTTGTGATTGGATGTCGGCCCATGCTTGCGTTATCTCCTGTGGAACATGTTCTAGTTCCACCCCAGATAGTGCCTGGCAGTCCCTCGTAGCCCCGCCCACTCACAATTACATCATGACCCACGAACAGTGCCATGCCTGTTTGCTCACTCCGTTCGGTGTGTGATCAGACAGGTAACGTTGCCGCGTACGACGTTTCTCGCGCGGTGTCGCGGTATCTGGTTCCACTGAACCGCTTCTTCACTACCGGTCAGTCCGGATCATCAACTTTGGAAAGGCTAACCGCTGTTGTCTTTTTCTACCCTGCTAAAAGGCCACGCGTAGTGGCCTTGAGCTCGCGGGAACATGTAGCTGCTACATGTAGACATCGGCTGTAGCAAGGGACCGCGGGCACTGCGTCTTCTGCTCCAAATGGGATGAGGAAGAAAAGTTCTACGCGTGGGAGAAAGGCAAGCCGCATGCCAATGGAATGCGCTCCAGAGTGAAGAACCGAAAAGGTGGAACATGGAGTTTCTGAGGAGCTTGGTTCCGGCTGTCATCTCAGGGGAGGGTTCCGCTGAACAGTTCGGAGCACTTCCCAGGGAGACGGGACCGCGGCTCATTAGCATAAGACGCCTGGGCTTTCTGGCCATGGGGCAGACCGTTGACGAGGATCCAGTAGATCATGTGGCAGCGGTAGATCCTGGATTGAGATCGTCCAGGTCTGCACGTAGAAACAAATCACCTCAAAAAGGTACAGCGAAACTGAATCACTCTGTTTATGGCTTTACTAACCTGTTTTTTTTTTTATTACCGTCCCAGCACATTATCTAGGTCAGTTGATTGATGATTATCTGTCCAGTTCCCGCTTTCCAATGATACTGTCGAGTTGTAGCCATGATTTTGATCTTGTAGAGGTAGAGTCATAATTGGCCGCAATGACCTGTTGATTGACAAACATCAGTTTGGCTCCAGCTGGTTGAGCTGAGGTCGGGGGTCAGCTGGACCTGCTGATGATCCCACCAGTTTGCCATGCGGTTTCAAGTGTTTAGGTGCATATTTGATTATAAAGGTCTTATTTTGACTATGGTGAAGTACTACAAGAGGGCAGTTGGTGAGCAGTTCATTTGCATTAATTATTGTGTACAACTGTCCCTTGAACTTTTCTTTTCTTAGGATAAATAAATTACCACAGGTAATATTGGCTTGTTGTTGTTGTTTTTTGTTGCAAAAGTCATGGGTTCATGTTGCCCTCTTATGTGTTAAGGGCAACACGAAGCAAAAGGATAGTAATGACTTCATTGATGAGTACGGTCCCTGATCATTAGCCACCGTGTTCATCATGTTAGTATTATTTTTCACAGCTTTATTAAAACTCTGTCTCTCTGTGGTTCTTGTTGGCTTCCTTTACACGGCTACTGGTTCTTTAAAGGATCCAGACCAATCACTGTGTGACTCAAGTCTTGCTGCGTCACATAGTTTGCTGCAGCATGAAGCAGCTTCTTGGTACTAACCAACCAGTCTGTCATCATACCGCAAACTAACTCTTGATCCTGATTCTGTGGTAAACGGTTAGATTTTTTTTTTTTTTTTTTTTGCATTAGGAGTGGTATGGTTGCTTATGCGGCTGTTTCTAGGATTGGCTTGCTTGCAGTGCCTCCTGTCTGAGCATGCTCACTCCCACTTTGCTCCTGACTAAACTAACTTGCAATGAATTCCAACAAGGCTGACTTTCATACTCGTACAACAACTGCGACAAACATATTTGTAGACTGAACTGTTTCCCTTTTTCTTTTTTCCAACTAGGAAACTTCCGACACATTAAAAAAGTCTCCTTTTTTCAACATGCTGGTGGTGGCAGGGTTCTCGATGGTGAGTTATGTAAGAAGTGGTGTGATCGCAGTGTGTTGAAGCACACAGAAGTAGTAGTTGGGAGTTCATACCTCGGGATTATTTGCCTTTGGTGTAAATCAGCGTTGAGCACCACACCCATGTTGCAGAGCGTGTGTAGCCTGAAGTTGGCTTTTGAGGTGGTGCTGCTCTTGTATAAATAAAAAAAGCCTTTTTTTCTGAGACGGTGACATCATCCCGTCGCTGACTGTACAGCTGAGGGCTTGGGATGGTGTGTGTGGTCAGCGGGTGCAACACGCTGATGTGATCTGGAAATGTTTTTGAGTGTGTGACTAAACACGAAATGTCTTAAGAGCCTGGACGAATTTCCTCATTGAATTTCTGAAATGGTTGTCAGCCAGTTGTGTTGAATGGCAGGGCTCAGTGCCCACTCTGCATGTAGCAGCAAACCTACAATGCATTATTGTTAGGTGAGCCACTTGCAGGTAGCAGGTTGGAATATGTGCCTTGAGCAATGCATTGATTGGCCTTTTTGAACCTTATAAGGTGGGTTTTAATTTACATTCTTGTCATGTTCTGCTTTGTATTTCTATTTGAAACCCAGTGCTTCTGACTATTACATGACTCATTACCAATGTTGATTGAGCCAGTTTGATGGGACACACTCTCCCATACCACTGTGATGGACCTAAATGGCACATCCTCTGCAACCCAGGCATCAGCGTGGAGGTCAAGGATTGAATTACAGCTCGCATCGATTATTGTTCCCACCACTGTCCTTCAGAGAGGCCAGGACAGGAAATGCATCCTCCACCCTGTGGGCTTCTGGGAGGAACAGCTCCCCTACTCCGTCGGCAGTGCGACTTGCTTGCTGCCAATCACTGCTGCCTGTTTGTGACCAGAGCTAAGATGACTTCTCTTGGTTGTGAATTTATTTGGGATTATTAAATCAGCAGGATCTCCTTTCCAGGAAGTCCATTATAATGGTGATTATTCTCAGCTCCTGTCAGCCATGTGGATCACTCACTACCTTTTAGGTGTCATATTGCCAGTAATGCTTTTTGCATTCCATAAAGAGGAAATCTTGTTTACACAAAACAATGCCTGCAGATGACTGTGTTTGTAGGGTGGCTGTTGTGCTTTTGCAGCTCTGGACTTTGATTGTCTTTTAAACACGCTGTATAAACTGTTGGCTTTTGACTAATATTTCTGTATATCCAGTTCTGTCCAGAAGGCCCAACTTTAAATGTTGCATGTTAGTACATAAACATGTCTGACACTTTCTGCATTAGCTTTAGCTATTCTCATGCTTGCTCAGGAGTTTTGCTGCTCAGCCTTGAGCTATATTTACATTCTTTTGGAAAGACTCCAAAATTTTTCTCAAGAGATGCAACAGCAAAACATTTCTCTTATTTTCAGAGTTCACATTGTTTGGTTCCTACCAATTGAAAGCTGGAATGTCTCTGACTTCCCCCTCCTCTGACCTTTGTTTTTGTTTTGACTGATCGCTTTGCAGCAGCAGAAATTAAATACTGTGTTTTTTAGAGGGTACATTGACATTGACAATATTTTTCAGATGAATATCAATGATATTGGCCTTCTTGTGTAACTTGGAGAGACTTCTCTAAAACGTGAATGGCTCCCTTTATGCAAGACCAATTTTAAATGAAATATAAAAAAGCTTGAGGATTTTCTGATCAGATGAGCACAATTTTATTTCCGTGTCTCATCCTCATCCAGGATGGCATCAAATTAAACCAAGCCCCATGTTATTGCTGCAACTGTGCGATGGAAAGAATCTGCGGCCACTTATTACAAAGCAGACTTTCACATTGGAAGCCCGCGTCAGGGTAGCGCCAGCCAGGCTTCTACAAAGCATCTGCTTGTGTTTGTTTGCAATGAGCTCTGCCTCATTTTGCATAACTTGTGTAGTGGAGGACATGTGACAGAGGGAGAGACTGAGGGCGAGCGAGGGATGGACGCAAAACTAAAAGAAGACAAAGAATGTTTGTCCACCCCCCCTCCCCCCCAACCAGTGCTGTTCCCATCAGAATATTTTGGTAACAATCTAAATCCTGTGCTTGACTACAAATTACTTGAAGTCATGCGGATCTTGTTTAAAGTCTCTTTGCGGCTCCCTGCGAGAGCAGCAAGCGCCGCCATCAAGACACCCACAGTAATACAGCGCCCGGGTCTGTTTATATTCTGTGCGCTAATATGCCCAGTGGCTTCTGGACAAAGCAGTGATGTAATGCCTTTGACTCCACAGGGTGTGAACAGTTAGCTTGGCAAATGGATTGGCTGTGATTTCTGTCAATATCGGCGTACCTACAATAGAAACAAGTCAATGTCCGTGACCCCAATCATTAGTTGGTCATGGATGTGGTAACGGTGTCACTATAAGACTTTATAGGGCACATAAAGTGCGGTGCTGTTGGTTTATTGTTACGATATTAAAAAAAAAAAAAAAAAAAAGGATGGAGGAGGAGAACATGTTGGAATTGTGAGGGAGAGCGGTTTGCATGGGCAGGACGACGAGTTTGTTTGTGGCTTGTGTTCACTGAAAGCCTCCCGTTCGCTCCCATACCCTACGTTCCTCTCCCTCCTACTGCAGTCAGGGATGACGCATCAGTCTTGCTCCGGAGCTCACAGGAAGTGTCTCTCGATAGGCCAGCGGAGAGGCAGCACACATTAGCGGCTCCGGCGTGCATATGCATCGCTGAACAACGGCCAGGGAACACTCGCAGCATTTTGATGACATCACCCCACCACTCTGCTCCCGCCCTCCATCTCTGTTTGCTGTTGAAACAGGCACGCTCTCTCACCAGGAGCGAAAAGAGGCAGGCATCAGTGAGAGAACAAGGGCTGGCTCGGAAAGAGGAGGGGCTGCTTGTAAGCGAATGAAGAGAGAGGGAGGGAGGGAGAGAGAGAGAGAACTCTTCGTTGGGAGGCGGAGGGCGGCTGACGGTGCTCGTGGGCTTGGACCGCACGCACACACACACGCATACACGAGAGGAAGAGAGCAGGACTCGGAATATTGCTACGTGTTGTCAGGACTTCTGTTCTGTCTACTGGATCTAAAGTTCACACGCAGTTTTCTTTCTCGCTCTCCCCTGCCGCCGCCGTTTTCTGGATTCTTCCCTTGTGAAAATGGGGACGAGGGACTTTGTGGAATGGCAAGTGGGCAGTAGCCGCTGGGGTTGAAAGCCTCGCTAACTAGCCGGGCTAAAGCTCTTCTCCCCTCCAAGCAGTTTTACTCCTCGGCGTTTAGGGTGGCGGAGGAGACCGACTGGTAGGACTTTCTGGCGCTGTTCTCTGCAGCAGCTCGCACCGTTGTCCAGGATGATGTCTTTAATAAGTGCCTGCGGAGGGTAATAGTCACCTCTGGGTCGAGAGCGGCAAATGTGAGAAGTCCGTGCTCCTTTTTAGAGTGGAATACATGGGGATTTGGAATGATTGCAAAGGAGCAGAGTGAAGATTTTTACCCCGTGGTGAAGCCCAACTTTTGAGAAGCGCCATGCTGAGCCTGCAGGACTCGGTCTTCTTTGAGATCAGCATCAAATCTCTGCTCAAGTCCTGGAGCAGCAGCTGTGAGTACCTCGCCGAGCTCCCAGTCGTGTTTACATACCACACCGGGCCACCAGACTTATCTGCCACACGCAGCCAGTGGAGCCTGTGCAGCAATACGACGTTTGTATGCAGCCCAGTTGATGCTCGAAGGTTTCCAATTTCCTCCCCGTGTAAGAAAAGTGAATATTAATGGAGTTGTCAGGATGAGCGATGACGTTTGGTCCAGGTTTTTCACCAGGCCTGCTTGATGTGAACGCAGTTTGCAGATGGAGCGTTCCCAGTGCTTATCATCCATCCCACTGGCTCCTGGTTGTCCGTAGATAGCCTTTCTATTGATGAACAAGCGCTGATACAGAACACAACGTGGACCTAAAACGCTTCCATGTCAACCCGAGAATGTCGTTTGTTCTCTGTCAACTGCTTGAACGTGATTCTAACGTTGGTCTCAGCTCAGTGGGGTTCAGCTCTGTCTTTTAATTCCTTTGCTTTTGTCCCTCCTTTCCTTTTGGGCAGCTAATGTTCCTCCACTATTGATCTGTCTTCTTCCTTTCTATTATTAGCATCCGCTAGAGCACATATTATATCAGGTTTGCAACGGGCACAGGCGACTCTTTACTCTTTCCATTGAAAGGTTTTTTGTTTTTTTTAAGAACGAAAGAATTTAAACTCGCTTGTCTGTTTCTGCTGATTCATCACTGCAGTTTTACTCAAAAAAGCCATACAGCCTTGTACTATAGCAGTTTAATGCATTTCCAATTTTGCTGTGGTTGTACAAATTTTTTTTTTGTTGGCAATAATCGATTTGGGCACCAATCCCTGTATTCATTAGGGTGTCGTGGTTGAGTTTGCATTTTGTGTATTTTTGAGCCTTTTCTTTCTAACAATGTGGCTTAAAAAACTATTTTGGTTGGTCTTCACATCTGTTTTTGCATACTATAAACAACACATTGTCTGCAACATAGCTTTGCCGTGACAAATAATTATGTCGCAGAACAGAAGGAATGTGTGGCTTTCCTTTTTAGGGGATGACCCGGGTCACATACTTGGAACATGGGATTGTTTCGTAGAGATGCTGTTATCAGAAGAAATCAGCTTGCACGGTCAAAGGTTCAAGATTTCTGTCTGAGTAAACTGAATAGAGCTCTGTGTCACTTTTTACTCTTCATTACTTGAGCGTTATTGTGTCAGCCACAAAGGTTGTGAATCTACCATAGACATTCTCTTATCCTATATCCTGCTTTGTACGATTAAATAGATTTATCAAGCAATCAAGCAAGCGGCATGCTTATCTTTTTTTTTTTTCACCTCCCCAACAAAGTATTTTGTCATCACACATCTGCATCCTATTAGAGGAACATGATGAGCTCACTTTAGCAGATCTTCAGCTTTCACATCACATGTGACACATGGCCTTTCAAAAATATCCCATCAGAGACCGCAGGTTAGTTGCGTAGAACTGCTCAAAAGAAAATGAGATGTTGCTCTGTTGTGTTATATGTTAACGCCGCAGATCTGCTGGTACAAGTCTGTCTCCCTTCCACCTCTTTGATAGAAGGTGAAAGAATTTTGTTCTTCCTCTTCAACTTTTTGTAATTTTTAGAAACAGCTGTCAGTCTTGTTCATCAACCTGCTGGCACTACCAGAGAGAAGGAGCTTGCTGTGGGTTTGCATGGTTTTCCTCTCCGTGCTGCTAACTCTGTTTCAGACGGACTGTTTTTTTTTTTTGCTGCACTGTTCAAAGATACGCAAGTACTGCAAATTAGAACCTCCTAAAAAAAAAAAATGCCCATAGGTCTGCTTTGTCCCAGTAAAAAGCTGGTGACTCTGCAAGGATGCGACTGCACTTGCTCACTGTAGCTTGGCATTTGCTCTCAGCCTTTAAAGGGGGCGATGAAAATAAAAAAAAAAACCCAGCAAACTCCACTTCTTTCCAGTCAAACGCTTACTTTGTTCGGAAAATCCCAAAGAAGGAGAATGTTTTGTGAACATTCCGTGATTACTCGCCCCCCCCCCCATATCTACGAGCTACATGCTCGCAATGTTTGTCACTCTTTGAAGCCTCTGTTTAGAATATTTGTTTTCACAGTCTGCATTGCTTTCCCAATGAATCTTACGTAGCAGTCCTTCACTGATGACTCCAAGCTGAAGTGTTTTCACACAGTCGACACTGATATTTAGACTTGCTGGGCTGAAAGCATGCCTGCCTGCTTTGTCTGGTCAGCCTGTGGCACGAAAACCATTTTGTGCCACATCTGTTTGGAATATTTTTGTCTCTCTTCTTAATAAGTAGTGCATCTTAGCCACAAACTAGTAACAACTCGTCAAAGGCCGAGCGTGTTTGGGCCCAGTTATAGAACAGGCCCGGCCATATCGTGTGAACATTGGCAGCGAGTCCCTTTTCTCTCTCTCTCTCTCTCTCTCTGTCTCTCTCTCTCTCTCTCTGTCTCTCTCTCTTTCTCTCTCTCTCTCTCTGGCTCCCTCCACACCACTCACAGCCTTGCATTCCAACTGCGTTGTGTGTGAGTGAGTGTGTGTTGGTGCTGTTGTCCTGATAGGGGAAGTGAGCAAGCTTTTGGGAGGCCTTTATAACAACTGTGACAAGGTGGAGTCGCTCTTTCTAATTGTTGTGCAATCCTGCCGGGTTATTTTTCTCCTTCAGCAAAGCGTGGGAGGATTTATGCTCTCCGTACACCCCAAACATTTTTCTTTTTTTTCTTTTTCATTGCGGAAAGTGACCTTAGCATCATCAGCTTTTCACTTGTCTCTGTCGGTTGCGATTGCCCTGTGAAAACAGTTTTCACATGCTTTATTTATTCAGTGGGGTCAGCCGTTGGAAATGAAAGTCCGCTTGCAGATACTTGGCCCAGAGACAGATGCCTTCCTCTCGCTGTCTTTTGTAACCGTGGTCTTTTGTAAATGACAGTGTTGGGTAATCACTTGTGTCAAGAATCAGGCTGGCCGAGGGCACTAGGAAAAAAAAAGGGGTGGAGGAAGAGGAGGAGTAGCGGTGGCGGCGGGTGTGGAAGCACCAAGCACTGATTGGGCATCAGACGCTGGCAGTGTGACATCACTGGGGCTGCTGGTGAAGCACAGTAAACAAAGAGGGAAACGCTTGAATGGCTCTCTGTGCTACTGAACAACACAAATGCGTCGCGTCCAACACTACTACCGCTGCCTCAGCCACCCCTCAGTCGGTGTATAAAAAAAATATCATTACTGTTGGTATTCCAGTTATGCGTTGGATTCATCTCCATCTGGTAAAGAGTCTAGTGAAAGTCTAAAGAAATGGGTGGGGTGGGGGGGAGCAACATTGGAGGGCCTTCTGGCAGCTGCATTCAAGTAGATGCTTCAGTTTTACTTCTGCTAGTTTAGGCAGGTCGCTAAATCTCATAGTCGCTGCCTAGTCTCTTGCCAAGGGCAGTTAAATTAAATGTGCCCCATGTTCTATTGTTTATGTTTCCAATTGGGAAAATGTCATTGAATTTTTATACAGCTACTTCCTTTGCGACATAAACGGCTCCGTTCAGCTAGGCTACCTGGTCATCTTCTAGTGCCTTCTAAAGGCAGCTGGTTAGTGCTTGCCTCCTCATTTTGTTGAAATTAAACGTAGTGTGGGTGGTTACGCAATCCATGACCAGTTGAAAAGTTGCTCTGTTGGAATTTGGTAAAGTTGGATGAGAAATATTTTGCTGTTTAAATCCAATGACAAATCCAGCTACTTTGCAGTTGGATCACAGGTTGGATGAGGACACATGTGAGCCAGTTTTTGGAGGGGACGACAATTCAATCTCCTCTCTATTGGCTTTCCTATTTGGCTTGAAAGAGCCCATTGTGCACTTGAATGGTCATTGTATTGCAGCGCTTGTAATAGTACCTTATAGCTCTGTTGAATCATATACAGTAAAGCTTTGTGTGTTTTGAATAGGTGGTGATTGAATATGACCCTTTCCATATTTTTGATCCTGTGGACTGGCTTCCTGTTTACGCTCCCTTATAAGCAAATCTTGACCCTCGAGATTTCCCTACACTATTTCAATAGGAGAGTCAAGTATGGCCCCATGCAAATCTGTGGAGGCCTCACCTTGACCCTGGATGATTGGACAGTGGCAAGGTCACCAATGTCATTTTAATTTGCTAAACACGCAGTGGTGTCTAATGAATTTGAGGGATTTTCGCAAACATTAACAAGGGCCTCAATTTTAGGATTAGTGGTGAAGAAACAAGTTTGCCGCCTGGTTGGTGTTCTTCATGGTGGAAGTGTTTCACTTGTTCAGTACCAAACATTTTTTAAAAAGATATTCCAGAGACACATTTAAGAAATGAGCAACAACAGGTGGAATAAATTCTAACTGGTATACATTCAAACACAAGACGCCAAAGGGAAACAATACTTCACATTTGGCATGCTGGAATGCAGAAGTGGTCCGGTTGCAATCCAAAAAACTGCAACTTATATGGCAGCCTACCTGTCAGCTGTGTTGTCGGCTAAAAGTAGAAATTTGTGTCAAAGTTGAAAGTTTTGGTCCTTAAAGATGCTTTCGTTCATTGATGGCATCACACCTGCTGAGACTAACCAGATTGACTATGTTGATTTTCTTGTAAAACCAATGCATTCCAGATCGGGACATTATTGTTTTTAAAGAAGGATTAATGAAGGTGCTTTAATGGGACTTGTGAATGTTCCTGCTTGTTTTCAAAGCGATTCAAACCAATTTTGGCCAATTTAAGGTCATATGATCAGTTTATATTAAGGAATAAGGAATCAAATGGAGGTCGGTTGTTTTCTCTAGTCAGGCTAAAAGCCGGCGTTCCTGTTTGGAGTAGAACTGTAGCATGACACAGCTTCTCAGTGGCTACTTGCACCAGACTGTTGTTCTTGCACTGACCCTGCCGCCTGTCACTCCCACTGCATTATTTCGTAACCTCTACCCTCCTGTCCGCTCCGCAGCGTCTGCACCCGTCAGCAGCAGCAGCGTGAGTAGACGCCGTGCCCCCGCCTCGGTGACTCCCCACTCGTGGGAGAGACACAACGTCGCCGCCGCCATGTCGAACATCACCATCGACCCCGAGCTCAAGCCCGGGGAGTTTGTCATCAAGAGCCTGTTTGCCGAATTTGCTGTGTTGGCTGAGAAGAAGATCGAGATGGTGATGGCCGAGCCGCTGGTGAGTCTTGTCTGTGTGTGTGTCTTTGTGTGTGTGTGTGTGTGTGTGTGTGTGTGTGTGTGTGTGTGTGTGTGTGTGTGTGTGTGTGTGTGTGTGTGTGTGTGTGTGTGTGTGTGTGTGTGTGTGTGTGTGTGTCAGGGTGGGAGGGTGAAAGCGAGTCTCCAAAAAAAACAAAAAAAAAAGAACCACAGGAAATGAAATTTGATACATGAGCACGTGATGCAGCACAGAGTGCTGAGATAACCTGGTCTCGTCGGCCGCCAGCTCTCATGCTCTGAGCCAGCAGTGGGAAGAAAGACAGGAAAGACACACCTCAATATTGTGTAAATGATTTATAGCAACCATAAAATTGTTTATTTGACTTGAAATGGTCCAATTCCTAAAAGTTTTGTATCACAATGACTTTGATTTAAATGGGACCTCTTGACTTCTCATCACTTTGTTTACGACCACACAGAAGCCTTGGTGTCACGCCCCCCCCACCCCCACCCCCATTTCCTGTGTCGCTACGCCTGATGCTAATCTCCAGTGTCTCATGTGAATAACAATTCTCACCTGTTTTTGCTTTCTTTTTGAATTCTTTATTCCAGGAGAAACCCTTGTCCCGATCTCTTCAAAGAGGGGAAGATGCACAATTTGACCAGGTCAGCCATTCCACATTAAAAACAAACTGTGTCACATGTGGGTGTATACATTTTCCATGGGACCCCTGCTGGTCCTTCATGTGCCCCTAAGTGAGCCATTTTTGACCAGCTCCTCCTGCTGTGATCGGCCCGCGCGTCCGTCATCTGTATCTGGTGCAGAACTTTGTACAATAGGCCCATCGGCTGCAGAATGCTTTGTTCAGCACAACACAAAGCCAGCGAGGATGTGGCGCTATAGATCCAGCTGTCCCATTGTGAGTGAGGGAGAGAAAATGAGTACAGAGAGTGTAAAAAAAAAAAAAAAAAAGTGAGAATGTAGAATCGCTGTGTCATCCCTCGGTTTACTAAATCAGCATGGGGTGCCGGAGCGTATCGGCCCGGTGCCATAAGGGCAGGGGAAGCAGTTGCGTAACTCTCCTGCACAGCATCCATCATCCACCTTTCTCGTGGCGTCACACAGGGACACCTTCACACATGCACCGATACACGCTTGCCCCCCCCGCCTCCCCAAGCAAATTGTCTGCTGACCACTGAGTCTAATGTTTTATTTATTGTCTGAAACTTTCCCCATAATCTTTGAGTTTCCAAAGTGCTGATTTGTTGTTCTCTCTCTCTCTCTCTCTCTCTCTCTCTCTCTCTCTCTCTCTCTCTCTCTCTCTCTCTCCCTCCCTCTCTCTCTCCCTCTCTCTCTCTCTCTCACCCTGCTGGTTAGCAGTAGAATTTACTGAATTTTCATTAGAAAGACTAAACGTCAACACACAATCAATACGCCTTTATTCAATATTTATGCACAGGCCTCGGTATGGAGCCACGCGACACGCTAGTGAGCACAGAATGATTTTCCAAAGCCGTCACACATTAACATGTTAATGAGACTCCGCAAGTTCTCAACGGCAATTATGACTAATTCATACTGGCTTGCGACGTTCTTCTTAGTTGCCACACACCTTCAATAACGAAACATTCAATTATGTGGTTATTGAATGTTTCCATTGTAGACGGACGTCTTCTAGTCTGGAAAAGTTACTCGACAGATGTGAGATGATAAATGACGTGAGATGATAAATGACGTGCATTGTCTAATGCTGCTGTCCTACTGCCTTTTCTAGTTAATAAGCTCTATGAGCTCAATAGCGGAACACTGTTTGCCCTCCCTACTGCGCACACTGTTTGACTGGTACCGACGGCAGAGCGGCACAGAGGACGAGTCCTACGAGTACAGACCTCGCTCCTGCACCAAGTCCAAAGGGTGAGATGCTCACAATGACCTTCACATTTCAAGATGTAAAAAAAAAAAAACAACAGACATTTCTGACAGGTGTTGTTTTGTTTTTTTTCGTTGTCTCTGCGTTTGTAGTGACGAACAGCACCGGGACAAAGATTACCTCCTGGAAAGGAGGGACCTAGCCATAGATTTCATTTTCTGTTTAGTGTCGGTGGAAGTTCTGAAGCAGGTGAGCCTCGAAAGCCTTTCCTCACCTATTGGGCTATTAACACCTATTTACTTATTAACAGTGGAAAAAAACATCATAAAGGTCGCTCGCTGAGCGTTATCTCGCTTATGAACTTTATGCATCAAAGGCACACACCTTTTATTGTTAACTGTGACCAACGATGGTTGCCATGTTTGCCTTCCAGATCCCTCTTCATCCTGTGCCAGATGTTCTAGTACATGAAGTTCTAAACCTGGCATTTAAGCACTTTAAACATAGAGAGGGGTAAGTGAGCATGATGTTGATCAACACACATACTTCGTTGTCGCGTTTAAAAATATATTTATATATATTTTCTGATGGTCTAGCCACCTATTTTCCCCACTGTTAACAAATCACCGTTCTTCACTTGCAGATACTGTGGCCCCAACACTGGCAACGTGCACATCATTGCAGACTTGTATGCGGAGGT
Organism: Nelusetta ayraudi; assembly: GCF_046127955.1. Taxonomy (NCBI): domain Eukaryota; kingdom Metazoa; phylum Chordata; class Actinopteri; order Tetraodontiformes; family Monacanthidae; genus Nelusetta; species Nelusetta ayraudi. The sequence goes on from NW_027466134.1 coordinate 6,340,734, forward strand.
CATTGGAGTCTTAACACAGTCAAAGTAAGAAAGCTTCCCCCCCCTCCACGCGCCGGTTCCACTTTCTTACTCTCATTTAATTAGTTTTGGAGGGATTCCATTTAAGTAAATCTCTCTCGTCTCCGTGCACGTGCTCAGGTTTCAGGCAGTGAGGAAGAAATTCATCACAGAACTGAAGGAGCTGCGGCAAAAGGAGCAGAGTCCCTTCGTGGTCCAGAGCATCATCAGTCTCATCATGGGCATGAAGTTCTTCAGGGTTAAGATGTATCCCGTGGAGGACTTTGAGGCTTCCTTTCAGTTCATGCAGGTGATTAATTTGTGTGTTCCCGCAGGCCTGCCATGCAGAAACTGTTGCTATGTGCGTCGACTCAATTGCACCAGACGGTTGTTTTTTTTTTCACCGCTGGCCCTTTGTTCGAGCTCAGCAACTCCCATAAAGTGTGATGAGTAATGCCTAAAGGTGGGGCCTGCCAAGAATTGTGTGTGTGCGTTTCAGACTTTGTGGAGAACTGTGAATAGAGCTGTGCCTTTCTTGTTAATCTTTATTAGGCAGTAAAACACTTGCTGTTCTTTGCGATTCACTGATACGTCAATGTGATGTACAGTGCTTCATGTGCACTGCTCGTTTTCTCTATCGGTGCATAATAATTGTTGCTCATTGTTAGCCTAAACAATGCAGAATATTGTATTTTGGATTGACAGCCCATCCTGCAGTTTTATGTTTATGTGCAAGTTGTATTAATTTTGTGAATGTGTGTTTCTTGTTTTTTTAGGAGTGCGCCCAGTATTTCCTTGAAGTTAAGGATAAAGACATAAAGCATGCTCTAGCAGGCCTTTTTGTTGAGATCCTCATCCCTGTTGCAGCTGTAAGTAGCGCACATTAGCTCCTCCTTCTTCTTTTTTTTTTAAACATGGCAATATTTATATTGGATAAAAAGATGCATGATTCAGACTACTGTTGCATTCATCTGCAGGCGGTGAAAAACGAAGTCAATGTGCCGTGTCTGAAAAATTTTGTGGAGATGCTTTACCAGACGACATTTGACCTCAGTTCCAGAAAGAAGCATTCTTTGGTAATGATCACACCCTGTTAGTGTTTCTCCCCCCCCCGTCCTCCTCCCTCTCTTCCCTCCTTCACCATTCTTTCTGCATCTTTCTGTTTCCTACTCTCATTGTGCTCCACTCTTCCTGTAATTTGTCTACATTTCAATATGCCCCAGCTCACCCAGTCTCTCAAAAAAAAATAACCCACACCCAGAAATGTTTGACTTTCAAAATAAGAGCTGCTTTGTGACGCCGACGCTGCTCTGTTTTTCCTCAGGCTCTGTATCCCCTGGTGACTTGTTTGCTGTGTGTTAGCCAAAAACAGTTTTTCCTCAACAACTGGCACATCTTTCTCCAGAACTGCCTCTCCCATCTGAAGGTACTGCCAACCACAATAAACACACACACACATACACACAAACTGTATTTCAGGATACGTTTCATATTATTTAGGTATCACAGCGATATCTGTTAGACTGTTTTCAGGGGCTTCACATAGCACCTTCTGAGTGTATGGTGCAGACATTTATTTTAATTTTAATGCAAAACTTGATTTCAAAACACATGAAAATAAAAATAAAAGCATAAACTCAGCAATCACCTGAAATTGATATATTTTGTCAAACAAAAATAATTTGACACAATTGGCCAACTTCATCACTCGTGATGCAGTATTTTTTTTATGGATGTGTTGTAATCGTAGTGATTGAAACAGATTTTTCTTTGCAAAGGGTAAATAAGCCCTGTGTTTCTTCCAGAGATCAAAAAGCACTTTCTTCTGCGCCATCCACAGCATAACACTTGATTTAAAAACATTGTCTTTCTTGTCATATCCAATAAGGTGTGACTACAGTAGATCTTTCAAATTAGAATTCTTAGTGCCTTCTGTCCTCCATCTCTTCCATGAAACTTCATCTCACGTGCTGTTTTAACTCGAGTCTTTGAGTGATTCATTGTCAGCCAGTTACAAACGGATCAAACCGGCTCTACCCTCACCCCTCCATCATGGGACCAGTCTGGTCCAAACACTCATGCACAAAATTGCTGACTGATAGAGTGACTGTGCTTTCTACTCTATGCTGATTGTGCGCTACAGTGATTTTTGTGATCCTGTTGTGGTGGATAGATGTGTGTTTTTGCCTCTTGGATGGTGATCATTTTTTTCCTGACGGTTCTGAATTGGCGTCTGCATTCTTATGCCTACATCCTCTTCTCTGTTATAATGATTCCATATTCCTTTGATTGGAAGAACCTAATCAGTGCCCTGGGTGGCAGCGTTGATTCTTTGACAGAATGAGTTTGTGCGATTGCTTCAACGCAGTGAAACTCTTTTACGGACTTCCCCTCCCCTTCAGAATCCCCTTTATTGTCTAGATCTTCTTTTCCTTGCCCTTCTCATTAAATCCAACCTTTGTTTGTGTTCATTCTGTCCCTCTGTCTGATTTCATGATCACAGCGCCACCTCCCTTTGATTTGCTTTCACACTTCATAATCTCGCTCCTGTACGCCGTTGGTACACAACACTCGATCAAACACAATGGCGCCGTGACATGCCACCAATTTTTTTTTTTTTCTCACGACAAATTTATTAGCAGCTTGTAAAACACATCATTGTGTTTGAACAATACAGATTCATGTTTGGTCACGTGACCAGGAGTTTGGACACTGTGTGGTCTTGTCTCATTTGTTTTTGGTTATATTTTTGTTTCTTTTTTTTGTCTTTAACTTGCATGTGTCCCTCCCCAAACTCTACATCCTTCTTGTCTCCTGCCATGTCGTCTTTTTCTCACACTGACTTGCTCCAGATGCCATCTAACAACAGCATCCGAAAGCAGATTGAGACGCTGCAGGTGAGTTGTCTGGCATCAGTGGCCTGTGCGGCGCTCCCTCTTCCTTTTCCGTGTCCCGACCGGCGTTTAGTGCCATTCACGTCTGCCCGCCTTGGTAACTGGACAGTGGCTGCATCGCCATGGTGACAATGAGACTGTACTGGTGTGTTTGATTAGAGAAGAGGAGTTTGTGGTGTTGCCATAAGATTAGCAGTAGAGCTGTTTTATCTTGTGTTCCAAATTGTTGCACTAGTCAGTGTAATAGTGTTGCACAGTCACATCTGTGAGTGTTGTCTGGCTGTGTTGAAAAGGTTGAGTCTTTTAATGAAAGGTTGACTAAATATTTGAGCCCTGGTCTTTATTTTTTTCAGGCTGTTTTTATTAGACTGAGCATTATTACCATTTTCATTTCGCTGCCGTTAATTCCTATATGCAGGGACCACATGAGAGGCGCGTGCTGTACATTTGCCTGTTAGACGCTGGATGAGACTCTCCAGAACAGAATTGTATTCTACACATCCTCTTTGTGGTTGAGCCACATTTTGCAGTTCACACAAGCTAAACACAAGTGCCAAATGGGTCGCTGCACAGACTCTCTGTCAACCTTCTGTACTTAAAGGTCCCAGTAACACAGCCATCTAAACTGTTTACAGTCATGCTTCACCATGTTCATAATACCGTTGCTAATCTCTACGAGTCGTTCTTTCACTCGCTCCCACAACTAATGGACACGGTGTTGACAGTGAATGAAGAGACGCTGGTTGCACTGGTGTCACGGTGCTAGGCTCAACCGCACCTGAAGATTCCTCACACTTTGAGTTGTTTACACAAGAAGCTCATACCTGCATCGTGTCTTGTCAGACTGCTACAGCTTGGTTGCTACAAAAATGGATCTCTGCCTGCTTGGCAGGACGTGTAAACAAACACACGGCATTTCTGTTGCTCAAAATGGCCCAACTTCAAAGTGGCTGTCTGCAAGCTAGCGAGCTCTCCAGTTTTACTCTGAAGCTTTTCCTGCTGCTATAAATAAAGATGGAATGTAAATGAAAGATATTTGCATTTTTCCAAACAGTAGCCCACTTGCCCCACATTCAAAATGTGACACACACACGCACACACCTCAGTAACACTTGCTTTGATGGAAAAAACTCTCACACATGCATGCACAGTAGATCGGCTTTGATTCTTCCCTATTGTCAATATAAATAAGGAGATATGGTCACGGACGGCCATGTGTCACCTTAGTTTTCAATAATGAAATGATAACCAATGATTCATTTTTTCAGAAACATTTTAGTGCCTGAAATCTAGCCTGACATTTGTTTTTAATCTGAGGTTCCAAAGTTAATGATCTCATCAATAAAATTTTTTTTGGGCTGCTTCATTATACCATTTTATTCCCTCTCCTGTACACACAGAACAAAGATCCGAAAATGTCCCGTGTGGCGCTCGAGTCCCTTTACAGGCTGCTCTGGGTTTACATCATCAGGATCAAGTGTGAAAGTAACACTGTCACACAGAGGTCAGTGCCAGAAACACCTGGACATGCTGACACTCCCAGAACAAACTTGGCACAGGTATCAGGGAGAAGGTTTGACTGAATCATCCCCCACTCCCCCCCCCTTTTTTTTTTTTCCATCCCGACCAGTCGATTACTCAGCATCGTTTCAGCACTTTTCCCAAAAGGCTCCCGCAGTGTGGTCCCCAGAGACACGCCTCTTAACATCTTTGTCAAGATCATCCAGTTTATAGCTCAGGTAACCCGCCGCGCAATCCGACACCATCATGCTCAACCACAGACGTGCGCATAAAGAGATACTCAATGATTGCTTCTCCCTTCGTACAGGAAAGACTGGACTTTGCTATGAAGGAGATCATCTATGACCTCCTGTGTGTGGGCAAGTCTCACAAAACGTTTGCCATCAATCCAGAGGTAATGCAACGACCAGATGAAAGTTTTCTCCTGACCGCCAGTGGATTCTCCTCCATTAAAAGTTACGCTATCGCTTGTCCTATGTCTGCGTCCGCTCTGCCAGAGGATGAATATTGGCCTGAGAGCCTTCTTGGTGATCGCTGACAGCCTGCAGCAGAAAGATGGGGAGCCTCCTATGCCGACGACGGGGATCATCATGCCCTCTGGGAACACCCTGAGAGTCAAGAAGATTTTCCTCAACACTACGCTCACAGATGAAGAAGCAAAGGTCATAGGTAGGTACACTGCTGTTTTTAAGCAGGTCTTGGTTTTTGTTTTCTGAATTCTAATGACTTCAACGGGTGCTTGCAGGCATGTCGCTCTACTACCCGCAAGTCAGAAAGGCCCTGGACAACATCTTGAGACACCTGGACAAGGAAGTTGGCCGCTCCATGAGCATGACCAACGTGCAGATGTCAAACAAGGAGCCAGAGGACATGATTACGTATGTAACCAGACCCTGCGTTCATTCCCGTCTGAATTTATGCTCTTCCTTAACGAGGAAGGACTCTGATAAGCTTGTTTGTGACACAGGGGAGAGAGGAAGCCAAAGATTGATCTGTTCCGTACCTGCGTAGCTGCCATCCCGAGACTGATACCAGATGGCATGAGCAGACAAGATCTAATAGAGCTTCTAGCCAAGTAATTTACCTTCCATTTACCTCAGCGTGCGCGCACACACGCACGCACCCCTTACAACAATCTTCCGGAGCTCGGAAGGCTTTGCATGCATCAATAAACTCCTCCCATCTCCACCTCCAGGCTGACGATCCACATGGACGAGGAGCTGCGGGGCCTTGCCTTCACCACCCTCCAGGCCCTGATGGTGGATTTTCCAGAGTGGCGGGAGGATGTTCTCTCAGGCTTTGTGTACTTCATTGTCAGAGAGGTGACTGACGTTCACCCCACACTTCTGGACAATGCGGTGAAGATGCTGCTGCAGCTCATCAGTCAGTGGCGTCAGGCAGTGCATTCCAGCAACAAGAGCCATGAAGTGCAGGTAAGCTGATTCCTCCGTTGCCATTAGATAATTACAGTAAAAAGCTCAGAGATTTTTTAATTGCATCAAATCTTTTTTTTCCCTTTTCCTAATACAGAGCTCTGGCAGCAGCCGTTCTCTCTCTCTGGAACGCAGTCCTCTGTCGAGCGTGCTGCACGTGGTGGAGGGATTAGCGCTGGTGGTTCTTTGCAGCTGCCGTCCAGCCACGCGCAGACTGGCTGTGAACGTCCTCAAGGAGATCCGGGCTCTGCACACTGCACTGGGCATTGGCAAGGTGATCACTTTACACTCAGAATGCACTTTTAAGTGTCTGAAATGAGGTGGCAATTTGTGTATAAATCTGTGAGACCTTTTAATAACAAGGATTTTTGTTTTCCTAATATTTCCAACTTGCTAGGGTGATGAGGAATTGGCCATTGATGTAATGGACCGATTGAGTGCATCAGTGTTGGAAAGCTTTATTCATCTAACAGGAGCTGATCAGGTATGAATATTTTGAGATTTTTCGCCTGACCAGGCAAAAACATATCAGGTGGAATAAAAATAAATGATTTAAAAAAAAAAAAAAATGCTGTTCTTCTCTTTAGACAAACTTGCTCTACTGCCCAAGTGGGATCGATCTCCAGACACTGGCAGAGTGGAGCTCCTCTCCCATCAGCCACCAGTTTGACGTGGTGAGCCCGTCGCACATCTGGGTTTTTGCCCACGTTACTCAGGGTCAAGATCCCTGGGTCATCAGTTTCTCCAGCTACCTGCGGCAGGAGCACCTGCCAAAGCATTGCCCCACCGCAGTCAACTATGCATGGATGTTTGCCTACACCCGCCTTCAGCTACTGTCTCCACAAGTTGACATTAAGTGAGTTTCCTCCAGACTACCAATCTTTATACTATTTCAGACTTCCCCTCTGCTTTTGAGTTTGTTATTTATGTGTTGTCCTCTCCTGTGCATCAACTTGCAGCAGCCCCATCAATGCCAAGAAGGTAAACAGCCTGAACAGCAGTGACTCCTACGTTGGCCTTTGGAGGAACTACCTGATCCTCTGCTGCAGCACCGCCTCGTCCTCAACCTCCATGTGTTCCTCATCCTCCACCCATGGCTCCGTCCGCTGCTCCCCGCCTGAGACGCTGGCGTCCACGCCGGACAGCGGCTACAGTTATGACTCGAAGGTCAGACATAGAGGCACAGAAGTTTCACACAATTACATTTAGAAGGTTTCAAAAATGCGTTGAGTTCTGTGGAGTTTAATGCTTGAGAGGTGACATTGCTTTTTTTTGTTGGTGTTTGTGTCTGATAACAGATCGTCGGCACTCCGTCCCCTTCCTCTCTGTTCAAACACATTGTTCCCATGATGCGCTCTGAGAGCATGGACATTACAGAGTCTCTTGTTTTGGGGCTTGGCAGGACCAACCCCGCAGTATTCAGGTACGCAACATTCTACAGAATACGCACATAATTCCCCTTGTGGTTCACTGCTACATTTTACTTACCTGTAACCCTTATCTAATTCAGAGAGTTGTTGGAAGAGCTGAACCTCATCATTAAAGAAGCTCTGGAAAGAAGACCTGAAGTAAGTGCTGTTGTGTTTTTTTTTTATTCACTCCTGCTGCTTTCCATTCCTAAGCTGTCTTTTCCTCTTGCAGAACATGAAGCGGCGCAGGCGTCGCGACATCCTCAGGGTCCAGCTTGTCCGGATATTTGAGCTGCTGGCTGATGCTGGTGTCATCAGTCAGATGTAATTTTTTGTTTGGATGGCTGCTGTTGACTTGAAGATACATTTATTTTTATTTTAGTCCTTTGTTTTAAAATGGTAATCTTAATGCTTCGTCCTTCACACAGGGCCAGCGGAGGGTTGGATGGAGAGAGCCACTCTCTGAACAGCACGCTGCTCGAGTATGTTGATCTCACCCGGCAGTTGCTTGAGGCTGAAAATGACAAGGACTCTGACACACTGAAGGACATTCGCTGTCACTTCAGTGCACTGGTGGCCAATATCATTCAGAATGTGCCAGGTATATCTCTTAAGTCCTGTTTTGTATTTTTGTATTGCATGATTATATTGCTTTTTTTCTTTAATTTTGGAGGAATAAAAATTCTACAAACTCTGCATTAATTCTGTTGCTTCATGTTCTCAGTGCACCAGAGGAGAACCATCTTCCCGCAGCAGTCCCTAAGACACAGTCTGTTCATGCTGTTCAGTCATTGGGCCGGCCCCTTCAGCATCATGTTCACTCCTCTGGACCGTTACAGTGACAGAAACATGCAAATCAACCGCCACCAGTACTGTGCATTAAAGGTGCACGCACAGAAACTACACACTCGCACACAAAAACACATATCCGTTAAATTCTGTTTTCTGAATCTAGGCCAAACAGCGCTATTTATACACTGACACAATCTGTGATGTTCCAGGCCATGTCTGCAGTGTTGTGTTGTGGACCCGTAGCTGATAACGTTGGGCTTTCCTCTGATGGCTACCTCTACAAGTGGCTGGACAACATCCTGGATTCACAGGACAAGAAAGTAAGAGGAGTGTTGTTGTTGATCTTTGACAACATTTGTGATCTTCTATTTTTCTCTTTATCTTCTGTCTGCTGCAACTACAATGTGCTGCATGGGTTCTTCTGACTAAAGACTAGATCCCAGGTTTAACCAGCCTTATGATTTCCTTTAGGTTCATCAGCTGGGTTGTGAAGCCGTGATGCTGCTGCTGGAGCTGAATCCAGACCAGAGCAACCTCATGTTTTGGGCCGTTGATCGCTGTTACACTGGCTCTCGGCGAGTGGCTGCAGGCTGTTTCAAGGCTATTGCCAATGTCTTTCACAACAGGTACTAAATTTCTCCCCCTTTACTTTGTTTCATTTGAGTTTCTTAAGTCGGTAACTCTATAAGCTCCTGTTTTTTTTTGTTTTATTTTTTTAGGGATTACCAATTTGACACTGTGGTGCTGCTGAACTTGATTCTGTTCAAGGCAGCCGATTCTTCCAGGGACATCTACGAAGTAGCCATGCAGCTCTTACAGGTGTGAATTCAAAGAGTTCAACACATCCATGTGTATAATTTATTGTAGAACATTAACCAAATTTGCTACGCTGTGTTTGTCTGCGACAAATAGATCCTGGAACCAAAGCTCTTTCGTTATGCCCACAAATTGGAGATTTTGCGAACAGATGGTATCTTGACGCCTCCCTCTCCACTTCCACACCTCTACTCTGTGTCTTACTACCAACTGTCTGAGGAGCTTGCAAGGACTTACCCAGAGCTCACGCTGCCCATATTCTCAGGTTTGTTTTAAAAAAAGGTTTGCTGAAAATGTAGGTATTTTGGTCCAAGTGCAAAATATCAGATTTCAATCAAACAACAGCAACGACAAAAATCTGTGTCTCACAATATTTTAAGTTTCTTTCCTTTATTTAACAAAGAAAATGCCCTTGTTGTCTCCGTATCAATAGAGGTGAGCCAGCGAATCCAGACAGCACACCCTGGTGGCCGCCAAGTCATGTTACACTACCTCCTGCCCTGGATGAACAATGTGGAGCTGGTCGATTTCAAACCGGTTGTGCGGCGGCCAGACGACTGCGGCAGTGGGGAAGAAGATGAGGAGTCACACGAGCGCGAGGTCATGATGGTCAATAGCCGACGCTGGCTCCGAGGAGAAGGCTGGGGCTCCCCGAAGGCGACAACCATGGTGCTCAACAATCTCATGTTCATGACCGCCAAGGTGAAGCCTCATCCGCGATTTCCCCTTAATTCTGTGTCACACGACAAATTACATTATTCATTCTTCTAATATTCTTCTAATTTTAATGCAATTTTTTTTTCAGTATGGGGATGAGTTTGCATGGTCTGAGATAGAGAACGTGTGGACCACGCTGGCCGACAGCTGGCCAAAGAACCTCAAAATCATCCTGCACTTCCTCATCAGTATGTCAGGAGTCAACAGTGACCCCAGCCTCTTGCCCTATGTAAGTAAACAGACCATTTCTTTTACATACAATATATTTGGTTTTGCAACATGCATTACCCACCCCAATTCCCAACCCCTTTTTTGACTTGACTGCCATGTGCCTTGTCCACAGGTAAAACGGGTTGTGGTTTACTTGGGCAGAGATAAGACTATGCAGCTGCTGGAGGAGTTGATGTGTGAACTGGAGTTGACGGATCCTGTCAGCTCAGCAGTCACACATATGGACAACCCACCCTACTACCGCATTACCTCCAGTTACAAGATCCCCTCAGTCACCTCAGGTTGGTCCCCCACTTCAACCATTCACATGTTCACTACTGTTGCGACACCCAAGTTGAGTGTATCCACAACACGACGGCTAATGTCTTGCATTTGCTCTCACAGGAACAACCTCCAGCAGCAATACCATGGTGCCAGGAAGTGACGGTCATCATGACAGCAAGCTGAAGGACTCCAACATGGAGGACAGGTACAGGCAGAAACACTGTACTATTCATTGTGTTGCGGAGGAAGAGTGAATAATTGATCAGAAATAGTCGAGTGAAACAGTTACAGAGCCAGCATTAAAACGTTATGTAATAAAACTCTGTTATGAGAAAGGATTATCTTGGCCTCTGCTCAGTGTACATCCAGTGTTATTCAGATGGAACACTTATTAATTTCGCAACTATTTCACAGACTTTGAGATCTTTGAGGTGAGACAATTTTAAATTGGAAAAATGTGCTGATGCAAGTAGGATTGCGCTGGAGTCTTGAGCCAGCGTTGGGACAAGGCTTAATGAGATGCCGGCGCTAAACTTTTAATTCAACCGTGTCTGTTCTGCAGCTATGCCCACCTGGACATCTACCACGGTCTGAACAGCAACCTGAACCGCCAGCACCACCGTCTGGAATCTCGTTACAGCAGCAGCTCGGGAGGTTCCTATGAAGAGGAGAAAAGTAAGATTGCACATTCCTTCGCCGTTATGTCAGACGCCAGTCAGAATTGTTCGCAGCCAACCTGTCGTGACCGTGTCCTCTCTGCACCAGGTGACTCCATGCCACTGTATGCCAACTGGCGCCTCAAAGTGATGGACCACAACCAGCCAGAACCTCTCCCCTTCCCTCCGACGGGAGGGTGTTGGTCTCCTCTCGTGGACTATTTGCCAGAGACAAACGGTCCTGCTATTCAGCTCCACAGGTAAACCATCCATCACCTTCTGCACTCCCTTCATGTTACACAGTGATATCACTATTCCTTTTGACAAGGTCAACATGCATTTGTTTGTTTTTTTCCCAGGTGTAACATTGCAGTCATTCTACTAACAGACCTCATTGTGGACCATGGGGTCAAAGTGGAGTGGAGTGCCTACATTCACCTCTTGCTACATGCAGTTTTCATAGGTACCTCACGTCCTACTTTAAATATGTTGGATGCTTGTATTTATAAAACACAGATTTTTATTTATTTGTCTGTATGCTGGTGTGTGTGTGTGGTTCGAATTGCGATGGCAGCTGAACTTCCCCTTCAAGTCGCTGACAAAAATCCGACTCTGAGGATTCTGTTATAATACTTCTTTTTTCCGTTCTTGTAGGTTTTGATCACCAGCATCCAGAAGTCTACGAACACTGCAGGCGACTGTTGCTTCACCTGCTTGTTGTCCAAGGAGCAAACAGCAACGTTCAGTCCGTGGCCATGGTGCTTTTACGCAACAGAGACTACAACGAGCCAAGAGTCCTCACTGCAAAGCCGGCACCACCAGAATTCAACCTCACAGGTTTGTTCTGCTGGTTAACCTTGCACTTGTAAATAGGTCAAGAGCTGCAAATAGGCTGTCAGTTATTTAGAAAAAAAAAAGCAACTCTTCAACATTTCCAATTGTAATCACTAGGGGGCAGCAACATTCAAAATGCTATGACAGTGAGGGCTAAAAATGTGGCGTTCTTCATGGTTCCTTTAGGAGGCCAGGGGTTCTTGCCAGATTGTCATCCGTCACCTGTGACTGACTCGGGCCTCAGCACGAGCTCCACGTCATCCAGCATCAGTCTGGGGACCGGAGGGACGCCTCTGTCGCACATCTCTCCCTCACTCCTCAGCGAGATCGACACTACTGCTGAGCAGAATGAAAAGGTCAAGGCTCTTATCGAGTTCATCACCTCAAGGTGAGGATGCTTTGCTTCATTGCAACATGTGAATCTCATAACTAATATTTCTCTGTTGCTAATATTGTAATACAAAGTAATCTTTACAATTTTTCATTTTTTGAACTTCTAAATAATCTTATATGCTCAAGTGTATCTTTTTTTATCAAATGTGTCAATATTTTGTTGCTTATTGTCTTGAATCATCTGCTTTCATGCCTCCAGTGGTGCATGACTGGACTGGGTATTTGTACATTGCATGGATTTGATTTTGGGGTTTGTTTTATTGTGGTTGCTCTGACTGGTGTGATCTCATCAACATGTATTTTGAAGTACCGTAGGGAATAAAAACACAACTCCATGCTGAAACGTGTACTGTTTGCCTTGCAGGAAGCGGGGTCCGCTGTGGAACCATGAGGATGTGTCCCCCAAGAACCCCAATATCAAGAGCGCTGAACAGCTGAGCGGTTTCGTCAGACATGTCGTGACTGTATTCAAGCAATCCCAGCAAGGTGCGTGTCTTTGGCTTCAGCAGACTGTGCATGTGCCACTTTAGTTACCTGAATCTCATTTCACCCCTACTCATGTTTCCCTCCAGGTTTCCAGCTGGAGTCCTTGCTGAGCGAAGTGGCCCTGCAAACGGCGCTGTCGTGCTCTTCTCGCCACTACGCCGGTCGCTCGTTTCAGATATTCAGGGCACTGAAGCAACCCCTGACCCCCGCACTACTCTCAGATATTCTGTCTCGCCTGGTTGAGACTGTGGGCGACCCAGGAGAGGAGGCTCAGGTGAGTGTGCATGTAGAAGACGTTCTACATGAATGATAAAGGCAAGAATCCATTAGCTAACAGTCAAATCTGAAGATTCATTTTTGCCACATATTTGCTCAGTAGTGAGATACATCAACGTTTCTTTGACTTTTATTTAACTTTAATTATTTCTTTATTTTTCCTTCAGGGTTTTGTCATCGAGCTTCTCCTAACGTTGGAGTCTGGCATCGACACATTAGCAGACACAGTGAAAAACTATGACCTTCTGACAGCTATAGCACAGTACGTCCTCCTTGTCCCCATCTGTTTTTCTTTATTAACTGCTTATTAACTGATATATACTCACTGTGTTGCTGTTTTTGTTTTGTTTTTTTCTTGTTTTGTTTTTTTTTAAAGGACCCCGACTCGTGATCATCTCTTGGGCCCCAAATTTGCCGCCAACAGGAAGAGCACCGGCCAACTGAACCTGAGCAGCGGCGGCCTGCTGCATCACGTCCACGCTCGCAGCAACTCCCTCCGGGCCAGTCTCATGGGCGAGCGAAAGGCCGACAGACGCAGGAGCAACACCCTGGACGTGGCCGACCGCCTCAGCAGCAACCACGGGAACCTTGCGCGCACCCGGAGCTTATCAGCCCTTGGTGGCGGAGGCGGACACGGAGGGGACTCCGGCCCTGCCGTGGACCCGGCCAACCTGATGGCCACCGTGTTCTGGATCGCGGCCTCGCTGCTCGAGTCCGACTACGAGTTTGAGTATCTGCTGGCCCTGCGGCTGCTGAACAAGCTGCTGGGCCAGCTACCTCTGGATCGGGCCGACAGCAGGGAACGTCTGGAGACGGTCCAGGCCAAGCTGAAGTGGTACAGCTTCCCCGGCCTCCTGCAGCTCTTCCTGAAGGGCTTCACCTCGGCCTCCACGCAGGAGCTCACCATCCACCTGCTCAGCAAGCTCATCAGTGTCTCCAGACACACACTGATCGACCCAACGCAAGTGGCAGGTCTGTGCGAAACTGACAGCTTTGTTTTTTACACAGTAACAAAATACTCTTCCTGTAGATTTCACTCTCTGCCTCTGATCCGCCTGCAGGTTTTCCTTTGAACATCCTGTGCCTCCTGCCGCATCTCATCCAGCACTTTGACAGCCCCACTCCCTTCTGCAAGGAGACGGCTGACAAGATCGCCAAGGTGTGTGCAGACGAGAAGTCGGCCACGCTCTCCAACCTGGCCCACATGATGAGCCTGTACAGCACGCACAGCTATTCCCGCGACTGCACCAACTGGATCAACGTGGTCTGTCGCTATCTCCACGATGCCTTCGCCGAGATCACCTTGAACCTGGTCACTTACTTAGCCGAGGTGAGCAGTCTGAGATGAAAGTTATTGCTGTTGGTCTCAGCATTTGGGGATTTAAACACCAGTAAGGTGAATTTGGATTTTGTTTTTGTCTTTCAGCTTTTAGAGAAAGGCCTTCACAGCATGCAGCAGTCCTTGTTGCAGATTATCTACAGCTTGTTGAGTCATATTGACCTGTCGGCGGCCCCAGTCAAACAGTTCAACCTGGAGATCATGAAGGTCATTGGCAAATATGTTCAGGTGAGACTTTCACAGGAATACGAGTTATTTACTACACATGTTTTGTATACACACAGTACAATTACACAGTTCCACATTAAAGGAATAGGTCATCAAAAAACAAAATGAAAAACTGACATTCCTCCAATGCCACTAGAATGGAATACTACTCTTTGGCTTATATTCAAACCTTAGAAACCTAAGATGTGTGTCCAAGTGTCCTGAATACACTGCAGAATTTGTCCAAACAACAACATTATGGTTATGAGTAAATAAATGAAATATCCATTTTTGGTCAACTTAGTTTGTTCTAATTTTCATAACCCACTATGCATATTTCTGTAAGAAGCAGCACAGTGAATGAGAGGCTCTGTGTTGTTTGGTTACAAGTGTTTGCCATTCACAGTATCAAAGCATTTTTGCTTCAGCTTGAGCACATTTAGAGGTCAGGACATGTTTTATTGGCTGGCAAGAGGCCTGTGATAGAGCTGTTGCACTCCATGCCAGTGTTTTCTGTGTGTTTCTCACTTAGCGCTACAGCAGCTATAAGATGTTAGCCTCAGGCCAACTCTGCACGGCAGCAGTGCCTTTTGTAGAAACCATTGTGTTTGTGCACATACATTTAACCGCAGCATGTGGTGTACACAAGATTCCCTGTGACACTATATAGGCCATATATTGTTGAACACAGTACAAAATACAAATGGCTTCAGAGATTGAGTGCACAGCTGCCGTGAGTAGGAGTTGAGTCAACCGTCTGAAGGGGGGGGAAAGTCCATTTGTATTCAACAGAAACACCCAAGCAGCCTGATATTTCACAACACAGCCTTTGTAATCGTGAGGGTTTTTTTTTCTTTTTTTTTTTCCAGAGCCCACACTGGAAGGAGGCCCAAAACATTCTCAAGTTGGTGGTTTCTCGCTCAGCCAGCCTGGTTGTTCCAGACGACGTGCAGCGCTCCTACAGCACAGAGTCCTGCGGCTCTCCAGAAATTGCCTTCACTCGCATTTTTAACAACTCCTCCAAGGAGCTGCCTGGAAAAACTCTGGACTTTCACTTTGACATCTCAGAGGTTGGTGGCCTCCGCCCTCAAGTGCTCCACAGCAAATCAGTACTTTCATCTCCTGAGGCGTTTCGTTTAATTAACACCGGCGTTATCCGACTGCACAGACGCCAATCATAGGGCACAAATACGGTGACCAGCGGACAGCAGCAGGCCGAAATGGAAAGCCACCGGTGATCGCGGTCACCAGGAGCACCTCCTCCACCTCATCCGGCTCCAACTCCAATGGCCTGGTGCCAGTAAGCTGGAAGAGGCCTCAACTCTCTCAGGTATTTGTTTAAAGAGACACACGGCTGCTTTGACAAGAATACTGTTAAAAATATGAATTCCTCTCCATGTTTGTGTTCTGACAGAGACGGACCAGAGAGAGGCTGATGAATGTGCTTTCTCTGTGTGGCCCAGAGTCTGGCATTCCCAAGAATCCATCTGTAAGACTCCTCTCCTACTCTAAAGCCTCAGAAAAGGTCTCTGTGAAGTTACTGTTAAGACTGCCGCTGTTGTTATTTTTCAGTTTTGTTGTGTTTGTTTTTTTCACTGCTTAATATGCACAGATGTTTTGAATTTTTGTCAAATTTGAACGGGGAGTGTCTTTGCTGTGCAGGTGGTTTTCTCATCCAATGAGGATCTGGACTCTGGCGACCAGCAGACCAGCCTCATACCCACAGTGGAGGAGGTGGTCAGGGAAGAGGAGGCGGCGGGTGAAGATGCGGGTAGCGAGCAGCAGTTTGGAGTCTTCAAGGACTTTGACTTCCTAGATGTGGAGTTGGAGGATGCAGAGGTGAGAGGGAGGAAGGAGGAGAGAGGGGGGCCAAGTCAAAACACGTCATTTTAATCTTCTACAGTGTATGTTCTCCAGATTCAGGTCTCGTTTGTCCATCCTTTGTCTGACTCGTTCCGACTACAGTAGTCAATTAATGTTTGTCTTCTCTAACCGTCTTAAATCTACTAACATTCGTACAATCTTTCTCTTCTCTTGCCACAAGGAGTTGCAGGTAAGTCTTTCAGCCACAGCAGTTTTCTATGAGTTTTTTTTGTTTGCTTTTTTGGAGATATTCTTCTCTGCAGTGTCAAATCAAGTGCCATCATCTGTGTGCAGTTTTTTTTTCCCTGTGATTGTGAACCTTGTATTAGTTCTAGGACATGCCATCAGCCGTATCCCCCACTAAAAAAAAAAAATCCTCCCACCTATTTTTTTTAATTCCTTATTTTTCAGTTGTGGAATGTAAATGTGGATTCTATTATTTATTCATTCATTGTTTTCCTTTTGTAGTCTTTAGTAAATGTTTTATTGAAAAAAAAAGAAAAGAAAATTGCCAGGGACGTCTCCCTCTGGCCCTGTCTAACTGCTGGTTGTCCTGCAGGGGGAGAGCATGGACAACTTCAACTGGGGGGTGCGCCGTCGCTCCCTGGAGAGCATGGACAAAGGGGACACGCCGTCTTTGCAGGAGTGCCAGTACACCGGCAGCACGCCAAGCCTCAACCTCACCAACCACGAGGACACGGACGAGTCGTCTGAGGAGGAGGTACTGAGCGCTAGCCAGATTCTCAGCCGCTCCGGCCTTGTAAGTCTCACTCTAATCAGTGCCCCTCCCGCCCCCAACCCTTTAAAAAGAAAAAACAAATAGAAATACACCCACCATGCTCCTCACGCAGCCCCTGCTGGCATGGTGTGTGTGCGAGTGTGTGTCTGTTGCGCGCGTGCAAACTGAGCTGGACCTGCTGCCAGTATGGACAGGGGCTAGACGCTTGCTTCTTCGCTGGTGGTAGTTTCCCCTTCAGCCTCACAAGCCAGTGCCAATTCCTGCCACTGTTAGATTTATACAGCCCCTCCGCTATCTGTTTATTTTTATTTTTGGTTTTGTTTTGTTTTTTTACTTTGAAGGTGAGTACTTGAAAAATAGAAAAAAAAAAACAATTAACATAAATAACCCCGATAGTCATGATCGATGAATCATGTTTATTTAATCAAGTAAATTTAGTGCAATGGCATCAATATTTCTGCAGCATGTCCCACCCCCCACTTTTTTTTTTTCCAGTGAGGCTGCCTCTCTCTAACTCTACTTTGTTTTGCTTTGCAAGCACAGCTTTATCCAATTAGGCGCCCTTAATGTTGCTTTACCTCAGTCTCATGGGAAGGTTGTCTTTCTCTCTTCTCCTGCTCTTCTTGACATTGGTAGTGCACGGTGAGAGAATGAGCTTTTGCCTCGAAACTTGCCTAAATAAATGGTTTGGTTTTGTTCCCCCTCCAGTCGCTATTGCACACGACTAATAAAACAATTGGCATGCAGAAAATACATCTGACTGAATTTCCAATGGGTTTTTTTTTGCAAAACCTGCCATTATTAATGCTGTTGTTGTCTGCACAAGGCCATTGTTTTCCTGAAATCCTGATTAGTTGAATGGAAGACTAAAATGACTAAACATCTCAGTCTATTTTTATTTTGACCTGAAAAAAAAATGAGAATTGCAATTGAATTCTGTAATGCACACATTTTCTTTAATTCAGTTGTAAGTTGAATATTGTCGGTTTATTTCTATTTATCTGAGTTAATAGAGTTGTGATTTAGCTTTAATAAATTTGTAAAACTCCTATTTAAATAATCAGAAGGTCAATTAACAAATTGTAACAGTTGGTTTAACGCAGCGCCACTGTACAAAGTGCAGGCACAAGTGATCAGTGTACTTAGAATCTTTTAGGTGCACATGCTGTTGTTAAACATAGAGACTTAGAGAAAGCCTTTGTGTGTTTTAGTGACTGTGGATGAAACGAGGCAGTAAGAATTCCCTCTCCACAACGACTGACTGACCGACGGCGTGCCGTTTTCTTTCTCTCCTTGCAGCTCAACAGCGATTCGGCCACGGACGACACGGCGTCCAACCATGTGGACTCCCTGCAGCAGTCGCAGGAGTCCTCCAACAGCGCCCTGACGGAGGAGGCCACCGTCCTGCCCTCGGCGCCCTCACTACCTCGACTAGATAGCCCCATGTTGGAGATGGTCCACTCAGACAGCGCCAGCAGCCAGCTGCCTGAGGTGCGATCAATCGGGAGCAGAAATAAACTGTGGTGCTCGGGCGCTTTCTAGCCTGCCTTCCCTTCTGTCTGTCGTCAGCCTCTTGTCTGCTATTGTTCTGCTGCTTGCTTGCCATTGAGACGGAGGGCCAGCCAGCTGCAGGGAGCTTGGGCTTGGGTGGAAGTTTTTGTTGTTGTTGTTTTTTTAAAAGCAGCTTCTTCCTCGTGTAGCTGCTCTTCAAGACCAGACCTTCTCCTTTAGCTGCTGCTGCTATTAGCTCCTTCTGCTAATGCTTCCTCTGTTGTTTTCACTCTGGGTGCCGCCGCTTACAGACAACCTCTTGCTGTGCATGCGCTCGTGACGTCGCCGTGCGGTGACGCTTGCTTGGTGCACCGGGGCCCTTTGCCTTCCCCCCCTCCCCCTTTTTTTTTTTTGTTTGATTCGGGGGAGAGATGAAAAACAAAAACTCACCTCAGGTTAGCTGTCACTGCTCAACTCCAAATAACACAGCCACTGACCATTCCAACTAAACACCCCCATTTACAAACTTGTGATATGGACGCCACCTCCTGACATGACCGACAGCATGTGTGAGTATGAGTCCATTCCAAGTGGTATGTGAACATTTCTAACACACACAGAAAGCCACCTGCGCTGCAGCGAGTGGATTCGCCAGCATGTTAACATCCTTTTACCTCTCTGTCTTCCCCCTGCTACTGACGTTCACCCCTTATTACTAACAACCCGTTCACATTGCCGTCCTCGTTTGCATTTGCTCACTGCGTGGGGAGGGAAGTGCTTGCAAAGCTTCGAACAAGTGCATTGGATTCGCCAGCCACGGTCAGGACAGTAGTAACAGTTTGGCGCGGTGCGCGTTTATCCCATCATGCCGCAGTCTGCCACACCGCGCACAAATTTCTAGGAATCACCGCACTGCCACCGGTCCCAATAACGTCCCAAGGACATCGACGCCATCACGGGGCCCCGGGGCTCTTAGCGTAATGAGTCCAAGATAAAACCATCAATACTCTTACTCATTCCCTGCAGGATGGACACGGCCACTTCTAAAAGCTTTCAGTAATATCGCCGCCGTCTCTGTGATGGACTGGCCGCCTGCCACCCCCCACCACTCCCCCACCACCACCACCCCCTCCACAGCCCTGCATTAGACTTTTAAATCACAGGGAGGGAGAACAACAACAAGCCGAGAGGGAAAACAGAGGGAGCTCTTAATTAGAGTTCCCCTGTGGTCCCTCTGCTGCGCTCGCTCACAGTGTGGATTTCCTCCACGTGCGTGTCGCCACAACTGACGCAAGTTTTGTGGTGATTAGTACGCAGCCTCGTCTCGTCTGGTTTGGTTTGGTTATGTTGGCAATGTGGGCCGTTATTATTTGTGAATCGCACCGGGGCCTGTTGTCGACCCGCAGCATCTCATTCCCAGTCGTTCAGCCGCAGTCCAGCTGTTTGATTATTAGCATTGAGCTTGGCGCTATTAATGGCCTCGCGGTGATATATGGATATTGAGTTCGGTTTATTGATTCTTTTCTTTTTCCGTAATTTCTCATGAGAGGCGAAGCGCCTACAGCGCGACCTAAAGAGCGATCCCCAGGGCAGGACGCTCGGCAAACCGCCGACACCGAGGTCCCTCATGTCTAATTGAAGCTAATATACGTTATGAAGTGTAGGCCGTAGCATCCTCGGTTCAACCAGTTAAGGCTTTGTAGTCGCTTGCTCCACGTTCGCCAGACTGTGTTAAGTGTTGCCATTTTCATTACAACCGGGGCCATTTAGCCGTTGAGAAGATATTTATGTCCTCGGCCTCAAAATGTGTCCCCATGTGCAAAGCTGCGCCCGTGAGCTCCTCGTCTGGCTTCTCTCGCAGGATGCTGCCAGCGTGACGGCGGCGGATGAGCTGAGCAGCAGCGTGAGCGAGGACACGGGGTTCTGCAGCGCCCCGCCGCTGCCCTCCGACCCCCAGGAGCTGTGCGACCTCCACGACTCTCAGGAACCCGCGGAGAGCCAGGAGAGCCACGACCCCGAGGACTCTCAGGAACCCCCAGAGAACGAGGAGCCCCAGGAGCTGGAGGAGTCCCAGGACCCTCCCGAGGACCTGGACCCGGCCCCCCCTCCTCTGCTCGCCATAGACACTCCGCCGGGGTCTCTCTGCGAGGAGGAGGAGGCCCAGACGGTCCTGCCTCTGTCTCTGCCCCTGGCCCTGCCCCCTGACCCCGACCCTGACCCCGACAGCACCTGTGGGTCTGTGTGGGAGGAGGACGTGACCCAGGCCCTGAAGGAGCTGGATGAGCGCTGCGAGGAGGAGGAGGCCGACTTCTCTGGCATGTCCAGGTGAGTCTCCTGTTAAGCATGTCGGACACGGCTGTGATGAATGAATAACCTGTGCAATTCAATGGCATTCTGAAGATCATCTGTGGGATGACAGTTTGTCGAGTCAAAGGCTCTCGATTGCCAGTCAAGTCTCCATTTCAATCAGAAAACAATGCAATCTGGAGTGAAGTCATGTCACAACACAAGGGCTACCATACCATACCACTTTCTTTATATAGCACGTTTAAAAGACAACAAAGTTGAAAGTGCTGTGCAAGTCATAACAAACAAGAACAAAACAAATAACATAAAATATACATGGGGTCACTTGGTGTAAAAAAAGGAACAGTAACTCATGACCGTCACATGTATGAAAAAAAAAAGTCCTGTTTCGATTTACCAACAACTCTGCCAGGAGTCCATGCAGCATCAGGCCTGCTGTGGTTAAGTGGTTTGGACACCTGCGAGGCTCACTGATACATGCAACTTCCGGGGCTGCAATACTCTTCACCGGCATGCAGAGAATGGCTCTTGTCCAATCAGAATGCCTGGTTATTACCGGCTATCATGTCAAGGTCTTATATTATTTATTTTTCCATCTGACTCTGTCGTGCGTCTCCCAACAAGGAGACCAAACAAGTGAGCCAAAACCAAGATATGTAGAAAACTGCATTTTTAGTTGAACTCTTCTTTAATGTAATGCTTGGCAAGAAGAATAGAATAGAATAGAATAGAATAGAATAGATGTACTTTATTAATTCCCAAATTGGGAAACTATGCTGCTGGAGCACAAAAAATTAAACAAAAGGAAGGAGAGCAAAAGCAGGTGGCCGCAGGGTGATTTCAGAGGCGCATCTCGATTACATCAGTCAGCAGTAGTTTACCTACAGTGAGAGGGAACATTGTGAGATGATGCTCGCCTGTGCTGTTTTGTTTCTACGTGACCATTTGATATTTTTTAATCGTGTTTTGAAAAGTCAAAACTGCCGTCGCCTTCTGAGTGGCGACTCCGCGTTTCACTCCGTGGCTAAAGACGGCGTGACGTCGCTCTCTCTGGCAGCGCTCCAGTGTGAGATGGGACTGTGAATGAGGGGTCGGGGCCGGCTGGCGCCGGTCCACGTGAGAAGTGAACACTCCTCCACGTCAAGGTGAGCCAGACTTGACTGGAGGGCGGCCGTAAAGTCGGGCCTTAGAACCACTGAGAGGATAAGGACGAATAAAATGCAATAAAAATAGGAGGAAGCAAATGACAGCAAAAATGCAGAGAAACTTAACTGCACCGGTCTGTCAGCGACTGATGGAGTGTTTTTTTTACTCTGACAGTGTTTGTTTACAAGCCCGTTAGTCTCTGTACGAGGATTCATGTGGGCTGAAAGCAGCTCGGCTTCACTCGACCCACTGAGAGATTGCTTGCCAACTCTCTCTCTCTGTGTGTGTGTGTGTGTGTGTGTGTGTGTGTGTGTGTGTGTGTGTGTGTGTGTGTGTGTGTGTGTGTGTGTGTGTGTGTGTGTGTGTGTGTGTGTGTGTGTGTGTGTGTGTGGGGCGCTGCTGCTGCAGTCCTGTGTGGGATGGGATGGGATAGCGGTGCGCTAGTGCCGTCGCAGCACAGCCGAGCTGCAGACGAGGGGGGGAACAGGAACGGGAGGCAGCACTCGGGGTGAGGATGAGGACAGAGAGCGTGTCGGCCACAGTGCTCGCCAGCGCCGGCTTCAGATATTTATATTCCGTCTGCTTCTTCAGGCTCTTTGGTCCGACAGGCCTGTGAGTATCTGCGCGCGCGCGCGTGTGTGTGCAGTGTGTGGGGGAGGGACGGCGAGAGATGATGATTGCGCCATGCTAAAAATGCTAATGGCTCAGATGATGTTATCATGCGAGAGCGCTGCAGCAAAATAAGAGTCCACACTGCTGTAGCTGCAGCAGCTGCTGCTGGTGCTGCTGCTGCGGCGGTGGTGATGGAGGCAGATCCAGGTTGTTTACCTGCAGAGAGGGAGGGAGAGAGAGACAGGGAGGGAGGGAGGGAGAGGCTCGGCGTGCATGTGTGTTTACATTTGCCCTTCAGTTCAGGCTGAGGTGAGCACAGACTACGTAGCATCGTAGCTCATTGGCTTGTGTGTGTGTGTGTGTGTGTGTGTGTGTGTCTCAGTCAAGATGAAGGTGACGCAGACTGCTTCCCAGAGATCCAGGCCTCTCCGCCCCCCTCGCCCTTCCTGTCTGCCATCCTGGCAGCATTCCAGCCCGTCGCCTACGACAATGAGGAGGACGCCTGGCGTTGCCATGTCAACCAGATGCTGTCGGACACCGACGGCTCCTCAGCTGTTTACACCTTCCACGTGTTCTCCAGGCTCTTCAAGGTAAAGAGCCCTCCCTCCCTCCGTCCCTCCATCCCTCCTTGCCCTCCCCTGCTTCCCGTTGTTGTTGTTGTTGTTGTTTTGCGGACTGGATTATTTTGCGTTTGTCCTCTTCTGGCTTCCAAGCGCGTCTTCTCGTTTCTTTGACGCAGAGCATCCAAGGGAAATTTGGCTCCATCACGCGCTCGTCGGTCCGCTTCCTGGGGGAGCGGCTCCAGCGGATGGGCAACCAGTTCCTCAGCTCCCTGGAGGTGATGACGTCGCGCTCGCAGTGCCCCACCGTGCTGCTGGACGCCGAGACGGTGAGGCTGCCCTTCACGCCAGCATTTATACTGCAGCGTGTGTGTGTCCTGTATGGCATGTCATGTAATAATGTGTGTGTGTGTGTGTGCACTGTCGTGGCAGTAATGTATGTGGTGTCCTGTCTTGCTGTTGTAGCTGGTCTCTTGTGGCCTGTTGGAGACTCTGAAGTTTAGTGTGCTGGAGTTGCAGGAACACCTGGACACCTACAACGCCAAGAGGGAGGCAGCCGAGCTCGTGAGTCACGATACCCTCCACTCCTCTGTCCGCTCGAGCGTTTTCTTTCTTTCTTACAGGAAGTCTTTTTTTTTTTTTCTTTTTTTTTTTTGAGAAGTCAACTCCCCCGGCGCGTCTCTGAATCGCTACAACGGCAGGTTTTAACGGTTTAGGTGCCCACCAGGAAGCCCTTGCGACTCGGAACAGAAAGGCAGAGCTGACGCCACAGAAGACGTCACATGACCCGCTCGCTCTCACCCTCTCACTCTCGCCATGCATGGTTGCATTTAGACGCAGTTTGTCACCTGCGTCGCTCCTGACGTCCGCCTCCGCCGCCGAGGAGATATAGCCACTCAGCGTTCCTCAGTGGGAGAGGGAGAGGGGGGCCGAGCGCACGAGGCAGTGCCGGGTGGGTGGGTGGGGGGGTGGGGTGCGGGGGCTTCCAGCAGAGAGATGAGATGGCAGAGGGCTCGGAGATGCTGCCGCGGCGCTAATTGAATGAGACAGTGCCGCTCCCTGGAGGGCTGCTTCCACTCCAGTCTTCTGGAGCAGGCCCGCTTTAATTTGCTAAGTACAACACACTTATTAAATCTCTCTCCATGACTGGCCCCTTGCTGTGTATGCACACACACACACACACACACACACACACACACACACACACACACACACACATACACAGATAATCAACGGAGGAAAAATGCTGTGTGTCTCGCCTGGGTTTTCTGTCCAACCCTTCTCTGATTTTTGGTTTTTTTTTGGGGGGGGTTTTTAATTCTCATCCTGTCTTTTACCTTCCCGTCTCCTTGACTCTGCAGTGGCTGGACAACTGCAGGAAGACGTTTGGGGACAAAGACAGCAGCCGACAAACTGATACTCATGCACAGGTAGGAATAGACATTCCAGCATTTTATTTGTCACTCATTGTGTTCTGGTGTGTCTATTATTGCATGCACTACGTCTGAACAGTGTAAACAGCCGCTCGTCTGCGTGGTTCACTTTCTCATATTTATTGGTCATAACAAGAAGCGAAAACCTCATGAGGATGTTTTGAGTCCACGATCAAGTCACTGATGTGTGGAATGCAGAATGATGAGTGTTGGTTATGAGGAAATGCACCGATCTTGCTTTTTTTAAAAAAAATCTTGTATGAACAGTAGGGGGCGTAGTAACAGAGAGCAGCCTGCTGGTGTCTCTGGTATCAAGCTTTTTTCTGAAGGCTTGATGATTTTTTTTTGTTTGTTTTTTTGTTTTACGTGTAAACATATATATTCTTAATATTGTTACACAGACAATACAGAAGGCCACTAAGCACTTACGTAGCACAGTCAGTAGAATCGAGATCAGGGACAGTCTCAGATTATTTCGTATGAACCCGTTTTAGCAAAGCTCACGCTGCTCCGAATAGACATTTTTATTATCCTGATTTAAAAATTTGTATATTGTTTCTTAGATATTTGTTGGATGTTAAGGAATATAAAATATGGCCTGAGCAGCTTTTGCCTTAAAGCTGGTGGGAAGCTGTTGATGCTGCTGCGGCTGGGGCTGCTGCTGGGGCTGGGCAGCCTGAACTTCCTGCAGAGATCAAGATCAACTTTATTAATCCCAAAGGAAATGAAAGTGGCAGGCAGCTCAAAGTAGAAAAAAAGGAAAAGGGGGAAACATGACAAGGACGATACGGCAACAAGTGAGAAGTGACTCATACGGACAGAAGGAGAAGAAACCCGAACAATAGAATGAAAAAATGCACCAAAAATGTGAAGCATATAAAAGAAACACGGCAAAAGCAACTTTATTAATCAGGTGCATCTGTCAGAGTGAGCGACTGTGAGTTTCACAGACGTCTGGCTCACATCCTCCTCTTCCTCCTCCTCTTCCTCGGCCTGCAGGGCGACTGTCGTCCTGCAGCTCGGAGCCGACGTCTTACAGCCACAGCCTCCTCTGTCTTTCCTCCTCCTCCTCCTCCTCCAGCTTCTCCCACATCCTTCCCTCGCCCTCGCCACGGGGGACAGGAAGTGATGTCACCGCTCTTTGCCCGCCGGGTCACTGTGTCTCTGGCTGCCATGTTCAAGCGCACTAATTCTTGGTCTTTTCTCTCCTTCTGTTTTGTCTGTTTGTGTATTTGTGTGTGTGTGTGTGCGTGTGTGTGTGTGTGTGTGCGTGTGTGTGTGTGTGTGTGTGCGTGTGACCTGCTCACCTTCTTGCTTAGCAAATGGAAAATCTAGCAGTAAGTGGTTCTCCATATTACAGACTCCTCAATAATCATGTCATCCGGATTCAAAAGTAAAACCGCTGATCATCCGTCTGTCCGTCTGTCTGTCACACACCTGCGCCTCTGACAGCCGCAGCTCTGCCACAGGCCTCCTGTAACCCCTCCCCCATCCCTCCTCCTCCTCCTCCTCCCCCATAACTCCCTCATCCACCCAATCTTGATTTATGGTTTTGTTTTGTTTTGTTTTCCGTGGCTGCGTCCAGCCTGCCCAATGTCTGCCCCAAACTGCCTGATTTATTTTTTTTTTCACGGCACGCTGAGTCTGTCTGCAGATAGATGAAGCTGTGTTTCAGAGAGGAAGACGGCGGTGACGCCGTTCACTAGGCTGCCAGGATACGAACACGCTTGCATGTCTTGTTTTTTTTTCTTCTTTCGTTTTTTCATCATCATTTGTTTCAATCATGTCATTTCCCCTGGATTGGCGTCTGGCCGTCTCTTCAGTCTCGTCCACACGTTCATGGGGTTTTGTTTTGTTTTTTAAACTAGCTTTTTTTTCTTGCACGACCAGTGATAAATATTTTTTTTAGGTTGCTTTCAGTGTGCTTCAATGTTTGCATGTATGCAGGGAACAGCCGTCTTTGGTTTGTTCCTTGTGCTTCTGTGCAGCAGTTATTAATCTGACCTCATCTCAGCAGCAGCAGATTCATCTCATGCAGGATTTTTATCCCCATTGATGCACTTAACTTTAAATGTAAATCTCCTGCTGGCAAAGGAAGTGAGGCATTGGGTAGCATTGCAATGACCTTATATTTTTTGTGCATTTACATTTTTAATACTCTGCAATTGTAACTTGGAGTTACCATTCCCCTTCCTCGCGCTGCACCATTACTGCTGCTCAGCCTTTCTGCACCAAGAGGCCGCATTGCCACCTTTTGACTTGGTCTGCGCGTGTGATCGCACTCAATTAGCGTAAATGCATTTTTGAAAGGAAAAACAAAAAAAAAAACCCACCCAGGCACATGTGGACAGGACCTTAGCAATCATCCACCTCCTCACGGTGGGCTCCCCCAGTCAGCTGCACCGCTCTCACCGGCCAGCAGGGCGCCATCACAGGGACTGGTGATGGATAATTCTCCTAATTGAGATCAAATGACTAATTCCATTTGCGGTAGACTCACCTCTGGCCCGAACCCGGACGGCACTGTGGCTCTGAGGTCATGTTAACCTTTTCATCCGCTCCCATGTCTCTAACCCAGGACCCCCTGCCCCCCCTACGTCTGTCTAATCATGATCATGAGAGGTACTTGGTGCAGACTGCGCTGCTAACGCCGCCTCTCTCTCTCTCTCACTCTCTCACTCTCTCTCTCCCTCTCTCTCTCACTCTCTCTCTCTCCCTCTCTCTCTCTTTGTGTGTGTGTGGTGTCTCTGCCTGTGTAGGAGCTGGAGTTGTGTCGCCGCCTCTACAAATTGCACTTCCAGCTGCTGCTGCTCTTCCAGGCCTACTGCAAGCTCATCAACAGGGTGGACACCATCAAGAGGGAGGCGGAGGTGAGGCTGGGGCCCAAACTGGGCTTTATTTCCTGCTTCAAAATGAGCAGCGGCCCATTTGTCTGCGGGCGCGGTGCGTGCTGGGAAGCGTGCGCTCAGACAGCGGCAGGCCGTATCTCGGCCATCTCCTTCGTCAGAGGCAGGAACAGACAAATTGCATTATGTTGCATCAGGCTGCAAGGAGCCTGTCTTCCCCAGATGTTTATCCCGCTGTCTCCTCTCATGGTGTTTGTGTTATATTAATCTTAGCATATATTAGTTGGAAACGCAATATAAAAAAATAAAAAAGCGGCAGGAGGAGCTTTTGGAGCGGTGCAGGCTGACGGTGGTGAACGCCGGCCGCAGTCGGTGGCCCTCTGCTGCTCCTGCTGGAGCTTTAATTAGATTGAAGTAATGGAATTATATCATTTCTCATTCTGTATTGAGCGCCTCTTCCAGTTCATCAGGAGGATTATTTTTGCTGACCTCGCCGGCTCCGTTTCGCACGTGTGCACCACCCACGCATGCACACGCATCCACACACACACACACACACACAAATTAAACTACTTTTTTTTTTTAGTAACGGAGTAATGTAACGGGATTACTGTGGCAAAACTGGTAATTACATCATAATTACTTTATCAAGTAATGATTCCATTACTTTTCCAAAATATTCTAAAAAAAAAATAAATCTAAAAATGTCTTATTATCCACAAAATGTCTGAAATTTAGAAGAACAACCCAAAACAATGCTGCATCAGATTGATGATGCAGCCGTGCATGCAACGTCATTGATATACGACGACGCACCAAAACAAGCCAGGTGGCGGCAAAAGAAAAATCAGCGGTTGCGTTTGATAGCTGGAAATACAAACATGATTCAGAGTTCATCTCGTCTAAACCAAAGAATATTGTGGTTCGTTGTGCAGGAAACAAAACGTTCTCAACTGTTTATCTTTTTTAACTAAAGTAATAAGTAATTAGTAATCGATTACTTATGAAACAAAGTAGTATAAAAAGTAATTAGATTACTTTTTTAAGGAGTAATCAGTAGTTGAACTACTTTTCTGGAGTAATCCCAGCAACTCTGTTCGCAGGTGACCAACATGTCGGAGGAGCTGGGCATCCTGGAGAGCTGCCTGAAGGAGGCGGAGGCGGGGAACGACGCCCAGGAGGACGTGTGCATGTCGGACGCTGCTCAGACCAACACGGAGATGGCCATCCAGTCGCTCATCGAGACCCTAAGGGCCCGAGACTTCGGCGCCGCCATCATGCAGGTCAAAGTCTTCAGGTGAGTTCAGCGGCCGTCCGACTCGCGCGGATGCTGCGACTTCACGTCCCCTTTCGTCTCATTCCATATTTTTCCAACTTGCTGTTGGACTCGTTTTCACAACGCCCAACATTGCTTTGTTTTGTTTCAGTTATTAAAACAGACGTTTTAGTTCAGTTTAGTTTGTTTTAGTTTGTGTTATCTTGCACATTTGCTTCTTCACCACAGGAGAAGAAGCAAATGCAGCTGCAGAACATTGCTTCTGGGCTCCAAAAGAACAAAGAACGGCACTGAATGCTGACAAATTGTAGCTCACGACTTTGCACCAATCGGGAGCATTGCAGTTTTCCCAAACAGGGCATTTGGCATCAAGAGGTTTTGATTGGCCTGCTTCAAGTGTGATGCACAAAAGGCTTGTCCAATCACTTTGGAAGTTTTAGTTTAAACAGGTCCTCTGTTTTCAGAAGACTTGTATGGCTCCAAATATATCTCCAACCGATTTGCCGTTTGTCTTCATTCCACCGCCATTTGCTGGATTTGATTCTCAGTGAAGCCCGAACTCAATGAAAAAAAACCAAACCAAACCCTCGTCCGTCTGCAGGTCTCTGTGGCCCAACGACATCTTCGGCAACGAGACGGACAACGCCGTCCAGACCCTCCTGCACATCTACTTCCGCCACCAGACGCTGGGCCAGACGGGCTGCCTGGCCGTGGTGGGACCCAGCAGGGACCTGTCTCAGGCCAGCGCCCGCCTCATGGAGCTCAACCTGCAGATCCGCGAGGCTCTGAGTCAGGCGCAGACCTGCAAACCCCACGTCGCCATGGTCAGCACTGGACTGTGAGCTGGCGGCGGCGGCTGTGGGTTGTGGGTTTTGCCCTCTGGGACAAAAAAAACAAACAGCAAATGGTCAACAGCCGACACAGAACTTTCCTCAGGGTTGACTGAGGATGAGACACTCTACCTACAAAGGGCTAACGGATGCGTGGGAATAACTGTGACTCTTAACATATATTATTATTATTATTACATGTATGAATGCTTCAAGCTCACGTCGTCCCCCGACGAAGCCGACATGCAAGATTCAGTTGCAATAAGTCATGTGGTGTGTTTTTGGGAGGAGTTGAAGAGCAGTGGGATGTTTTTTTTTTAATTTTCTTTTTTCTCTATTTTTTTTTTTATTTTTTTATTTTTTAATTTCTTGCTGGATCAGTCGCGAGGGGCCCATTATACCGACCTGTGGCCTTTATTGTGGCCCAGGCTGGTAGGATGGCATTAAAATAAAAACAAAAAAAAAAACCCAACAGAATATGTAACATAGTCCAGAGGATGGTGTGTCGTACGTATGATGAGACGCCGCCTCTGAGAGCAAACACGGAGAGCGCAGAGCAGAGGCGAGGGGCTCGGAGGCGGGTGGCAAAAACAGCACTGCAAGAATATTTTTCTGTGAAATGTATTTTTTATTAGAGCTAACATCCTAGGTTGTAAATGTGAGGATATTTAACAAGCAATTGTAACCCTGTGGGATCTTTTTGTTTTCTTTCTTTGCCTTCAGGGAGTTGTAAAAAGAGAAATTATTGTTTATCGATCTGCTTCGAGAGGAGAGTTCCCCCTCCCTCCCTCCCCTCCCCTCGCCCCCCCGCACGCACGCAAGCACGCACGCACGCGTCCTTCGACGGGTCTTCTGGCGAAAGAAACTCACTCTTTAACCAAATAAGTAGCTGCCTTTAGAGATGCGCGAGCACACGCCCGCCGGGTGCTCCGGCATCGCACTCGCACGCAAAACGAAACAAAAAACGCGCACACTTGCACACAGGTGCAGTCGTCTGGCTACAGCTCATTATCATGGAAATATAACTTATTTTACTCTGTATATATTTTAGAGAAATGTATAGTGTAAAACCAGTATTTTTTTTTCTCCCCCCCCCCCGCCTCCCTTGTACTTTTGTGTAATGCACTGTTCATCCGGATCAGGATGTCTGTATAAAGCTAACGTGATGAGAGAGCGAGAGCGAGAGAGAGGAGACCAGATTGGAGTCGTTCATGACCCGCTTCCCAAATCTCACCCACCCACCCATCCTCACCCCTCGGTGCCGGGAGACGGAGGCTCATTTTGGGACAAGCCGAGCGTTGCGACGGCAGCCTGGGAGATCTGATAGGAGCCGAGTCACATGCATCCCTCTTCCTCGCCCAGCTGCACGGCTCAACCCGTCGCTTGCTCCCCACCCTGAGAGAGGGATGGACGGACGCCGTCACTGTACTCATTTCTTTTGCTTCCCCCCGCCCCTCCCCCTCCGCCTGGTACATTGGAATGCTGGTTCTTATTTAAACGCTCATTTACCCGGAAGATGTTTTAATGTAGATTGTTGCATTATACATTTTTTTTCTCTCCCTTCCACCTTCTGCTCACTCATACCAGCCTTCTCTCTCTGGATAAATAAAACTTCAATCATTCAAACTGTGTTTTTATTCCATCCCTAATAGAGCAACGCAATGCGCTGCATTATTTAATTTGAGCAACGTCGACGTCTGAACTCAATGCTTATTTGTCCGCCTCCAATCACTGGTGCTACACTTTTTAAATGGAAAGAAACCAATCAGCACAGACTGCAAGGTAGCCATTTATTGAGCTGTGTAGCTTCCACCATTGTTTAAACACAAAACAGGTTTGAAACTAGGATTTATTTTTTTTGTTATTTTTCTTTTCCAAACGGGGTAGAGTTCAGTCTTTCAGATGATGTACTTGAAGCTGAAAGTGCTCTCGCAGGAGAGCCGCTTCCCTTTGCACCTGCCGCACAGGTCCTGTCGGTGGGGCCGCTTGGGGTCCACGTGACGCTGTGTCCCGGTGCAGCAGCAACGCGCTTTGTTGCACTTCTGGATGAGGGGAAAAAAAAAAACAACCTGCATATTAGCGCATAAAAGGACAGTTTAAATTTAGAGCCATGATTACATTTTAATTTTAATAAAAAAAACAAAAAAAAAAAACAACTAATGGAGGCCCTTACATGACATGTGATATCCTCGACACGATAGGGGTTGAAGGTCTTTTGGCATTTTCTGCAGTATTGCTTGAAGTAAACCTGCAACACAGCAACCATGTTGGTCGAAAATGGGGCCACGGTCAGTTTTTCCATTTCCAAATTTCAAAAGCAAACACTTTAGCGCACCAAAACAAACAGAAAAATGCTAGAAAAGAGCATGAAAATCACTCCAGATTTCTCTGCCGAAAGGGATTTTGATCTTTTAAAAAAAAAAAAAAAATGCATAAATTGTTCTCACCTTGTTTGTGCCCTGAACGCACCAGACGTAGGCGCTCTCCCACCTCAGATTACATTCTTTGCAGTGATAATATCCATACTTCTGTTCCAGGAACTGTCCCAGAGACAAACAGTCAGTGTGTAGAATGCTGAATTTTAAATAAAAAGACTGGAGACAGAATGATGATGCCCCTCCCCCTTTCCTGTGACTCGTGCCTCACCTGGAAGCGCACAGGTGCTTTGGCCTTTGACCCGTCCACAGTTAGCTGCACACTTTTACTCCCCTGCTGTCTGGACTTGGTTGTCTGGGTCTCCACGGGGAGTTTTACGGGTTTCTCATCCTGGTTGTTTTCACTCTTCTCACCGTCCACTGCGGGTGCCGGCGGGTCACCCGGCGGCTCTTCCGCCTCCCCCCCCCCTTCCTCTTCTTGTTCTCCTTCCTTTTTCTTGTTGTTGTTGTTCTCGTCCACCAGGAAGGTGGTGACGCTCCTGAAGGCCACCGGTGAGTACACGGCCAGGGTGCGGGGATAACGCACGCCCGCCCCCGGGCTGCCGCCGCCGCCGCCGCCGCCACCTCCGGGTTGCGCGCCATCCCGTACGCTCTTGCGCCGGAAGTCCCGCTTCATGGCCAGGAGCGTGCGCGGTCCGATGGCGCACTGCACCGAGGCGTCCCGCCGGGGGTTCACCTGCACAGCCACGTCCTTAGTGTTGGCCTTGCGGAGCCTCGGCGTCAGTTTGGGGTTGATCTGCGACAGGATGGACTTGAGTTGGGCGCGCTGCTGATTGCTGAAGGCCTCCGAGGCGTCGCCTCCTCCGGACAGGTAGGTCTTGTAGCGCCAGCCGGCGTCTTTGGGCCGGTGGTACCTCTCGATGTAAGGGTTGTACGATGAGTAGAAGTAGTTGTCGACTGGCTCGTCGCAATAAGTTGCCATGTTTTCTTACGTGTGTGTTTTTTTTTTTTTGTTTTTTTTTTCCCTTCTTCTTCTTCTTCTCGTGTTTTGCTCCACCGTCCTCGGCGCGGAGGTGTTTGCTATTTAACCAGATGGAGATCCATCAGCGCCTGATCACCACCAGGTGTGTCGGGGCTACTTCGCCCCGCCCCCACGCCCGAACCGAAGCCCCGCCCACTTCAGGGCAGGCGAGATTGTTTTCCTAGGAGTTTTTTGGATTACCATTACAAAAAGGATTAGGGCCACAAGAAGAGAAAAAAAAAAAATATTACAGGAAGGAGACTTTTATTTAAGTTTTCATTTCGAGTTTTAAGTTGAAATTTCATGGGAAAAAAGTCCAAATTTCGTGAATAAAGTCGACATAGAAAAAACGAAATTTCTTGAATAAAGTCAACAATAAAAAAAGATAAAACTTCGTGAAAAAAGTCGAAATTTTTTGAATAGTCATCATAAAAAAAAAGACAAAATTTCGTGAATCAAGTCGAAATTTAATGAATAAAGTCGTTGCAAATAAAGTGGAAGTTTTGTGAATAAAGTTGAAATTTCAAGATCAATTTATAGCATTTGCGCGCACCTTTATCACTTGACGACATGTCTTCTGTGGAACAAATTGTGAAATTGTACTTCAAAATTAGGTTTAGTAACAAGGAGATCCTTGCTCTTCTAGCACACAAACAGTGTGGTAGCAAGTATTAGGACATTGAAACGACGTCGAACTTTACGTCTGCTGCCTTCATGCAGAACGAGATAGCTGGAAATGGGCAGATGCAAGGATATCGATGTTATACAGCGAGGCTATGTTTTATCGCAATATACAATAAGAACCTGAAGGTGTGGAGCGCAGACGAGCCCGGCGTCTGAGGCACCGGCATTACAGAAGCCAAGGACGCAACGCACTCTGGCACATGGATGGCTACGACAAACTAAAGCCATACTGCATTGCCATCAGTGGCTGCATTGATGGTTTCAGCCGTTATAATTTCGATTTTATTCACGAAATGTCGTCTTTTTTACGCCCGTGTTATTCTTGAGATTTCGACTTTATTCTCGAAATGGAAACTTGAAAAAAAAAACTCTTGCTTTTGTGTTCATTCTCTTTTTATTTCCTACACACACACACACACATACACACACACACACACACACACACACCCCTAGGTGATAATACACACACACTGTACAGTTGGTTCAGGCTGCTGTAGTGAAGCAACAGTGATTGGCACAAACGACAAGCATGATTTTAGACACGTTGACTGACACCCCCCCCAAGCCCCCCTCCCCTCTTTACTCACTTTTTTCACACTGGTACAAATTAGAAAGTGGCTTAGAACAGGCGATGTATGGCTTTTACTTTCACAGATGGGAGTTTAGCCGACCAATGCCTTGACGACTTGGCTACGATTTAAAGGCCCAGCGTGTGGAGTTTAGTAGCATCTGGTGGCCAGAACGGCACTGGCTGGCTAACGAGCGTCTGTTTTTATGCCGCCGTTGTGGCCGCCTTAATAACACCACTGATAAATTGCAAACTGGCAGCTTCCATTATCTGTTTTTTTATTATCTGTTTTTGTCAATTTGCTAAAAATTTGTCTGCGATCTGCAAAGTGCTCTCTCCAGGAGAGGTCACCAATCCCAAAGCAGATCTATCCTCTGGCTCTACTGTAACCCTAACCCCGGTGGTGCATTTGAAGGTAGATCTGCTCTCTACGTAAATATAAATGTTTACAGTTTGTGTATGAAAGCACAATTGTTTTTTTTTTTCTCTTGTTGTATGCTGATCGATGCTTGTAAATGTTCCACACGGGGCCTTTAAAGGGAGCAGCGATGATTGAAAAACTTTCTCTTCTATACATTTTTTTTTTTTCAAGATTGAATGATTGAAGACACAAAGAACCTGCCATCCAGGGATAAACATTCTCCTTTCTTAAATTCTTGCATAGTCTTTTTCTTTTCTTTTCGCATTTTGCACGTCAAACCGGCGTGTGGTCGGGAGGACAGGGGTCCAGCATGATGGTGTTGCCGTCGCTCACTGTCACGGCGCCGTACGACGAGTCAAAGTCCTCGTCCTCGAAGCGCTGGTACGTTATGTCCGTGTCGCCGCCGCCGCCACCGTGCATCGGCTCCGGTTTGTGCAGCACCTCCTTCCTGTACGTCCTGTAGGCCAGGATGAAGACGCCGGCCTCGGCCGCCTGGAACAGGGCGTAGAGCAGCGGGAACATGTACATGCCTCCCATCAGCTGCGGCGGGAAGGCCAGCTTCAGGATGGCCGTGCACAGCTGCACGTTCTGGCACCCCGTCTCCAGCGAGACGGCCCTGCAGCTGTTGGGCGGCAGGCTGAAGAGCACGGCCAGCCCGTAGCCCGCTGCGTAGCCGCACGCCGGCATCAGCACGGCCACCACGTAGACGGAGGGCGGGATGGTGGACAGGAGGTCCGGGCCCAGCATGGCGCCGGTGAGGATGAAGAGCAGCACCAGGGTGACGAGCAGAGACCACAGGGACGCCTGCGGAGACCAGACCAGGAGGAACTCGGGTGACCTTGACCGATATTTTGACGTCTCGCTCATTCATTATTCCAGCGTAATTGAGCGTTTTCAGTTAGTCTTGAAGTTGCATGAGATTAAATAACTTTATAACTTTACTTTTAGTTTTTTTATTTTTTTATTTTTTTAACCGCAAACATACTTGCAACCACTTACGGCTGTCCTTAAAAACCACATCCCGTTTTAATTTTAAGGGAAAAAAGGAAGTAACTTTTTTTTAACTGTGAGTCTGCCGCCAAAGAGACTAGCATGGTTTCTGCAGTAGCAGCAACAGAACCTGTTGGCATTTTAACATCAAAGAAAAGGTTGGTTTGTTTTTTTTTTAACTGCAAACATACTTGCAACCACTTACGGCGGCCCTTCAAAACCTAAAAGACCATCTGCACGTGTGCAGGTACAAAACGTGTTTGCTTCACAACTGACGTGACGGCACCTCGGTCAACTTTTGAAACCAAACTGGCCGGCAGTGATGGACAATTCTTCTGTGCAGGCATCGCACCAATAGGAGGCTGTGAGCTGTTGTAACCTTCCTCAACTGACTATAAACAACAACAACAAAATCTGGAGTTCCCCCCCCCAGTCTTTCAGCTTCTGCGTCCCTTTTGCTCTGGGCTCCAGCAGAGGACGTGAGATCGATCTGGAGGATTTAGGAAACATCTTTCACACCAGGTTAAGTAGCTGCGTCACCTCCTTTTATATTGTATGCCACGGGTATCTAATTTATTCCTGTGAGTTGAGCTTTGGCAACCCTGGTGTTTTTTTTTTTTTCTTTTTTGAACTGCGCCTTTTAAATGACGACAATTGGATTGGAACTAAATTCCATTTGTCTGTTATCTACGTCATCCATCTCCGCTCGCTGCCTGCTGCCGTCCCTGTCCACTGTAAGTGATGGCTCTCTGCCTTATGAGTGGCTTTTATCAGAAGTGGGAGGGAGGGGCTCTTCCTGACACCGCGCCTCTGACGTCACAACTCGCTCCAGGTCATCCGGAGAAGCCAAAGGAAAATTTACGCAGTGCGATTTTTTTTCTTCTTTTTTTTTTCGGCGCAAAGGCGCGCCTCGAGCCAGCGCAGTCTGGGTTTACACGACACTGAACAATGACGCTTGCAACAGTTTTGCCGCACGAAACAACACAATTCTCTCAGTTTACCTTTAACACCATGTCGGCCACGCGCGTGTGGCGGTACCTGAGCATCACTCCCAGCCCGATGGGGATGAGGGTGCTGCACAGGGTGAGGATGATGGCCCCGAACGGCATGAGGTTGACCACGGGCGTGTTGATCCAAGCCCGGCTGTAGATCCACAGACACAGCGGCATGAGCACGAGCGCCAGCAAGGTGGAGGAGATGGTCATGATGATGCTGGGGAGCAGAAAGAAAGAAAGAAAGAAAGAAGGGGGAGAGAAGGGGAGGAGGGGTCGTTGCGTTGTATTACAGTTTGATTAAAGTTAGTTTAAAATTCCCGAGAAGGACGAACAGCAATGGGGAGAGAGTAGCGCGTAAAGTTCCTATCATCTCTACTTTTTGGTGCAACCTCGCGCGTAATTTGTGCGCCTTTACGCGCTCAAAAACTGCGTGTGTTTTTTATATCTCATTACATACCTGAGATTCATCTCTCCGTGCGCCAACAGCGACAAGATGTTGGACAGGTTCCCTCCGGGGCAGCAGCCGCACAGCAGCACGGCCATGGCGGCCACGTCGTCCAGGGAGAAGGTGAGAGCCAGCAGGAAGGCCACCAGCGGCATGATGACGAACTGGCACACCAGCGCCAGCAGCACCCCGATGGGCCTGCGGACGTGCTCGCCCAGCTGGCTCACGTCCACCGTGCAGCCGAGCCCCAGCATGGTGAAGCACAGCACCAGTCCCACGAACACGTTGATCCCGTGGCTGAGCGGGGAGTCCCAGAAGGCGGGCATCAGGTGGGGGGTCTCGGTCGGCGGCACCACCAGGAGCTCCACCCCGCCCGCAGAGCCCAGTCCGCCGCCGCCACCTCCACTGAGGAACACCGCGTCGGCGACTTGTTTCACGGCATCCGGAAAGTTGAAAGCGGCACTTTGCGCGTCGCCGCCCGGCAGGCTGGAGTTGTCCATGGCGCAACAGGAGGAAGAGGAGGAGGAGAAGGAGGAGGACGGGACGCTTGTGCGTAAAGATGAGTCCCCTAGCGGCGCGCCGTCACTACTGGGGCAGCGCCGAGGGATCCTGTGGTCGGAGGCTGTGCTGGAACCATGGTGATGATGGTCGACGCTATCAGTCACACTGGTGTCACCCATTGGCTCTCCCTCCCCCCACCGCACGGCTGGAGGAGGAAGAGGAGAGAGAGAGACGGAGGGAGGAAGGGAGGAGGAGGAGGGAGGAGGGGTGTTTGGTCTGCGCACGGTCCGGAGCATCCGCGTGAGTGGAAGGACCAATCAATAAAGTCCTGGCTACTGCTTATGAGGGTTAAAAGGGTGGCGCCGGCATAGATGTCCTATTAATTATCCACCCAAATTCAATTGGCGTCCAGAAAGCAGCCGTATTTAGCCCTCTGTTTGCAGTCGGCATTAGTTTTTTTGGAGGGGATTTGCGGAACGTCTTTAAAACACGCGTGTTTAGGAGAGTTTTGTGTCTTCGCAGGACTCCCTGAACACACAACAGTGTGTGAGGCCGCAGAGCGAAGCCACACACACCTGAAGACGCCTGGTGACGGAAGAACCGGGCCGTTTCTGACCGACGGACGGAAAATCCTGCCCGGGTGGCAGGCAGGATGCAGGATGAGCACCAGGGGGCGATGTGGGCACCTCATCATCCATCATCACAAGTACGTCGAATTAGATTTTTTTTTGTTTTGTTGCTTTGTTCAAATAGTGGCTCTGTTCACTTTTATGACGTCATCGTCACCCACACGCACTCGAACACTCGTTGCTTTTGTGTTCCAGTTACACCCGCTGCCCTTGCTTTCCACTTTTATCCGTCAGTTCCCTCTAGTGGCTGATTAGTGAAACTACAGTATTCACAGTTGAATAAAACAGGGTTTCCTACCTTGTCCATGCCAGGGCCCCCCACAGCAGCACTCGCATCTGGAGTTGTTTAAAATAAGAATACTTTCAAATGTAGATAATCGTGGCCATGTGATTGGGGTGGCATCGTCTAGAGAAGGGCATCGTCACTGGCTGCACAATGTGTCCCTGTTTGCATTGGCCATGAATGTACTTGTGAAGTCGGCGGAAGGTGAGTGCAGAGGTCCTTTGTCCGAGTCTGGCACCCCTCAAACCCCCGATTAGAGCATTCGTGCACAATCTCACGGTAACCGCCACATCAGTGCCCGCATGAGCCAGGCGATCTCTTCACTAGGAACCTTAGGGACACTTGAGGCACCACCACTTGATGACCTCGACACATGACTATTGGCTGTGGACAGGTCTGGGCTTCCTGGGAAGTTTAAGGCCTGAATGTACCAGCATGGCATCCTGCCTCGTCTCATAATAAGAATAAGAAAAAGAATACATTTTATTTGTAGAGCGCTTTTCGAAGTTCTCGAATACACATAAAAAGAAATGGTTAAAAAAGTTAAAACACATCAGAATAAAATTTGCAGTTGATATAGTTATGTTATCTGCCTTGAAGAAGGCCTACATTGCTGAAACATGCTGGCATTTTTTAACTATAAAGCCATGATCTAATGAATGCTTTATATATATATATATTTCAATCTCCTCGAGTGCCTCGGTTTATTCTTTTAAAAATGTTTTTCATATTTAAAAATATACCAACAAATAAATGAGGAATGTGGAGTAAAATAAGAGAAAGCAGGGAGATGAGCTGGCTCCTTCGCAGGTGGCCGGACCTGCCACAAAGCTTAAGCAGCATTGCACCCTTTGGGCACAACACCAAGCGACAGCTTCCGTTCAGCAGTCTGCCAGAGCAGGTCATCATGTGGGCCGATGGCTTGGCTGATCTTTTGCCGAACTTCCTCGTTTGTGACATGTTGAGTGTAGGAGATACCCATGAGTCTTCTGTAGCATCTCATCTCCATGCTCTGTATTCTCTTCTGTAGCTCTGCTGTAAGGGTCCAGGTTTCACAAGCATATAGGAAGATTGATATGACCAGTGAGCGCAGTAGTCTCACCTTTGATGCAAGACTGATGTTTTTGTCCTTCCATATGGGCTTGAGTTTTGCCAGTGCAGCAGTTGTTTGAGCAATCCTGGCAAGGACTTCCCGTTTGGATCCTTCGTCGGACACAATATGCTCCGAGATATTTGAAGCTGGACACTGTGTCCAGAGCCTGTCCATTGACTTTGATGTCTGAGCGGATGCCATTGTTGTTGTTGGTCATCATTTTTGTTTTCTCAGAATGGATTTCCATTCCATAGGCTCGGGAGGTGGTGTCAAGCACCTCAACTAAGCTGGAAAGTTCTTTTTCATCCCCAGCTAGCCCATCAATGTCATCCGCAAAACGGGGGTTGGTGATTGGTCTGCCTCCTATGCTGACAGTTCCTTCGTGGTCTGCCAGGGCATCCGCCATGATACGCTCCAGAAAGATGTTGAAGGGGATGAGAGAGAGAAGACATCTTTGGCGCACTCCACTTGTTGTTCTGAACCAGTCTCCAATAGCTCCGTTGCATAGAACTGCGCTGGTAGCTTTATTGTACAGGTGTTGAATGACTCTGACAAGGTTAGGGGTGATGTTATAATTCCTCATGGTCGCCCACAGTGCAGCATGCCATACCCGATCAAAGGCTTTCTTGAAGTCCATGAACACGTGGTAAAGGTGTTGTTGATGCTGCAGGTATCTCTCACAGATAATCCTCAGGTTGAATATCTGATTGTGGTGCTCCGCCCTGCCCTAAATCCAGCATGTTCTTCAGCTATAATCATTTCAGCTTGAGGTTTTAACCTATTTAGTAGTATCTTCAGCAGGCCTTTGCCGGGATGGCTAATAAGACTGATTGTGCGATAGTTTTGGCACAGCTGAAGATTGCCTTTTTTCGGAAGTGTGATGATGAGTGACTGGGTCCATGATGTAGGCCATTCACCACTCTGCCAGATTTTGTTGCACAGGATGGTGAGGGTGTCGATCATGGATTCTCCCCCTGCTTGCATGAGCTCTGCTGGGATGTTGTCCACTCCGGCTGCTTTTCCTTTTTTCAGTAGTCGGACTGCTGCCTCAACTTCTTCACTGAGGATGGGGATATTTTCATCCTCCTCCGTGGATTGAGGACATGTCAGGACTGTTGGATCTCCACTTGCCGTGTGGTTGTAGAGCTCAGAGCAGTATTCTGTCCACCTGTCCAAGATCTTCTGTTCTTCCGCGAGGCATTCGCCGGTCTTGCTCTCTATTACAGCGACTCTGGTCTGTTTTGCTCTCGTTAGCTCTTTAACAGTTTGAAATGCCTTCTTGGTGTTGTTGTTGGCATTCAGGCTGCTCTCCATTTCGTGGCACTTTCCCTCAATCCAGTTCTGTTTTGCTGACTGCATGCCTTTCTTGATGCTCTTGTTGATTTCTCTATAAGCATCAGATCCTTCAGGTGAGTTCTTACTCTTCTTTAGGGCTCTCCGCTTGTCACATAAGTCCAGAAGTTCATTTGTGACCCAAGGTTTCTTCTTTGGGCGGAGTTTGCCAAGGATCTCAGTGGCTGTTTCGGTGATGATTGTGTTCAGCGTGGTGGTCATGCTATTGACATCAATTTCTTCCGCACCTAGGATGAGCAGTGGTGCCACAGTGGGTCCTAAAGTTTGATAGAGGGGACGGAGCAGCAGCAGATTGATGGAGTCTTTTAATGACCCACCTCATAGGAGAATAAAATCTATCATGGGATATGTAGCCTTACAACAAAATAACTGTCTTAGAAGCCCCACCCTATTTAGCTCTTTATTGATATGACTCTTAAAACACTGAAAACATTGATGAAATACAGATATTTTTATAACTTACTCATTATTATAATTTCTTCAAAT
The DNA here is from genome assembly GCF_046127955.1 of Nelusetta ayraudi. Classification (NCBI taxonomy): domain Eukaryota; kingdom Metazoa; phylum Chordata; class Actinopteri; order Tetraodontiformes; family Monacanthidae; genus Nelusetta; species Nelusetta ayraudi. The sequence goes on from NW_027466134.1 coordinate 6,381,946, forward strand.
TCGGCGGGCCGGATTAGAGAGTTCAACGGGCCGCATTTGGCCCCCGGGCCGTAGTTTGCCCATGCCTGGTCTAGACCCTCTACTTTGCTGCTGACAGGATGGCTCATTGTGTTATTCTGCAGCCTGTAGTGCGGGAGACCTGGGTTCTATTACTGGTTGAGATTTTTTTCTATCTCTGCTTGATTGAGGTTCTGATGTACCTCTACAGTCTAAAGTCAAGCCAGACTGTCGTATGAAAGAACTTTCACTAGAACTTTTCTAAAACTATTTTATGCTGCTGCACTGACATCTTCCTTTCTGGATCTTCTCCTCAAAACATTTCTCATTCCGGCAGCACTGTTCAACTTTGAGGAACACGCACAAAAAAATAGAACATTTTCAGTTCGGTTTGCATCATTAAAACAAAAGAAATTATAATTGAGTTTTCAGAAAATACAAAAACTGGTAAAGTTTTGTCTTCAAACCCCAAAAGAAATCTCACAAAGGGGGAGATTGACGTTAAGCTTTTATTTGAAATGTGACTCACCACAGGGAAACCGAATGTCATGTTTGTGGATGTAAAAAAAAGTTCAATAACAAAATGTTTTTCCACACAAAAGGTGTGCTCTGTCTTTTTTGGAACATTCGTTGTAGCTTCCCACTGACGCCGCGCTCTGCCACAGGCACCTCTCTCCTTAATAAATAGATTCATTTACACAAAGGAGTAATCATTTATAAATATGAAGGCGCATTTCTTTGAACATCTTTTAAAGCAATAATAAATGTTTTTTTTATTTAATTACAAAAAAAAAAGAAAATACAGGCAAAGCAAATCAAGCGAGCAGATACGCAAAACCTGGCAAATAATGATATTGGCAAAATCAGAAATTGGCACCAAAAAAAAAGACAAACATAACGGACAAAGAAAAGAAAAATGTTTTAACTCAAGTCAAACCTTAAATTATAGGCACTAGTTTTGTAATGTCCACCACACCAATGACACTGGCACACCATCAGACTCAGAACACGAGGTAAAAGCCAGCAGAACATCCTCTTCTTCTTCTTCAAGACAATTTTATCCACTTCTTATCCATGAATTAGATGCGCACATAAATCCTGAAGGAAGTCTCAAGAAGCAGTTTTACCATGTTTTCCTTTTTCTGAACGGGATGGGGAGAATCTTTTCTTTTTTTTTTTTTAAATCTTGTCTTTTGCACTTTAAAAGGATCCTAAAGCTGGCAAAAAGAGTCGCAATTTGACACTGAACGTAACAAAAGGCTTTGGAGAATTAGCTCAGAATTGAGGTTGAAACTAATCTTAAATTATATAAACAATTGAAATCCTCAAAAGAAAAAAAAAATACTGATATGGATGTCTGGAAATACATTTCTTAAATATTTCTTTTGAATAAATAATTTTCCAAAACAAACTTTGTGCATACATTCTAGCTGAGTTTACAGGAGGGGGGGGGGGTAGCAGGGGTAGGGGATGGAGGGGCCTGGGGGGGATAAAACATTTGATCAACCTCACGACCCCACGCACAGGTGCTTTTTCACTGTTGCAAGACATGCACGTTACGGGACACTTTCCTCTGGTGCGGCGCCGTCGCCGCAGAGAGAGAGAGAGAGAGAGAGAGAGAGAGAGAGAGAGAGAGAGAGAGAGAGAGAGAGAGAGAGAGAGAGATGCAGAAGACAGAAGACTGAACCTGAGGGAGGCGGGAGCACAAAGGAGGGATGCAGTCAAACCAAGGCAGGTGGTGCGCCCCCTGCTGGCCCAGCTGGAGTGGGGCTCTGCTTCTTTGGCGTGGAGTGTGCCGCAGCCGGACACACAGAGCAGAGGGTGGTGGTGGGAGGTCCTTCTCTCAAACACTCTCATCCTCATCTCCTTGTTTTCATTTAAGGAAAAGAAAACTGATATATATTTGGGGGAGGGAGGAGGAGGGGGCAAAGTCTCTCTCTCCTCTTTGCAATAAAAAGGTATCCTGGTAGATAAAGTGCCATGTTGTGACGTCTGCCTTTTGTGTGTTGATATAGATTGGAGAGGAGAGCCCCCTGCTGGTGCGCCTCAGTAACAACCTTCCTTCCAGTTCTCGCCGCCTCCGCCGCTGTAGGTCCGAGGAGCAGGAAGAGATCTGAGGAAGAGGAGGAAAAGAGTCAAGCATGGTGCAGTGTGCACCGGGGGACACATGGGGGCAGCGTGTGGGCGGCGAGCTCACCTGCGTACAGGCTGCGCCAGTTTGCTGCGAGGCAGCGGGATCCCACCGCCGCCGCCGCCGCCACCGCCGCCGCCCGCTGAGGAGGCGTTGGGGCGGGGCAGGCCGCTGCGGGGCGGAGCCAGCGAGCGGGTCGGCGTGGAGCTGGACGAGCCGGGGTTGGACGCCGCCTTGACGGGCTGACGCAGCGCCAGCGGGGACGGGGTGGCGGGGCTCCGCATCTTACTGGGCGAAGGAACTGGAGAGAGGGAGGAGGAGGAGGAGGAGGAGGAGGTGGAGGAGGAGCAGGGCATCAGACGGGAATGACAGGAAGTAGTTAATATTTTGACTCTGTCCAACTTCCTGTTTCTTTAGTACTTTAGAAAAAGGTCCCATATTGTGCTGCATTCACTGTTTTCTAACAACATTCTGAGTCTCCATCCTGCCACTGAACCCACAGCAATGGGAAAAAGTTCATCTTTTACTTCTTCGACTGGCTCCAATCAACCCTTCATGCTGTCACGAAGGGCACCTGTAACTCTCCCAGATCAGTGACATTAGAGACTGCCTTTTTTTTTTTCTAATCTGTTCCAAATACACGGAAGCCTCCAAACCAGGCACCAGTTTTAGCCGGAGGCTGTAAACAGAGGGCTAAAGATGCCGTTTGTCTTTGGGAAGTGTGACGGTGCAATGGGTAGAATATGGGACCTTCAGAACGAGGAGAAATGCTGGGATGCATGACGGCGGGGACGCTGAAAACACCCATCAGACACAGGCACGAGGATGAAGTTTCAGTTTGGAGCACAAATCACCACGAATGAGAAACTGAACCTCCAGCCTGGAGACTGGGAGAGACGACGGAGGGGACAGTGAAGGCAGCACGACTCAGCGGCCGGTTATGGTTCTAGGAGGTGCTGACACGATGGAGATGGTACAATTAAAGAAGACAACGACGACGACGACGACGACGTCCACAAGTAAAAAGCACGAGGGGGGCGGGGGGTACGACCACGGCGGCGGAGCACAACCACGACAGAGAGGAAGCCCTCAGTGAAATACTCACTGAAATCACCTTCTTCTCCAAAGCAACAGGAGAGCGGGACTGGACAGAGACAACGACAACAGAGAGAGACTTAATTCACAGGTGGCGGGCGGCGGGGAGGAGCTGGAGCTGAGGACGAGGGCAGCGGGAGCGACCAGCAGAGGGCGCCTCTCACCTGGTTTTAGGCACAGTGCAGTGCATGGACCTGAACGCTGAGGATCAAGCCAGAAATGATCTGGCCAAGTGGGAGGCTCACAAACACAGTGCGCCAGCACCGCTGACAATTAAATAAAGCCAATGCTGATCCCCTGATGTTTGACTGAAGGTGTTGAGTCGGTGGGTTGTTGCACCACATACTGGCTGCGTCCTTAGTGGAACACACTGAGCTCACTTGCAATGCTAAACACCGGACCTTTTCATCTTCAAGTGTCTGTTTTTTTTGTGGTGACACGCACAGAGAAGAAGAACTGTGTTTTGGGTCTTCAGAAAATAAACAGAAAAATTGAGGAAAATATTGTTAGGGCTAAAACACGTTTTTGCTGAAATGCAGAGAAAATAGATGTGATCCGGGACGCGTCGCGTCGTCGACAAACCTCCCAACACGCACCTCTGACTGATCAGTGCGCAACCGCTGCCAGTTAACGTTGTGGATTGTCCGGAAAAGTGGGAGGAGTCAGACATGAGAGCGACGGTCAGGTGACTTTGTCTCGCACCGAGTTGCAACGCGACCCCCCTGTTTGAATATTCCCGAGCCGGAGCGAACCGTTGGATCTACACTGCAGACGAGTCCCTTCAAGCCAAATCCATGGATGGAAAAAACACAGAGACAGAAGGAATCTCACTAAACCGTTCTCCTTTGTTCATTGATGAGCCCAAAAATATCTTAATTGTTATTGATCAAAATGAATTTGTTGTTTTGTCCCATCCAGGTTGCTGCACAATCTGGAAAAAACTGAATAAATAAATAAATAAATAAATAAATAAATAAATAAAAATCAGTGTTCATCTGCTGAGTTCACTGTTACAGATTATTAGGCAATTCAGGTTTGCTGCTGCAAGCGCAGGAATGAAAATAATAAAAATAAAAATGATGATAAAAAATGTTTTTTGGCCAATCATAACTGTGGCAAAGCCCCTCCTCCTTGCACCTTCTTCCTTCCCCTTCCTCTACCTGCATCCACTACTTGCCACTTGCTCAGCCCACCAGTGTTACACCCCTGCCCCAGACAACAAAGCAGCTGGTTGGCCTCGTGTCGGATGCCGCACAATATCATTGTTATGGTGAACCTGATTCATGTGTTGTCTGCTTAAGTTTTGATGAAATGATTCCTTATTTCCTACTTTAAAGGAAGAGTGATTGTTTGGAGTTGATAGCCCTTGTTGGAATAGTAAGTGTTGGAATAACGAGCCTTTGTCATCTAATTTCTGCTTCATTGTCAGATAAACCAGTTCAAACAAACCATAAATGACAATGAATGATTGGGCCACATCACTTGCCTTCGCCTAACTGCTCTGATAGACAGACCCAATGAGTTGATCACCTGCTGACTGTTTAATTGGCCTACCATTTTACAAGCTGAATATTTTTCACCTAACTGTCGACGCAACTAGGTAGAAAATCACCAAGATCCCTGCGTGTGACTGGGGCGGCTCGTGCCGGAGTGATAAAGCTGCAGACTTGTGAGATCATCCCGACAGTCTGGGGTGGCGTTACCTCGCAGCGCTGTCGCACTTTGGAGCGGCTGCTTAGGTTTCGGGGAGGCGCGAGACACCGCCGAGTATCTCGGGTGCTGAGCCGCTGCTGCAAAACAGGGACAAGTCAGCGTCCACAGTCACACTTTCACCCCCAAACAGAAGCAGCGGAAGAGGCCAGGCCACGGAAAGGTGAGGTGAGGTGCAGTTTGAGGCCACTAGGGGGCAATGTGCAGCTACATTCCAGGGGCAGGGAGAAGAAGCGGCACGTTTTTTCAGCCGCCAGTCGCCCCAGCGGCCACCACGGCCGGACCAGTGGAGACCAGTTAGACATGCGGAGAGGCAGAAGTTGAGCTTCAGGAGTCTCACATGCTGAGTGCAAAGTTCAAAGGTCGGACGAGAAGATCCCATCACAGCTGGACCAGGAAGCAGCAGAACAGCAGCAGATAAAATACCTGCTGTCACGTGACCCATCTCACAAAGCGCAGGTTTAAAGTGCTGAAACCTGACCTTTGACCCCGTGCACAGTCCCGCTCCATTAACACTGAGGGATTAGTGCGGCTGGATTAAGGACAGAACCATTAACTTTATCTCCCATTGCGAGACGACGTCATCACCACGGCCGGCCACTGGGAAACACTGTGGGAGCGCCGCAGTGGGAGCGGCTTGGGAACGCCACTGTTGTGTTGTGTTGTGTTATCGTCGCCATGCTGCCCAGTGTGCAGCAGCAGCAGCAGCAGCAGCAGCAGTCGCTCTCTGAAGTGCACATAGTGCGCAGACGATGAGAGAAAATAAAGTAGAAGGTGCGTCGTGGCCGGGAGAGAATTTCTGACTGGAAACCATCAAAGATGGTGAAGTTCCCCCCCGAAACAGCCCAGTGCATGTGTGTGTGTGTGCGCGCGCGTGCGTGTTTTAAAGGGTCAGCCAGAAGGAAGAGAATTCCCACGTGCACGGCAGCAAACAAAGAGAACACACAGCCTTTAATGTTCCTGAACCTTCAGCAGGTTTGTGGACAAACGTTCTGGAGTCACCTGAGTGTTGCACTGTGGACCTTTGTTCTCTCGAGGCTTCTTCTGTGCGTTATTTGGCATGAAATGGGTTTGAAACACGAGTGGGTGGACGCTTACTTGCAGACTGGCTCTGGTGTCGCGGGGAGCCGTTGGGCACCTGCAAGTTGGACTCGCAGCTGCGGCTGTTCTTGACCGGCTCGGGGCCCTGGGCCGCGGAGGAGGAGCGCGTCAGGTTGGGAAGACTGCGGCGCAACTTTTCTACACAAACAACGAGACAGAGAGAGAGAAACAGAGAAACAGAGAGTGAGGTACACAAACACGCCACCGTGTGCCGTCTCAGTTCTCTCAAACAAACAGAGCATCTTTATTTCTAAAGCACTTGACAAAAGAACAGCCCAAGACTGACCAAGGTCATGTACAATCAATAAGAGGAGAGAAACACACAGACAACAACAACAAAAAAAAAAACAGACAAAAAAGGAGGAGTATATATGTATATGTGTGTATATATATATGTATATGTATATGTATATATATGTATATATATATATATATATATACATATACATATATATATACACACATACATATACATATATATATACACACATACATATATATATATATATATATATATATATATACACACACACATACATATACATATATATATACACACACATACATATATATATACACACATACATATACATATATATATATACACACATACATATACATATATATATATACACACATACATATATATATATATACACACACATACATATATATATATACACACACATACATATATATATATATATATATATACATATACATATATATATATATATATATACATATACATATATATATATATATATACATATACATATATATATATATATATATATATATATATATATATATATATATATGTATATATATATATATATATATATATATATATACGTATATGTATATATATATATATATATATATATACGTATATGTATATATATATATATATATATATATATATATATGTATATGTATATATATATGTATATATGTATATATATATATATATATATATATATATATGTATATGTATATATATGTATATATATGTATATATATGTATATATATGTATATATATATATATATATATATATATATACATATATATATATATACACACACATACATATATATATATATATATATATATATATATATATATATATATATATATATATATATATATATATATGTATGTATGTGTGTGTGTGTGTGTGTGTGTGTGTGTGCACGGTGTCACTCCGAGGTGAAGGCCAGGCAGCAAAACTGCATTTTTAAGTGAGACTCAAAAACAAAGACGGAGAGGAAATGGGGACGGGGACGGGACCTTAGCGACGGCGGCCTCACCTTCGTTTTTCACCACGTTGGTCTGCAGGTCGTGGCCGTGGCCCTGCAGCGAGTGGCGCGGCTGCTGCAGCCGCGTGATGGGCTGCGGCGAGCCGCGGCCGTGGCCGTACTCCATGGAGCGGGCCGGCGAGCGGGAGCGCGGCGAGTTGCGGGGTGAGGCGCGGGGGGAGTGTCGGGGGGAGGGGCTGTAGCGGCTGGAGGAGGCCAGGTGGAAGGCCGGGTGCACCGCCTCCTCCTCGTCCTCCAGGCTGTGAGCGTCCAGCTCCTGGTCGCTGAAGTTGCTGCGGCGGAGCGAGTGGCAGGAGGATCCGGAGCTGCGGCGGGAAGCCGTGGCCGCGTAGTCCTGCCGCAGACCTGCAGGGGGGGGGGGGCAAACTCAGGGTCACCAACGAGGTGCACTCTCTTCTTGTGTGTGCACGAGACTCTGTCTAACTTCCTGTTTCCTTAGTACTTAAAAAAAAGGTCCCATATTATAGTGTCTCCATCCTGCCACAGTTTATCTTTTATTTCTTTGACAGGCTCCAATTGACCCTTCATGATGTCACAAAGGGCACTTGTTACTCTCCCAGATTAGTCACAAGAGACAAGTTTTTTTTTTAACCCATTTCAAATATATGGAAGCATCCAAAGCAAGCATCAGTCTTAGCAGGAGGCTGTAAACAAAGGGCTAAAGATGTTGGTTTTGTTGGCGTTCATCTTTTCTTTTTTTTTCACATGGAAGCATCCAAACCAGGAATCTAGCATTTAGTATCAAGCATTTAGCAGGAGGCTGTAAACAGAGGGCTAAAGATGCTGCTGTTCTCTGGGAAATGTGATTGTGCAATGGGTAGAATATGGGACCTTTACAATGTGGATAAATGTGAGGAGGCATGACGACGGGACGCTGAAAACACCCATCACACACTTGTAATATTATTATTATTATTATTATTATTATTATTATTATTATTATTATTATTATTATTATTATTAATAATAATAATAATAATAATAATAATAATAATAATAATGATAATAACTTGGACTTCTTTAGCGCTTTTCAAAGCCCAAAGACGCTTACATTAGAGGGAGGGAGGGGGGCAAAACATACATAACAGAACATACTTAACGGGAGAAGACAACAGTAACGAAAGGGGAAACAGTCACAGAAACTGGGAGAGACGAGGGGACAGTGAAGGCAACACGGCTCAGTGGCCTGTTATGGTTCCAAAAGCGTTGACACAATGAGACGGTACCATCAAAGAAAACAAAGGACCGCAACGTCTAGAACACACTCAGAGGGGTCAAAGGTCACTCAAAGTGAGCCTGAGCTGTATTATGCTATATACGCACTCTCTTCCTGCATGCGGGCGAGAATCTGGACGTCGGTGACGTCGTTGAGCTTGTAGGTGGTGGAGGAGCCCACCGAGTCCTCGTCCATCTCCGAGGTGCTGAGTTCGCTGTCCACCGACGACTGAGGGCTCACTGCCGGGGGGTTCCTCTCTGCTGCCGCCGCCGCCGCCGAGGCCGCGTTTCGCTGGTGAACTGGCGAGGAGGAGAAACAAAAACACTTCCTGTGAGAAGTTTCACAAGTGCACCAGTGATGCACAGGACGGAGGCTGATCCTCCCACAGGGTTCCTGCAGCTATCAGCGAATCTCATGTCGTGCTCTTTCCTGTCACTTTAGACAAAATTCATGTCCAACTGCAGATACGATATGTAAAATAACAGAATTTTACACATGCAATTGAAACTCATTAATCGCAGTTAACTATGTCGATTCTCTCGATTGACAGCCCTAATATACGTACACACACACACACACACACACACACACACACACACACACACACACACACACACACACACACACACACACACACACACACACACACACACACGTAAAGGGTACGTAAATATGTAACGCCTTCTGCAAATCGAAGTTCATGTTTTGAAATTTTAACAAAATCTATTGAATTTCTTGTCATGCTTTCTAATGACCTGTGGATCCCTGCCTCACCTGTGTTGCCGGGCAGGAGCTGCTGCCTGACGATGGGCACTCTGCTGGGGGTGGAGGAGGGGGAGTTGAAGCCGCTGCTGTAGGGGCTGTTGGCTGCGTTTGTGCTGTAAGGACTTCCGTAGCCCTGCTGGCTGTAGGGGCTCCCGTACAGGCTCCTGCGCTTGTTGGCTGCAGGGGGGGGGGGGACATCAGTCAGTGGTGGGTCGAGGTCAGAGGGTGAAATCAGGACAATCTTGTTTGTTTTGTTTGGTCTCTCAGTCATCAGCTCTCATTAGGGGTGAAGATCTAGAAAGTGTGGAAACAGAAGAACCTATAGGTTCTATGCTATAGGTGGAGAACAAGGGCGGCGGCTGAAGAGATTAGCATGTGTAGCATGTGCGTCAAGCAAAAGAGCAATGAAAGGAGGAACTTTTCTCAGGGACCTTCAACACCCCCCCCCCCCCCCCCCCCCCCGTCACTCTACGCACGATGCCACACTCTCCGAGCGCTGCACACACACACACACACACACACACACACACACACACACACACACACACACACACACACACACACACACACACACAATCTGCTCCAGTCTGTCCAGACGCACGCTGAGAGTCGCCACTAATGGAGTTCCGGCGCTCACACAATGCTCGCCATTCAGCAGGCAACAATGGGAATCTATGTGAAGGCCCCAGTTTTACAGACTGACTCTCAGTCCCGGGATCATCAGACTGCCGGGCGGTCAACGTCTCTGGATCTCCTTCCTGTTCCTGGTTGCTCTGTTTACACAGCTGAGGCCGACCTGCTCCCTCCGCCCTGGTCGTCCCCCCCCCACCCACCAGCTCGCCACTCTGTCCTGCTGCATCATTTAGGATCGAAAACATCACATCCACTCGGCCAATGGGACGTCTGAACGGACTTTCGGTGAAGGACGGCGGCAATGCGGAGCTCTTTAACAGCATTGGAGGGTTTGTTTTCTCAAAAACAAGACACTACATGTCATAACACCAACAGTGGTGATCAGATGGGTGATCTGACAACCTTGGATTCTAATGGTTTTATTTATTTTTTTGCTATTTTATGTACTTCTTGAGATTTTAATTTCCATGAAAGTCAGTTTCTGCTTTTTATGAATGGCTGTACTTGCAATACAGCGCGATATTATAATATTACCGTATATCACAATAACTTCTGGGACAATAAACTGTTCAGCAAAATTTCCCAG
>NW_027466134.1:6395000-6630000 GCF_046127955.1 Nelusetta ayraudi
GGCCAGGATTTTTGGGTCGGGACTCCTCCCAGGAGGGAGGGGCCGGCTATTATTAGGCGGCAGCAGGTAACGCAGAGGAGCCGAGGAGGAAGCGGTGAGGACGAGGCACGGCAGGGTTTTTCTTGGAATGATCCACCTTGCGGCATCTCGCAGGACCTTTGAAGTTCAACCTTTAACTCCCATCCAAACTTATTATCCAGCACATCACTAACTGAACACATGCACACTCTCTCCATTCACCACCGTGTCACTGGAGGCTCTGCAGCTGCATGTCAACCCGTGACAAGTTAGTTTACATGAGAGCACAACCTGCCACCCTAATGAGAACTGACATGCGTGTCTCCTGTTCTAGAGGCTGGAATGGGGAATTTGTCCAACAAACATGGTGGTAACAAACATGGATGACACCTCACAAGCAGTCTGGAGACACGCTAATGTTTGTGGGAACATGATTTTCACTCTGTCAGTGTCTGTCAGTAGGACCGGGTGGAAGCTCAACAACACCGGGACCTCCGTCCACACAGCACTGAGCAGGAAGTGCAATTTAATTTACGGCGAATTATCCCTTTAGAGCACTCGGCAGCCCCTCCACTCTGCCTCTGAAGGAAAACACTGACATCAACGCGACTCTTACGACTCAGCAGCAGCAGCAGCAGCAGCAGCAGCAGAGGAGGAAGAAGAAGAAGAAGAAGAAGAAGAAGACAGGGCAGCTCGGGAGGTTCTTCTCTGTCCTCAGTCTGAACACAGGCCTGATGACGGCACCACACCTCCTCGCCTCCTTTCACTCCGGTGACCTCCCCCAACAGGGCCGGACCCAACTGTCGGACGAACTCTGCCAGAGGACGTCACACTGTGCTGATGAAGCTGATCAGCGACCAAATAAATCTCTCGCCCTCTCTCTCTCACTCCCTCTCTCTCTCGCTCTCTCTCTCTCTGTTTAAAAACTGGCAGCGTTCCCGAGCTGGCGCGCTGTTAGCGATGTGTTTTTTTTAGCGAAGGCCGGTTCCAGTGAGAAGGATGGAAAATTGAGTGTGGCGGCGACGGCGGCGAAGGCTCGAGCCCTGCGCGGAGAGCTGCAGAACCGAGATGTGCAACTCACGTCTACGGCTTTCTGTACTTTGACTCTCAATAACTCTCGGTTGGAAAAGCGTGGGAGAGTTCCGGCAGGTTTAGGGTGAATGAAATCACCATCTGTGCCGCACCTCCACTTTTTCATTTTAGAGGACACCAACTTACTGAAGAGAGTTATGTAAGGTCAAATATATATATATATATATAAAAGGTACTTGTTGTACTTTATTCAGCGGGTATAATTTCTGGCAGGAGACATAAAAAGTAGGTTTCATGCTTCTTGAAATAAACCATTATTCTTTAAACAAAACAGGAAAACAATAGCAAGACTCAGAAAAGTTTGGACTTGGGCCTTAATGAAAGAGGGTCCCAGCGATGCACACAACTGGCAACCCGTCAAATCCTTTCCTCTTCCCTTTAGAACTAAAAAAAGGAACGAAAAGAAAAGAAAGGCTGTCGACAGGTTTGCTGTTGACCGCTGTCGCTACCTGACAGGGTGAGGTCCAGTCGGTGGATGAGGGAGCGCTTGGCTGATTCCATCTCAGGACTGGGGTTGTCGAGAGCCTGGCGGCACCACACGATGGGACTCTGGGTTTTCTGCAGCGGGCTGTCCAGCTTGGCCTCGTACAGCCTGGAAAAGAGACGGAGCGGCGCGAATGAATGCAAAACAATATAGAAACAGTGCAAGTTCATGAAGCGCTGCCGAGGCAACGAGGTGGACTGACAGGGAGGCGTTTGTGCGGAGAAGAGGAATGCGTGCAGAAGTTCAGCCGCACAGAACAGGAGATCTGTGTCGGCTCTCAGTTCACATGCTCTTGTGGTTGAAAGCAGTTCGAGCACCCAGCAAAATAATCATTCTGAACTTTAAGCCCCACTGCGAGTGAGAGTCAGTGCTGTGTCATTTATCAATTGTGTATCTTCTTTGGTTTGGAGAAGAGAAGCAGGAAGAGGGGGAAGAAAAGAGGAGGAGAAACCCGAGTCAGCAGCCGTCAGCTGCGCTGCAGAGGACTTTTACTGCCAGGCAAGAAGCATCAGAGGCAAAAACATCTCGGCGATGAAAAACAGCACAAGACCACAGAATCTGGGTCTGCACACTTTTGCTGTTTACCAACACCATGGCCACCATTCGCATTCAACGCGGCACGCTGCGAGAAAACAAATAAATAAGAAATAATGGCACCAAAAATCCACTTCCTCCGAAAGCGCTCCGTCTCCCCGGATTGGATGCGCGGCGGGAGAGCAGAGCGCCATTTCAAATCCAGTCTGATGCTAATTCTGGGATTACAGGAGTCAATTACAGAAGCCTGCCAGATCCTGGCACTGCACACGTAATCCCAGAAACCGATCTGATCCAGATTGCAGACTAACGGCGAGGACATAATTTAGACGGCGCCCCGGCTGAGCGTGACTTGGCAAGAGGTGGAGAGCGGCCCGACGGCACAGGCAGCGGGGCGACGGAGTCGGGTCGAATCCAGATCTCGCTCGTGTTTGTCGAGCTTCCAATGTCCGTCATCGCGGCGTACAGAGATGCGCCCTAATGCGGCTCGTTACGACGCTTGTTACCCAAGGAGGACGAGATGCCGATCAGACAAGCCCTTCCTGCCGGCAGAGACAGCGAGGGCCATCGCTTGAGGACGGCCCATCATTACAGCTGAACGAGGCCCTTCCTACGTCAACTGGCTGCCCGTTGGGGCTCATACGTCCGGCGCACGCGTCTCTGAAACAAGGACTCGTCTCCGAGGCTCTTCCTCCCCGAGGGATTCCTTCAAGTTGGGATGAGAGGTGAGATTAAGGGAGCAGCGCAAATCCAATCTCGCGCCGGCGCTTCAGAGGATTACACCTCTAAAGTGTGCGCCTATCTGTGACAAAAGCCATCATCCCTGGAAAAGCTGCAGCTGCTCAACACAGGGAAGAAGAAAAAAAAAAAAAAAAATCACATCAGGCCAATTATAAGATCAGGAAAACACCCACAGCGTGAATCAACATGTAAACACTTAGGCTGTGTAATCCCTGCAAACAGTGAAGCCTGTGGTCATCTCGGGGCGCTCATGGGATTGTGCCCTCACGTTGTGAGAGCGCGGTCCGGTTTCAGATCTTCCTCTCTTCCTCTTTGCTGCAGAGCACCGGTGGCTGCGTGCCAACTGTTATGCTACAGGAAACTCAGAGGAGGAATAAAACCATGGCTACCTCCCTCTCTCTCTCTCTCTCTATAGACTTGGTGAAAGGACACAAACAAACGTGACTCCTGCCTCCTACTGACAAAACAAACTAGCTCCAGTGAAAGAGCTCAACAGATGATCAGAGACTAACTGGACAGCTGAGGCCCTCAGGGGCCCCAGCTGGCTCGGCCTGGCCTGGCCAGGGCTACAATAGTGGAGAAGCTGTCTTGAGGTAGTAGTGGATAAAGATTGTGTGGTGGTGACTGTATGACAAAGCGTGTGTGTTGTTGTGACACTCAGAGAGCCAAAGTGCAGTGACTTGGCATCGCCTCGGAGACCAACAATGGGGCCCCTTCAGTACATATCTGAGGCGAGCTAACTGAGATTGTTCCGTCCAGACGTTCTGTCGTGTTGGCTAATGTGTCAAGCAGCTGTGCCCCGGAACAGAAAGCGACAGAGAGAGAGAGAGAGAGGAAGAGACTCACACACTATCACACACACAGCGGCTGAGACAGCCCTGTCACTCACCAGCTGTCCTCGTCCTCGTGTAGACAGTCCATGTCCTCGAGGTCTAAGATTTCCACCTCGTCCAGGATCGACGTCTCCCCTTCGTCCGCGTAGTTCGCGTCCGAGTAAAGCGAGTTCATGCTGGACACGGAGGCGGCGGCCGAGGCGCCCTCCTGCTCGTACGCCCTCCCGAAACTGATACCGTCGTACGACAGCCGGGGGCTCCGGCAGCGGTTGTTCTCCAGCAGCCCGCTGTAGCGACCCGTGCCGACCAACCCCACCCCAGGGAAGCCGGCCAGCCCGGCTGCCAGCGACGCCGAGTCGTAGCCGTCGCTGAGGGGTCTGTGGGTCGCTGACATCGGCCCGGACGACGACGACAACATGGTGGAGCGACTCCGCAGCTGCTCGTTCTGCTGCTCGAGTTTCTTCACCAAGTCCTGGAGCTTCCGCACCTCTAGGTCGGCGTTGATGTTTGAGTTGATATCCTCCATAGTGGCTGCTCAGCACCCGCGGAGGGAAGGAAGGGGAAAGAAAAAAAAAGAGCGGCGGTCCGCGGTACTTCTCGTCGACTCTCCGCCGACACACTCTTTGTTCGGGCTCGGCTTCACTCTTAACTACGTGTTTGGGGAAGACACTTCGGCGTTCCACCGGCTTGGGCGGCTCAGCGTCGTCATCTTCTCCGGTCCGCCGAGCCCACGGGCAGGGTCGAGGCCATTTTCATAAATACCCGTCACCAACTGTGGAAGACCAACAGGCGGCGGACGGGTATACGTCACCGCGTCGCTTGTCGGGAGCGAGCACGTAACCAACACCTAGTTGCACGTGCATACGGCACAGCTATTGTACAAACAAACCGGGGCGTCGCTGCGACCCGGCCGATTACGTAATACAATTAACAATTTACTGGCGCTAAATGTTGTTGTACTACGAATTCCGAATTGTTAGGACAAATATAACAGTTTATTTTTACTTCTTTATTTTTCGCCTCATTATGGTCACTGACCAGCAAATAGATGACGCTTCTTGCTGGATAATTTACAGTACTTAGTATTTTAATAAGAGTTATTAATTGTTATCACAGTTTCACAAGGCTAATTACAAAAAAACAACAACAACTGTATAAGTAAAACATTTTATTTCTGTAAACAAACATAATGTAATTTGGATAATGGATCAACCTTTTTCGTCCTTGACAAACAAGGCAGTTTTTTTTTTTTTTTTTTTTTTTTTGTTAACAAAAAAAAACATTTTTACAGTTAATTCAATTTATTTTACAAAACATTTTTCCATATTCAATGTCCTACGAGACATCCAGAGCCTCCTCAGACTCCAGATGCTTCTCAGTTTTTTGAGCGCCCGTCTCCCCCTCTTCTTCGACTTCGTCCTGTGCTTCTGCACTTTCCTGGCTGGCCATGGAAGTTTCCAACCCATCCTGGTCGGCGCTGGCATTCTGCGAATCCGCTCCTTCCTCATCCTCGTCCTCCACGTCCATCTCAAAAACACGAATGTGCCTCAGATTACCGCTGAGCTGCCAAGACAGGAATAATAAAACGTTAATCTTTGGAACACACTATTACATTGCCCGAAGGAGCAACGTCAGACCATGTCGTCTGCATTTCCTGACCCCTCGGCAGAGGATTATTTTGCACTTAATCTGACAAACAAAAACCCTCGAAATGTTCTGGATGCGAAGGCAACGTACCACACAAGCCACTTTGCGAATTCCGTTCACAGCAACATACTGAGCATTCATGTTTTCCAGTTCACGCCACTGGTTCCCCAGGACGAGCTCTTGGCAGGGGATGGCACTGGTTTGCTGGTCCAACCTGACAATGTTTGGCAAACAAAGTGTTTAGTGTTTAATTTTTTTTTACCTCAGTCATCATGTTCTTAGCTGGGAAACAAAGAGGCGGCAGTAGAAATAGAAAATAAAAGGACCATTGTTGTAAATTCCTGTGGGTTGATGTTTTAGTCGATGTTTTTTCTTTTCATCAGGCACCTCAGTGGGCAGCTAGAGGGTCCTCAGCCTGCTAAAAGGGCCCTTGCAGCTGTGCTGCCTCTCCTCTTTGTGTTAACTCACTGCTGTCTGATCAAAGACCTAAATACCTGTGAACTGCTAAACGGTGTCAGGCCTGAGGTGCTCCAGCAGGTCCCTTGCAGCTATACTATACAGTCCTCACCCCTGATAATCACCACAATTCCAATGACATGGACACACCTCAGTTTAGGCTCCCAGTTGAACTCATTCACACAGCTGAGAGCAGAAGCAAGAGGAATCTGAGCCAGGACGCGGCTTCTGTCCTCCTCCTCTAATCTTTCCAAGACCACAGTTAGCGTTTCATCGTCATAGAAACGAGCATCCAGGCAACGGTACGAGTAAGTAGTCCTGGGTGGGGGAAAAAAGGAACTTGTTGTCAAGTCACTGATTGAGTATCACAGCTCAACAAAGTATTTCTAAAAATGAAAGGAGACACCAACTGGGCAGCAGCATTGTTTTCCTCAGCGCCGTCGACGTGGTGGCTGAGGTCGATGGACATGATGCTGCTGGAGTCGTGCCTGTGCACAATTGCGTAGGGTTAAAGGCACATATTTAAACACACACTCATGAACACAACCGCAAAGACGCCGACATACCTGTTTGGGTCTGTCGCCTTGCGTAAAAAGTAGAGCTTGGTTGGCGAAATTTCCGGCATGCAGAACAAAATATAGTGCATTTTGGCTTTTTTGTCGTTCCACCTGTCCAACGGCAGGTAAAGACCATCAATCAGAAGAGCAGAAGGAGATTTAAACTGCACAGATGTGCTTTGTGTTTAACTTACTGTGACGGAAGGTCAAAAAGGTGTGGAGCTCTTTCGGAGCTAGAAATGGTAAAAATGAAAAAGATTTAATACAGTGAATGAGAAATATTTGGAATTTAAAAAATATATATTTGATTGTTAAGGTGGGATCTTACTTCTCTGGTAGAGTATACAAGGGCAAACAGAGTCCTGGATGTATAGACCTTCCGATCACTTCCTGAACATTCACAAGAGAAGAAAAAAAAAATAAAAAAAGATTTATTTTTCTGAATAAGTTAACAAGAAATCAGAGCTTATTCACTTTACAAAATCTTAAATCAAGAACCCTATAGTTTCTTATTTTCCATGTACAAATGTATTAAGTGTTTGTGAGAAAATACATGTAATGAAACCTTTTACAGCACAATTCTAGGATTTTCATTTGTGTTTTTATTATCCTCATTGAAAAGAAAGGTGTTGCAACACGCAAAACTCACAGCGGGTTTCTGGAGACACTGCTCGATCACACTGACCATCATCCTTTTGACAAAGTGCAGTGACTTGTGGGGATACGATGGGAACAGCAAAGGACTCTCTACATGAACATAAAAGGTGTCAGGCTTCACCTCAGTGGTTAATCTTTCATAAAACTCAAGACAAACACTTTTCACAATAGGAAAGTTCACCTTTTAAATACTTGCTCTCCTTCAAGAACTTCAGCCACTGGTTCCCTTTTGTGTTGGGTGGAGACACCAGATCATCGTCCTCATCCTTCAGGTACTGCGAGTTCACATGAAAAAATAAAAACCCAGCTGTCAGCCCAGAGTTCTCTTCAAAAAAAACAAAAAACAAACAAAACTGAAGATTTGCAGCACAAACACAGTCTCTTACCTGACCGACCCGTTCTACGTTGAAGTACTTTCCCTTGCGATCGAAGAGCTCTTCGTTCTATTAAAGAAGGAGCAATTAGGTAGCCACAAACAAGTTCTGCACGTTTAATGAGTTTTAATGGCAGTCTTCTTAATTTGGGTCATACCTCGCTGAAGTGCTCAGACAGGAAGTCGGCAACAAAAGAAATGTCTTTCTGAGTCATCTGAGGGATGAAAACACATGTTCAAATAATTCAAGCCACACACACACACACACACACACACACACACACACACACACACACACACACACACACACACACACACACACACACACACACACACACACACACACACACACACACACTATGTGTCAGCTTGTTGTACAACTCACCTTGTTGAGCTCCGGAGGTACATGCTCATCACACATTCTCAACATAGCTGGAGGAAGCATGAAAATTTCAAACACAGATCTTAAAAAAAACGCCACGCTCACACTATGAATTTAACTGAAGAGTTTCTTTCTTACCGACGTACAACCATCGAAAAAACGCCTTGAAGTTCTTCATGCTCTTGTCAATCACCCTGTATGGCAAAATTAAAGTGCTATCACTTAACCACACTAAGCAAAAAGCACACAACATAAACAATAGTAAAAAACAAAAAAAAACAACTCACTGTAAGAGCTCATTGGCTTTCAGAGAGAATGAACCCACTGCTGTGATGGCATCTGAAAACCCCAAAAAATGCATTTGGATGTTGATGTGTTGAGAGGACGTATTTTCTTTCACTCGTTTGTCACACTGTACCTTCTATGGCTGCTGAATCCAGACCGAGGGGCTCAAACTTCTGCTTCCACAGCGACATGCCTTTCACCTCGCTGAGGTGGTAGAGCAGAGCCTCAGAGCCGCTGCAGCAGCAGAACAGGAGGAGGAGGCGTTGGTTGCAAGATCTCAGCTAACCGGCAGTGTGAAGAAGTCAATAGGTTGAATACCTCTGCAGGTGGCTGATGACCAGCTTCTGGATGCTGGAGTAGGACGACTCGATGGACTGGCCGAGCTTTTTCAGACCCTGAGAGTGGAAGATACAGTCTTTCATTCATGGATTCCTCTTTTGGAATATTGCTGTACTGTCATGTACAGTGGCTAGCAGTAATTGACATCACTGAGCGCGCTCACCTTGACAGTCAGCTGGTTCACAAGAAGAGCCTGTAGTTCAGGGCTGTATGATAGCAGAGTCAAAAGCAAGGAAAAACACCACATGGTAACATGTTTAATAATCAAACAGCGACAAAAGTAATCTCTAATTTCCTTACCTTGACTGACCCCACAGTAAAAGTTCCAGAAATTCGTCCTGAACTTGAGTGTTTGTGTTTTTCTCCTAGAAGCAGTTTGGGAGACGTTGATTTGTCTGTGCTGTGTTGCCCATGTTCAAGCACGACTAAAATAAAAAAAAAAACACGGCTGCCTACCTGGACAAACTTAGTGAGTCTCTGGTCCATCTGCATAAGAATGTCCTCCCAGGCTTCGCACATGCATGTGAGTGACAGATGCAGGTACTGCAGCAAGGTGGCGATGTGGGTGAACTTGCGGGCCATCCTGGTGACCTCAGGCAAGCAGTCTGACAGCAGCCTGGTGTCCAGCTAGGAGACAGGTTTGCACTGAAGTGAAAAGCTGCAGCTATTGGCTTACAGACGAGAAAATCAGCAGTTGACAATGTGTAAAGCTAACCTACATTAAAGATAAAGTCGGTGTTGAGCGACTGAGAACTAAAAAGTGTAGGAGAAGTGAGAGATGAAGCTACAGAACCCATCTCACCTGAATGGAGCAGATCTCCAGACTGCCATCAGTGGCCTTGACCTCCGAGATCACAGACAGAGACTTGAAATCACTGGACAGGCTGAGGCTGCGACACGTTCCTAAGACCTGCAGAGCGCAATGAGATAAAGAGGGTCAATTATCTGAGATTCTGGGAGATACAAAGTGCTTGTCCTAATGCACAAAGGTGCCTCACATCTGTCAGAGAGGCAATCTTGTACATTCCATAGGCGTAAAGCTCCAGCAGGCCAGCGTTTCCCCCAAGAACAAGGATGTTCAACCTGCGATGGACAAAATACACAGATGAAATAATTTCCAGGTCTTCTTTAAATACAAAGAAGTGACAAATTTAAAAGTGGGTTTCACCTGATCTCTCCCAGCAGATTCATCATCTCATCTGACTTTTCATCGCTGCAACAGACAAATTAATGCATCAAGCAAATGCAGCAGCAAAAGCTATTTTTGTGGGAAGAAATACCACTGTGCAGGTGATGAGCTCACCTGAAGATCTTTGAAGAAGTGCTGTAGCTGTGCAGACAAAGTGTGAGAAAAAACAAACAAACTATAAAATCAAATCTGTATGTGACATAACAATGTGTTCTATATACTGATGATACCTCTTGGGAAGAGTTGGTAACTTGGGGAGGAAAAGTTTGGATTCATCTTCTGAGCTGCAGAATGAGCCAAGGGCACTGAGGCACACAGACATTTCAAAACAAAAGTATGTCAGTGATCAAAAATCCTTTGAGCCACTGGTTTGATCTCAAGAGTGCTTTACATACCTGCTGTCCTCTGCCACCTCCATCCAGTGCATGCAGGTGATGGAATTCTGCACCGGAAACACATGAAGGATCTCTGCTTTCTCAACACCACACAGGACCACCTGCTTGGTGTCTTCAAGGCTGAAAGCCAGTACTGGAAGGTGAAAGGAGACAATAGTCATCTAATCATCTAATCACTCGTCATGGTGACTCATTAAAAGAAAAAGGACAAGAAGAAGCTGGGACAAACTTTTGCCATCAGGTCTCCAGGCAATAGCCGTGATCTCCCACCCGGTCGTCTCACTGGGTGGTAAGCTCCAAACACGCTGGAAATTTGCCAAACGGTGGAGCAGCAACTATAAACAAAAACAACAGCCACACTATTACAAAATGGTAGAAAAAAAAACAAAAAAACAACCCACACACACAAGCAAGTTTCATGATAAGGAAAATGGGACTTTAAGCCAACCTCTCCTGATGTGTTGGCCAGAGCTATAAGATCCCTCTTAGGGGACCAGGCCATACACAGCACCGGGTTTGGAAGCTGCTTTTCTCCCACCTGCCTGAAGGCACGCATGTTGGACGCTGCAAGAGGCTTTCAAACACAAAGAACAATTACAGGTAACAGTTCAGGATCATGACTGCAACCGTTTGGTGGTGTAAACCTTGAATGCAAAATATTGTACAAAAATAATTTGAGCATGCCCAACTGCACGCATAAATTAAGGCGCACTCTTTGTTAAAGTCCTACATTAGTCTTAATGCATATCTAACATGACTGCCGCATTTTAATGTCAATGCTCTGTATTGCATATATTCAATTCTGGAAGCTAAACACAAGGGTTACAATTTACAACTTTAGACGCAATTAGAGACTTGCACGTATGCCATCTACTTTGTATACGATGATATCCGTGCAGTAATGCAGGAGTCCCCGTTAATCAAACAAACATAGCGACAAACGATCACAAAACAAAAGATCATCCTAATTTCACGGTTTCGTGTGTAGGTCTTTCCACTGTTTACGTTTCTACGGATGTGATATGCCTGCCTGTCACTGTCGTACAACTAAAATCACAGGCAGGTACATTTCCAGAGGCCAATACATTATCAATACCCAACAACAAAACAGACTAAGTAAACTTGAAATGGGGACATCTGGCTGCCTAGTTAATTTAGAGAAGTCTTACCTGATGGGGTTAGGTGACTGATTAGAAAGGGTTTGGTGTTACGCTAGCTGCTTTGTTAGCAAGTCCACGAAGCCACAGATTAAGCACTCATTGTTGAACATCCCGGGCGCGCAGATAACAACTGATACAGAGCTATTCTTAACACAAAAGTTTCATGTAGGCTACACTCTTCACCGGTGAAACGCAGTATTAAGCGTTTCCTCGTCGTGTTTTCACAATTCAGCAGACGGCGCCATATTTTTTTCGCTTTGACCAATCATAGAGCAGCAACGGAAGCCTTGGAGGAACCAATGCGAACAGTGGAAACCCCGATTACTTTTTTTTTAGTGAAACCTACACATCAACGCCCAGCCTAAACTGGGTCTAATGCACATCAACGGAAAAAGTTCTCCAGACGTAGGGAGACGGACACAGACACATTCATACTGTAACGGTAAATTTGGACTGCGTCTCAAAGGCAATGAGATGACCCATGCAGGTGAAATAGTGGTACTGCAAGCAAGATTTGACGACATAAATGAGAAGTCATTTTAGGGGATACAGTTAATAGAATAAAAGATAAATATCAACTATCAAACCTTAATATGGCATGTAAAATAAAGTATTGACACTACATGTGGAGGAACAATTCTAATTGCTTACTAATAAATTGGATTTTGTCACATCACCAGTGTGTGTGTGAAACCATGATGCCACCCATGCATTGCTGCACAGCGAGTTTTACTCTTAACATGCCACAGACTCTCCGCGCCACCTCTGAGTCTAATCTAGAAACGTGCAGAGTTTATTCTCTTGCCGGAATGAAAAAAATGGCCCGATAATAATGATACTTTCTCATTTGTATAGCTCTATGGGACAGTCCCAGCTGTTTGCAAACATACTGTATATATGATGCAAGAAACAGTTCATACCATTTCAGCACAGACAACAGCTAAGATCAACATGATAAGTGTATGTGTGAGGTATCATTTCAGTGGAAAGTCCTTCCCAGAATTATCACCAGCTCTGAGCTGTAATCAGTACATTGACTGAAGAGGCAGGATAGCTCCGAGAGCACAAAACGTGATAATGGCCCCAGAAATAGACCGCAGGGTCCTTATCAGTCAGATATCCCCCTGACAGACTGACTGACTGACTGGCTGGCTGTGTGATCAGTCTAGGACATTGTTTCCCAGTGTTGCTAACGTCAGAGTTGTCTCCCGCTGTGGATCCAGACTGGGTCATGGTCTTTAGTGTCTCCCTTTTTCTGGCACAGTTCCACAGTCATTTTATATGTGACAATTATTCTTTTTCTTATTTTAGACTTCATCAAAGTTTTAATGATGTTGCCTCTTGTTTTGAGCCAATGTTAATGAAGGGGTGCTCCCTGGAGTGTCAAATATGCATTTTCTATACACTATCAAAGACACTGTCAATATGTATGCTTCTTTTTATATGTTTCATGAATAACTGAGCCATTTTGACCAATCTACGCCTTCTTCTTAATGGTATCCAATCAGCTGATATTAGAAACAAACAGGTCTTGGCACAGCCAGCCGGCCCATGTGAGAGGATTTGTCAGCCAAGGTGGGCTCCAAAAGTGGGTGGGCTGGAACTGATTGGGTGCAATTGGCCCCAGTGACAGCCAGACGTCACTTTCCCGTGTAACTCCTGACAAGCGGAACCCTAAATTGCAAGTGGTGCACTGAGCCTCAACTCAACTCGGCAGACAGAGAGCGGCATGATTCCCATGTTGTGTTTGTGTACAGTTCCAATTACAACAACGCAATGGACAATATTATGCTTTCGATGAGCGCATGCCGGTTTGGTAAAAAAAAAAAAAAAAAAAAATGTCACGGCTACCTTGTGTTTCCCCGGACTACCATAACACTCGGCCCTCCATGCCAGTATCCTGGCTGTGAAACCTGAGCCGGGGCCAAATATAGACGCACACAGTGAGCAGTCTGAGTGCGGGACAGATGGGACAGCAGGCCACTGCAGAAGCACAACGCAATTGGACCCCGAACCTGAGAGATCCTGCCGACGGGCCGACCAATAGGACTGCTCTTCTTCTTTTTCAGTCATTCTTAGTTTAAAGAAAAAAACAACAACAACCTGGAACCACTAAACCAGGAGAAGGTGTTTGGACAAAGAGCTCACTTTAAGGTCGGTTTGTCTCTGTTTATGCTGTTTTTATACCTCACGTGTGACAGGTTTTACATTTACATACATTGGGATTTTTTTCTGGTTTGCCTTTAGTTTAATTTTAATTTTATTAGGGGATATTGAAAGGGTTGGGACTCAGTGGAAACTTTGACATTTTATCCGTTTAAACGTTCCACATTCATATTTAATCAGCAGCGTTTCTTATTGTCCTCCCCAGATCATAGTGGGGTTGAGCCGCACAGCGGCACAGTCTGTGTGTCTGTGGCTCTCGGTGTGTCATCAGACCCGTTTGCGTTTTTCCAATGTTCACGTTTTAATGAAGCATTATTTCTAAACTGCGGTTGTCCGAGCTCGCGCCGCTGCTGTGAAACATAGCCCAGGAGATTAAAAATAACAACAGCTGGTCTGCAGGACGCCATGAGGCGCCGAGTGTCACCCTGCGCCAAGCTTGTACCTACAGCGAGTTGAGATACGGAGAAGCAGAGACAAACACCTGATCAAAACAATTTGACCGTGCAGATCTTGAAGGATGTAGATTGATGGCAAACAATAACAGCCAATCTAGGTTGTAAGAATCAACCAATAGAATTGGTTGCAGGAATAAACTACATTTTATAGCTTCTATTTCGACTGAGACATACATTTTGTGCGACAATTTAGAATCTTTATGGCACTTAGGATATTACCAGGTTTGGTTGTCTGTGATAAACATCCATCAGACAAAATTAGAACTTCTGATGCAGCACGAGCACTAATTTTATGCAGCTAGTGTGGGGGAGCTGTTTGAATGGAGCAACGAGATGAGAAGCCGTGACCTCAGTTTGGGCCTTCGCTAATACCCATCATCTGTGTCCAGACAGCTCTGGCCTGACTCACCCTGCCAGCTGTGGCTGTGAGACTAAACCATCCAGTATTGTGAGCTCTATATTTGAAGGCCGACTCCTCTCCGTCGCTCATGTCCTATTCCTGGTCGTGGTTACCTCACGCATTGGTGTCTAAAGCGTTGTGTCTGCGATGTAAATGTGTGTCATTTGCTGCTCGGTGACAGCTGCCTTTATGCTGCAGGATGCAGGACGGGAGTTGGAACCAGCCACTCCCCATGTCGCTGCTGCTGAAGGAGCCGGCAGGGAGCGGGGACGGCGCCCTGGAGGGCGACGGCGGCGTCTTCTCAGAGGCGTCGTCCGACGGCGAGCTCTACGTGGACTCGATGACAGAGCTGGACTGTGGAGACGGGGACTTTGCCGACCTCACTGCCTTCCTGAGTGTAGAGGAGATCAACCTCAGCCTGGATCTGGCCCGGGAGGCCTTTGGTGACCAATGTGAATGTGAAGATCCAGGTCCTTCAAATGCCACGACCCAGGAGCAGGCTCTCCAACACGGCCGTCCTCAGACTACTGAACACCTGCAGCAGCAGCACCAGACCAAAACCACACCTCCAGATGATGGCCCTGCAGCGGCAGCTGTGCCGGCCCCCGTCTGTAAACCCCTGCAAACCTCCAGCGAGTCCTCCTCCTCCTCCTCCTCCTCCTCCTCCTCTGCAGCTGGAAAGGCCATCTACCACAAACCAGCCCAGCCAGTGTACAAGCAGGACAAACCCCGGCTGGTCCACGAAGGCCTGGAGCTGAACGACCGCACGGCGTCAGCCTCGGAGTTCTGCAGCCGAGCTGCCACCTTCATCGAGGAGCTTTCGTCCATCTTCAAGAGCACCCCTCACCTGGAGCAGCAGGAGGAGGACTCGTCCTCCCCCGACAGTGGCTACCTGTCCCCCAGGAGCCGGCGCCCGGTCCCCCAGGGGTCGGTCTCCGCTGCACCGGCGCCTCCCAGCCAGCAAGAGGAGGCGCAGTGCAGCCAGCCAGCTCAGGAGCAGCTGCGTGCCGCGGTGGGAGTGGCGGCCGCCGCAAGGTACCAGCCACCTGGGGCTCCCACCTCCGCAGGACCGCTGTCTCCGCCCTGCTTTCTCCAGAAGCTGAAGAGTCAGGAGGTGGCAGAGGGGAGTCCCATCCGTCTGGAGTGCACAGTGAGAGGAAACCCCCATCCGCTTGTCAGGTAAGCCGTTGGTGGAGGTCGATTCAGCAGTGCCGTGGAGATTTCAGTGTCACGGACAGATGTTATTATTATCATTATTTCAATATTTTACTTCTTGCTTTCCGTTCATAAACTGCTTCAAAAGGTAAATGATTGACCAATATCAAATATTGCCATGTAGTAAGTGCATAGTCCAAGTCCATAAAAGTTGTATTTGTGTGTGTGTGCTCTCTGCAAAAATGGAAATGGAAAAGAATAAAACATTTTAAAAAATGGTGAAATGGATCAAGGTATACCTAAATCATAGTCAAAAAAAAGGACTGCTTTTGTGGGAGGCTGCAAACAAAGGGCAAAATATGCTGTTGTTTCCTAAATATGCCGCAGACCTATTGAACTTTACAAATATCTCTTGTGTGTCTGGTCTACAAATGTAATTCTAAGGTGTTGCAGATTTATTTTTAAGAAATTAAGACAATTTCTCCTCTTTTTTATTAATCAGTTGCTTGTTTCATTGTTGATTCTAACACTCTCTGTATTTTAAGATATCTTAAGACCCATCACCTCTTGTTGTCTTTTCATTTTCTCATTTTGTCTCTTTAGTTAAAAATGCAGATCTGCATCTCTGCAGGAGTAAAATAGGTCAGATTTTCCTCATTTTGGCTGGTTTCCCTCAGAGATATTGAATGAACACTTTCTCTGCATTCATTGACCCGCCGCCTGTGAGCCTGTGCCGCTAATGCCACAGTGTGGGTGACGTTGGCCAGAGCACGTATCAGGATTAAGCTGTACTCACCCAGGCCGTTAAAGATAAGGTGGGAGGTGGAGGGAGGTGCGAGTGCTGCCTGTTCAGGGTTTTTCTGAGCCTCCTCTGTCAGAGTAGCAGTAAAGTTTGACAAAGCCAGGTCAGTCCATGCAGCAGCTGTGAGGGTCAACGCAACACTGGTCAATTCAGGCACAGTAATTAAACCCACTGGGGGCCCCACGTGGTAATGAGGAAGTTGTTGTGCATTGGCAGAAAAACATGTTACACAAGGAAAACAAACAGCTACTCCAAAGTGCTTGAATGTACACACTGGGAATAAACAGTCTCATTTTAAACGCAATCTAAAGATTTTTGATAAGATTGCATTAACAGAACAAACATAACTTGTTAGAACCTTTTTAAAAGTGTAGTTTTAAGTGATAAATGATTTCATCCAGAAGGCTGAAAAGTCGACCATGTCTTCCAAAGAGCTTCCTGGCAAAATGGCCTTCAGGATTCATGTCTTTCATTTCAAGTATCAAGAAGATGATGGGATTTGTCAGTTTGTCGGACCACCAGAGTTTCCTTTAGTTTGCTGGGGATTTCCACATTTTGCAGGTGTATCAGTCACCCTGCTTCCTCCCGGCGGCCGTTTTACAGAAGCGGTGTGAATTATTTCTGCAGCAGGTCACCCTATAAATAAGCTCCTCTCTTCTTTCCTAGACGTGTCACCTCACAGCTCGGTTGACATGCCTGTTGTTTACTCTTGGAGATGAATACCTGCACCGGTGAAAGCCGCCGCCTGCAGCGACAGTCGTCGCGGTGATTTCAGTGTTACAGAACTGCGCTCGGCGAATTACAGTCATCCCGGACCACACTGTAACGTTCAGAGCAATTTCCATCTGCCTGTCCATCACCTTCACACGCATCACTTATCTCCACCCTCTCACACGCTGACATGTCTTCACATCTTCCCAGACATCGCCCAGAACCAAACCTCGTCGGCTCCCTCGTCCTTCTTGAGGCTCTGTCTCCATCTAAAATGGATCTGCGATCTCTTTGTTAATGTCCCAGGATGTGTGTTTTCCCCGTTGGACTGTGAAGGGCCTCTTCTGCGTCTGTATAAATAGTCTTCGGGGGCCAACAGGAGCCAGGCCCGGGAATGCGGGCAATGCAACGACGAGGCGCTTTCAGTCGCCAGGCTCCACGTCTCCTCGCACCTTCTTGGGGCGAGCATGAAGGTGGCGTTGTGGGCGCACGAGAAACAGGCCACTGTTGTCCCACTGGCGTTATGAAACACAGAAAATGAATGCAAGGCTGGTGGCAGGTGAATACGGGGACGTGCGGGGGGGTTATTTCTTTCAAGGTGCCTCTAAATGAGAGATGGTGTCATTTTCAGGAAGCTGACAGTAAAATTCATTGCTTTTACATAATATTATCGTGTCTGGTCAGTGCAGCAGCAGCTGTTGTGTTCTGGGTTAATCAGCAGCTGCTGAAAAAGTCCCATTCATTCCTGTTGTTCAATATAGGGCGGCCACTAGAGGGCAGTATTCGGCAATATATTCACTGCAGTACAGCGGGCGCTTTGAGAGCTGATGGTTGGTTAAAATGAAAGTTTTACAATGAGAACTATATTGATTCAAATCAGATGAATAGAGCGGATGAGAAATGAGGCCGAGACTAGCAAATCTGCTGCTTCAAATTTCTCCAAATATTGTTTAAAATCATTCGTTTCTGCGACTCGTGGCTTGTGCTCTTGCAAACCCAACATGTTGTC
Source organism: Nelusetta ayraudi (assembly GCF_046127955.1). Lineage (NCBI taxonomy): Eukaryota > Metazoa > Chordata > Actinopteri > Tetraodontiformes > Monacanthidae > Nelusetta > Nelusetta ayraudi. The sequence continues at coordinate 6,412,841 of NW_027466134.1, forward strand.
TTGGTACGTTGTGTAGCAAGATTTTCGTGCACCTATTATTTTTATTTTTTTAAACGATGATCCCCGACATTTTGCATCAGTTCTTCTACCATCAGAGGGGATTTGTCCATTGGCTTAAGAAAAGAAGGAAAAGGGGGAACAAAAGTAAGCTTAAGTTTTTGATTAGATACCCAGTTAGCAGCTCCTCTGATGCGGCTGCCAGTCCCTGCAGGTCCTCCACCTCCTCCCTCGTCTCAGGCCTTTTGAAGTCGGTGCCGAGCTGATGCCAGCACTTTGCGCGGCCAGTGAAAGAGACATTCCTGGTGTTTGGGCACTGGGCGCGGCCTTTCCGTGGTCAGCCACAATTTGTTTCAGCCAAAGAGGTTTTCGGTGCCGGGCGCCTGGTGTCGCTCACACACACATAAACGCAGTGTTTTATGCAACGATCTGCTTATAATGATGCACCTCTGGTATTGAGATCCGTGTCTGCTGTTTCCCTGTGGGGAGCACCGAGTGCATTTTTGGAGTCTGAGGTCATTTTTTTTGGCTCCTCTTTCACCCTTCAAGGACCTAGTTTTGGATCATGATGATTATCCGATGGCTTCAGAGAGAGTACAGACTCTGGCGTGCATGTTTGCGTACGAGAGTTTCTTAACAAAATTGCCAGTGTGAGGTCTGGTCGCTGTCCGGGGTGCGTGATGACTGATTTCTCTGTACCTCCTAGGCAGAAGATTTGTCTCCGCTGGTAGTCTGCACTGTCTGCTTTTGCTGGAAGTGCGTCTGGCTCTCTCCTGTGCTATTATGGCTGACAACTGTGAAACAAAAGCTATTTCAAAACTCAGTCGAGGAATGGGGTGGAGGATGGTCAACGAGAGAGGGGAGCAGGCGCAAATGGGCGGAATGTTTGGAGGATGAAATGATGGATTTTGCAACAGGACCTGTCGAGCGCCGGCCATCGGGAGGAAATGAAATTCCATAGATCGACGATGGAATTCTGTTGTCAAACATACGCTGCGGCCTATGTTTGGATTTCATCAGTCAGGCCAGGTTGAGCTGACAGCATCACCGGCAGCACACATGGACATCCGAACTCTGCTGAAACATTCTAGAGGAGGCTTCATGTGATGTCCAACTTATCAGACTGCAGGATAAACAACTTTATGAGTAGAGAGCGACCCCCCGCGTGTGTCCTTCCACATCATCCCAAATATAAAAAAAAAATTAAGAAATCACGTCTGGTTCTGCTGTTCGCTGACTGATTTCTGTTGACATTAACTGAGTGCAAACCGTTCAGCTTCAGCGTCTGTGTAATGAAATAAACGAAAACTGGTGGGAGTCAAAATTCCAGACGATGACACAGGAGAAAAAAAATAGATTCTCTGTTCTGTGTCTGTGGTTGTTGTTGTTGTTGTGGTTGTAGAAGCTTACTCCAGCTAATAATTACAATCCCAGTGGGCTGAACCATGTGGACCCAGGATGAGGTCATCGCAGGTGACCCGCTGCTGACTCATGACGTACTGCCGCTGCAATGCCGTGTGTTTGGTCTGTTTAAGGAAAGGCCATAATTTTAAAATCTCCCTCCTGGGTTCATTTGATCTCTGCAGGGGGAGTAGAAGGGAGGAGGGGGGTTGTGGAGATGGAGCCCTGGCATTTTAAATAGCTCGCCTTTTTTCACAAAGTTAGCGAGCATGATGATGTCATTTCATATTTAAGCTCCAGAAATAATAATGAGCGGCTGCGGGGTTTGCGCTCGCTCGCTCACTCGCTCGCACAGTTAAAATTCAATCTATACAGAGAGCAGTTTGACATTCCTGAGACCTGAAAGCATTTTACGAGGCTGCAGCTCTCAGCTGCCGATGCTATGCCGCGGCTTTCGCAGGCTGCCGCGAGCTCGTCAGCTTTGACGTACTGCTCCGCTCTCCCACGCGCCGACGTGCGGGACGGCCGACCTCCGCATGTGCGTCCCACGTGTCAGGGTCAGTGAGAGCAGTGGTTCCCCGATCGCCGCAGGCCTCCGAGGCATTTCTGCCACACAGACAAAACAATTATCAGTCTTGGTCCTAATCTGCCTTAGTGGCTGTGAAACAGCGACGTGAGAGCCGTTGATCTGTGTTAGCAGAGGATTTATCGGCTCATTTATCGGCAGTAAAATAGTCAGACACACGGGTGCACGTCAGCGCTATTCCTCAGCCGAGCGTTAATGACCGTGCTGACGACCGGAGCTGTCTGGCTTCAGCCACGGCAGCTCCCCCCTCCCCCCCTCCCCCACATCCCCCAGCCTGGAGGCCGAGTGTGAAGTCTCGCTTTCCGATCCTTTGTCCTTCTTCCCTGTGTGACTGAGCACCAGCATGTGTTGGACATGTTCCTCTTATTCCTTCTTCCCATGCAGAATATGATTACATTTACGAAAAATTTCTGGCCACCTGTTACTTTTTGTACTTTCTTGCACTATGTTTTGAAAAAAACAGAGATGCACTCCATTATTTGGTGAACATTGAATAAACACTTCTAAATATTTACTCTGTGCATTGAAAAGATTCGGCTCACGCTGACATCATGGCAATAGCGCATGCTGAAACTTCTACACGTTAAAAGACCTCATGTTATACAAAATCCACTTTATTTATGTTTTCTAATCCTTGTCAGTGTCAGTGAGTTCATCCTTCGCTCGTTTGCTTGCTCCATTTCTCAGAAAGTCTGTGCGAACAGACACTTCAGGAAATCCACCCCTTGTGGTGTCACACTGGGTTTCAATACCTCCTCAGGCCATTGACAACACTCTCAGGCAGGTGTTGGCTCCACCCTCTGGAACCACCTCCAGCCAACTTGTTTTTTGTTCCATTCATAACATGCAGAAGTTCCAGCAAACATCACTCTTTAAACTTGAGGGAGGCTGCAAACAGGAGGCTAAAATTTATGTTTTCCGGACATCTGCGGTCTTTGGTAATCAGTCGTGTGGGGCTCTAAATGTCTAAAAATGGCTACAACATGAGCCCTTTAAAATGTTGTTTCAACTTAATCTTGACAGATTAAGGGAACAAAAATGTTTTCCTTCCGTCGAGAAGCGGAGCCGATAAATCACCGCTTAACAAAAACCGGGGGGCCAGGAAGAGTTAAATAAGCCGAGAAGTCACGGCAGATTGAAGGAGGAGGGAAGAGGGTAGGGGGGGGGGCTTCGACGAGTTATATAAGTGGATCAGTGACAGTTGAAAAAGTGAAATACCAGATTTAATATGAGGCATGTCTGCTGCGGACAAAGGCGGCAGTCATGCGCAGCGGGAGGACGGTAACCCAAGACAAGTTCAACAGCGGAGCGGCCAGAGGGCTCGCCATAAATCCTGCCGCTGCCTCGGCGCCTCCACATCCACCGTTAAAACCGCCATCGGCTGCATCACAACAGCAGACGCGACCCGCGGCAAAGCGTCAGGACACAGGTGACCATTAGAGGGCAAGTGGGCGGCAGCCATGTGTTGTTTTTTGGGTCACCTGGCTAGTTGTGTAATACTGCAAGACTTGGTAACGATCAATCACATCACGCAAAGACAGGGCCAGTGACACCAAAACCATATGATACGATATGGCACAATACAATACATTGCGATACAATACGATGCAATATGATATGATACGATACGATACGGTTTATGTTGGCCACGTCAAAGACAAGTTTTTGATACGATACTGATACGATGCGGATGTGATACGGCACAATACAATACGCTACAATACGATTACGATTACGATTACGATTACGATGTGATACGATACGGTAGGGCACAAAATAATAACTTACGATACAACATGATATGATATAGCACGATACGCCACTATACGATGTAAAAACGATACGATACTGATACTTGTTACTAAGGTTGCTAATTCTGAATCAATTTTTATGACCTGACCTGTTTAAGTGTTTGATTTTTTTCCCCTGTGGATTTCAATTAAGGAGGCAAAAAATATTTTATTCCAAGTTCATTGCTATAGTCGAACTATAGCAATAAATATAAACAAAAACAATATCTAGATGCAAATCTAAAGTCCCAATCTCATCGCACTGGTAACAGCCCAAATCCATACCAAGATTGGTTTCGGTATTACCGGGATTTGGATCCGTCGGCCCGCCACTACTGGCGGCTGGGCCACAATGCTGTGTTCACTTGCCGAGTCAGCCTACATGAGGCCTTGGCACTGCGCTCCCCCTGCAGTCATCCGCCATCTGATGAGGTATTTCAGGCCTCTCCTGCTCGCTGCACTCCTGTGCGGCAGCCAGAGTGCTGCGTTTGAAGTCAAGCCTGATTCAATTATATGTCTCAGAGCCGATGCCGCGCTGGCGGAATGTTCCGTGCACGAGCACTGAGGATTCCTGCGAGTCCCGTGTGTACATGTGTTAGCGCTGAAGGCCAGAACGTTGTAAAGACAAGCGGGGGGTTCTTCCTCTCGCGCAGGGAAAACAGGTGCGTGAGTGTTTAAATGGCAAAACACGCAAAAAAAACTCCTGCGAAGGCGCTCGTCTTCTGCTCACCTCTCAGCCACTTTTGCTTCTTTTCACGATTGAGTTAAACATCCCTCAATGCCTCCCGGATTTAGCTTCAGAAAAAAGGAAATACAGGCAGGCGGAAGGATTTTCCAAGTGAGGCCAGTCTGGGTGTGTGTGTGTGTGTGTGTGTGTGAGAGAGAGAGAGAGAGAGAGAGAGAGAGAGAGAGAGAGAGAGAGAGAGAGAGAGAGATCAGAGCTCAGTTCTAAGTCTATAAATTCAGATTGTGGAGTAAAAGTCACAGAGTTCAACTCGCCCCTGAAGCACTTCTACCCCATTGCCTTCAAAGACAAATGTCTTTGTCTGCGTTGGAAATTGTTTTATTCTTATTTAAGATCAGAACTGACATTTTTGCTCACTCTGTCCATCGACAGAGTAGACATTTTGCTGACCTGACTAAATCACAAAAAAATGCTGGATGGGCATTTTATTGTATTTGTGTTTTGGTATTTTCATGTAAACCGAATCTCTGAACGATTCTCACATCTCATCGGCCATGAGGTCTCCGTTTATTTAAATCTTTCCGGGCTCGTGGTTTATTTAGAAAGTGATTTCCTGGCTGAGCTCTTGGCAGAATATTTTCATTCTCCTAATCTGTTGAAACATCAGTTTAATGGTGCCCCAGTGGGCCCGTTTTCGGAACTTCACTTTTCATCTCCAGTAAAGCAGGGTTAGGGTTAGAAGTCCCGCCCATACTGAGCCCTCTGTTTGCAGCCTGAGGTTTAAACGCACTCCTTGTTGGACCATCAACATGTTAGAAAGGGGACAAAGACAAAGTGGGATCAGAGGGTGGAGCCAGTACCTGGCTGTTGTTGTCACTAATCTGGAAACCAGTGCACTATGACATCACAAAGGGCTCATTAGTATTGTTATTATTAGTTTCCTAAACTTAACCTGGTCTGTGTCTGAGCTGCTCCACAGAAATGAACATGCTTTGCTTCAGGTCCGAGGTTGCACCTGGTTCATGCACTGAGCAGAGCAGAGAGTCACTCTAAAAAAAAAAAAATAAAAAAACAACAAGAACATTGTTATTATAATAGAGCAAAGTAGGATTTGATGAATGCAGCAGAGCCGTAAGGGATCTCAGAGTGGGCCTGGCCTCGCTGCGGTTCTTCCCTCGAATCACAGTCCTGCTCTCAGGAGGCCGCGTTACATACCTAAAATTAACGGTGACTCTGCCGCGGTTTGCCTCCAGCTGTAATTAGCCGGCGGTGGGGAGATGAGGGACTGCGGCCGGGGGAACAATTTAGGTTTTTGCCTTTTTTAATTGCTTAAAATTCAAAGAAACAGAGCTCCTGCTGTAAACATCCTGTTTTGGTTTAGGTGCAAGTGTGTAAAAGAGAAACCTCCCGCAGCTCCTTCTGGGAAGGAATGCGGTTGAGTTGGGATTTTTTTTTTTTTTTGATCGTCATGCTCGCTCGTGTAATGGGAAGGGAAAGAAAGGGGTGGGGTGGGGGGGGGGGGACTACTACCCGAAAGCAACCTCATTGTCGAGATATCTGAACTCGTCGGCCAGCTGTCCGCTTCCTTAGAGCGGAGGCATCACGTTGCTGTCGAAACACGGCGGCCGGTTTATTGAACGTGTTTAGCGTTGGGCTCTTGTGGATGTAACTTTTGTTGGGGTTTCGCACCGGATTTATTTGTCAGTTGGACGGAGGAATTACTGTCCTCGCAGCATGACATCATGAGAGGAAGACTCTGTTTTGGTCGGCGGCCTTCTGTCTCCTTGGAGAGGACAGAAAAATAGGGCAGGAAAAGAAAAAAAAGACGCGCGGCTGCCATGACAACGTGACCCTTGTGTATTTGGTGATGTCACCGCTGACCCTCGGGAGACAGTGAGGTAGTGACTGGAGATGCTCGTTTGAGTGTTTGGCCCGCCTGAGAAATGTTCTCGCGATGCTGCTGAGTGCGTGTCTTCGGCGTGCGTGCAACGTGTGAATGCACGTGTCGTTTGCACCTGTGTGTTTGTGTTTTTGGCGGAAGATGCCTTTAGGAAGCCCTGCAGGGACGTCAGCGGGCAAAATGTTTCAGGAAGTGACTGCAAACCCCGAGTTTGACTGCAGATACGAGTGGAGATGTCACAGCCGCTGCAGTTTTAGAATTAGAAATGGGGAAAAATCGCTTCAAATGAAGGAGAAATAGTGCCATGGAAGTATTTCATACTCTGGTGAAAGCTAGAAACACACACTGGAAATACGACTTTTGAAACTGTCTCCAGTACAAACACTTTCACACTCTACCTGATGGATAAAATAAAAACAAAAAAAACTGGTATGCCAGAATAGCTTCCAGCCACACTCTTTCTCTTCTCATTTTCTCAGATGAGACAAAGGTATTTGTGTGAGAAGGCCACTGTCAAGTCACTCTGTCATTATTGGGAACATGTACAGTACAGGCTATAAAAGCCCACCCCTTTATGTTTTACAGTCACTTGAGGGGAAGTACGGTGCCTTTCGCGCTCCTATCACCGCAAATGGGAGCAAAGCGTGCAAGTGTGTGTGGGCGTGTACGTGCGCACGCATGTGTGCGGGTGGGCGGGTCTGGTGCACAAACGAGAGGAATTTGAGTCAAAGAGGAGTGTGATTACAGCATGTCCGCCAACTGGGACGTTTAGTCGTGTGATCTCGTCTCTCCCTGGAATGACGTTGCACGCCCTCCAACGCGGAAATCAAAACGATCCTCTCTGTGCCCTGTGGTCCTACCGCCTCCTCGCCTCTTACCACCAGCAGCCACCAAAATATCTGGAAGGATGGATGGATGGATGGATGGACAGATGGATGGAGGAATGGATGGATGGATGGAGAAATCGAGGGAGGGAGGGATGGATGGATGGATGGATGGCTGGCTAGAGGGATGAATAGACAGATGGATGGAGGGAAATCAATGGACAGATGGAGGGAGGGAGAGATGGATGGGAGGGATGGACGGATGAATGGACGGATGGATGGAGGAATGAATGGACAGATGGCTGGAGGGATGGATGACAGATGGAGGGATGGATGGATGGATGATGGATGGATGGATGAATAGACGGATGGAGGGATAAATGGATGGATGGATCATGGATGGATGAATGGACAGCTGGATGAGTGATGGATGGATGGATGGATGGATGGATGGATGGAATGATGGATGAGGGATGGACGGATGGATGGATGGAGGGATGGATGGATGGATGAATGAATGAATGGACAGATGGAGGGAGGAAGGGATGGACAGATGGATGAGGGATGGACGGATGGATGGATGGAGGGATGGATGGATGGATAAATGAATGAATGGACAGATGGAGGGAGGAAGGGATGGACAGATGGATGAGGGATGGATGGATGGATGAATGGACAGAGGAAAAGAGGGATGGATAGCTGGATGGAGGGATGGATGGATGGATGGATGGATGGATGGATGGCATCCTGTCATCAGACCCTAGCCTCCAAAAAAACCACTGATACTTGATTCATACACGCCAGCCGGTGTCGATTTGGAGTGTTGAGGATTGTAATACAGCCAGGTGGTGTGTGTGTGTGTGGGTGGGTGGGTGCGCGTGCGTGCATGCGTGCGTGCGTGCGCGTGTGCACGCATGCATGTCCCCACGGCCACTCGCGCAGTCGCGGGCCATTTGTCCCCGCCAGGTGCTCCCGAACCTCCAACTGCTCTATTTAGGATCCAGGCTATATTTGTTCGGGGCCCAACTGGGGCTCTTTTAAGATCTCCACTTTAGTTTACTGGCATGTGGGAAGTATTAAGTAAGTGCAGGTATATTTAGTGCCGCTGCAACCACCCCGCCACCCCCCCCCCCCCCCCCACTGTGTGCAACCACGGCGCTACGCCATGCTACGCACCGCAGCTTCGCTCAGCTTTTTTTCCTCCTTTGTCATCCTGCAGCCGTGGATCAGCGTGGTGGGTTCGGCTGGCTGAGGGCCCGCGGTCGGCTGCAGCTCTGTTGACAGTCAGCAGACTGCGGCGGGTACGGTGGGGGCGGTGGAGGCAGGTACACAACATGTTTTCGCCTCGGACGAAACAGCTAGAACCCCCACCGCCCCCACCCCAGGCCACCTCGCCAGCCTCCTCTCCCGTGGCTGTGTTTGGATGTTTGCAGGCCGCGGTGTTTAGCACAGCGGAGGATGTTTGCAGCTCCGGGGGTGGCGGAGCTCTGAACTGCACCAGTAGGATTGTTTTTAATGGAGCAGTGAGACAAACACGGTGACCATTCACACGCCCGCGGGGATCGCATTCAGCATTCTTCCCTAATTTCCGTCGAAATGAGTCTCGTCAGTGCGATTCTTTTTTTTTTCCTGCCCCCTCCTTGCTCCGCTTTTTGAGTGGAATTTGGCCGCTCATCTCGGCCGCCTCCCTCCCTTCCTCCCTCCCTCCCTTCCTTCTCCCCGACCTCCCTCGAGTGTGTGCTCATGGTTGTTGCGTGCGTGTGCGTGCGTGAGTGTGACTGGAGTGGCAGCCCTGGTGGTGTGAGAGAATCAGTGGCTCCGTGCGTGTCACGCTGTCAGGAAGGCAACAGTTCAGCTCTGAATGCAGCATCACATCACAGGTTTTGGCACAACTAACCGCTGGGATCAGCACGACAACAACGACAGCAGGGTAGCAGGTAAGACTGACAACATCTCAGCTGGTTTGGCTCCTAAATGATTCTTAGGACAATTTTTTTTTTTTCCAAAGCCTGGCAGCAGTGGTTTTGGTATCCACATGAGGCAGCTGAGCCGACAATAGAAAGATGACTTTTAATGAGAAGTTTATGAGAAAAGTTGGTTTTGCATTGTTTTGAGAAAATAGTTGACATATTGCGTAACATATTCCAGTGATAAATAAAATGCATGATTGGTTTTTTTGGAAACAAACAGGGCAGAAAACAACGACTTCTGCCCTTTAACTTTTTTTTTTAAGTCATCACTTAAAAATGAATTGAATTTTGGTGATTGTGCTGTGGACGGGGGCAAGAAGGTGTGAAGACATTTTAATCGCTCCGCACCTCTCCTCGCAACTTTATCGATAACTTTCAGGGTGGAAGGTGATTGGTAGAGGTAGAAGTATGAACCGAAGGCCTGGTGACGCATTAATGTGAGAGTTTGTTTGACTGTGTGAAATAATGGAAAATGAATGGCGGTCAATGCGAAGCCCTCCAAAGATAGCCTCACAGATGCATTCGTGCAGGCGTGTGTGTGTGCGTGCATGCCTGGGTGCGTGCACATGTTTCTGTGTGTGTGTGCATGCAAGTGGGCATCCCCATATGTGCAGAGGTGTGTCTGTTTGTTGCTCAGCTGCTGCCTGTGTCTGTCACTGTTTACTATTTCTGTATGGCCGGTTACTGTGTTCTGACACACACACCCCCGTGCGCGCGCACACACACACACACACATACGTGCGCAAAAAAAAGCCATGTTAGGGGATTAACGCTGGCAAAAAATGGCAACTGACTCAACAGACTCTGTTTACACATTCGACGTTGGTCGACGGGACGATTTTCGCATCATCCTTCGAATTCCCGCGACTCACTGCGGACCGTTTGCAGCGCTGCCTCGCTTGACGCTGAGCTCTGCGCTCGCCAAGTGTGATGGATCAGTGAGCATTGTCTGTTGACCGTCAACAGGAGGAAGGGAGACTTTGCCCCCACATTCCGCTCCCTGTCGGAGGAAAGAAATTCAGAGGAGTTTTCGGTAGTTTGTTCCAATCGGAGCCGTGGGCTGCCGTCTGCAGCTGTCCACCGTCCACGAGATTCCGCTGAACTCTGCCCCCGCAGGTCTTTAGCGGAGCGCCAGTCACCAGATGGCTTCTGTTGCTTCCTTCTGCATGCGTCATCTTTATTGGAGAGACTTTAGGCCCCGGCTCTGCTCCGCTCCTTGATGTCGTTCTCTTCAGTGACAGCGCTTAAAACCACATCATTCGCCGAAATTAAGACATTTGCTGCTGCTTTATTTAGAACAAGGAGTGAGTGGAATCTTTTTTATTTCTCTCTTAACTGACTTAGTGCAGGTCAAAAGTCAGCCGAGGCTGAAAACTGGAGCTTGTTAAAACATATTGGGATTGTTAGGACTGACACAATGATTTTTTTTTTTCTTTTTCTGTCACTATGACAACAAAAACACTTATGTGACGTCACTTTATTTATTCATCCCGCCAGGGACCATCAGTTTGGAGCAGCTGTTTGCAGTATGCCTTCTTACCATCCATAAATTTGACACACTGGGCTTTTGATGTTATCAGGAAAGCCTTTATTGCTGCATTGGCTCACCTATTAACTTTCTGACACACTCTCAACAATGGCAACTGATTGGGTGTTTTCTTGCAGCAATAGTAACCACTGCAAAAAAAACAAACAAGCACCGAAACCAGCGTCAATCAAACACCGACAGATGAGAAAAACTGACACATTCTACAACTTCACTGGTCTTGCTCAGAATATGGGAAAGAGGAGAGACCCAGTTTGCGTTCTGCATCTTCCGCCCGCATGAATTAGAGGAGATTTCTCTGTCCAGGGATGATAAAACCAACATGACCGGCCACAAGATTTCGGTCGAGCTCTCTGGCAGTTTGTAATCAGGGATAAAGAGAAGCCTCGGTGCCGCCGCTCTCTGTGTCCAGCTGAACTCGGCCTGACTTCTGTGGTGGTTGAACGCACTAGAAAGCCAATGCACACACACACACACAAGCACATACAAAGACAAACAAACTTCAGAAACCTGTGCATCTACTCCACCCGCGTTTCACAACCCCGGATGGGTTGCTGATTAACTTGCGGATCTTTCACTGGTGCATCGTGTCCAGGTCGGTTTTCGTCATTGCGTCGTCCTCCTTTCCTCCCCCGACTCCCACAGTTTCCCCCCCTGCTCTCCCCCCGGGCTCGGTTGGGTCTGCGGTGAAACTGAGCCTTTGCTTCGCCGAATTTTCCATCAACAGCAGCAAATAACAACAGGGGTCAGGCGAGGAGAGAGCAGCTCATGGCACGCACAGTCAGTGGAGGCCAGCGGAGGCAGCGTGGTTCGCTCTGGCTTCTCCCGTCAGTGTAGGAAGCCCCATGACACCAAGCTTATCCCTCTAATAACGCATAAGCCGCCATCTGGCATCCATTGTCTCAAATGAGATGATTGTAGTTGTTTGATTGCACGGTGGTTCGAAGGGGCCACAGCGGTAGCGAGATGTTCGGTTAGCGCTCCTGGCTAGCCGGGAAGAGAATGACGGAAATGTCATACAGCTGGTGTCGGGCAGTGTTTTGAAGAAATGAATACTTCCGCTGAATGTTTAGAGAGTTGTGCGAAAGTCAGTATTCTGCTGAATCATTTCTAGAGGTGATTGAAATGAAAATCCTCTTTGATGTTCACATTGGAGCGAGTCGGGAGACAAACCCGTGAGGATCTCTGAGCCAGCCGCACAATTATGTTGATATCATGTGTTATTTGTGTCTCGTCGCTGACCTCAGAAGCCCAGGAGTCGCCAGATTCTGGTTGAACTCACATGGGATCAATTCACTACACAAGATGTCTCAAATACTGTTGGAACATTGAGGACCGAGACTGAGTTTTATTATTGGTTTCGGCATCCCGACAGCTGTTTAAACTCACAGATAAAAACAAGGCTAAATCGGGATGCTACATTTTTACAGTAATTTATCGCAAGAACAGCCAAGCTAATATAATTCATAAAAACGTCCATAACAATCAAAACAAACAGACTGTCAACTTTGGCAGATTCAGCAGATTGGACAAACAAAGCGGACCGCAGTCATCAGAGCAATTTCCAAAAACTCAAACCTCAAAACTTTCCCAAAAACAAAAACTACTGAAAGATTCATTGCGCAGTGTCCTGTGTGTCTCTTTAGCGCTAATCCAACTCTGACGGTGAGTTGTGAGCTGAGTCAGCCAGTAGAAAGAATGTTGAGGGAACGAGTGCGACACCTGCTGCCCCGGAGGTAGAACTGCTGTCCGTCCAATCAAGCAAATCGCACGGCTGCGCTAGAGGAGCTGCTGTAAGGGGGGGAAGGACGTGGGTGGCGACGGCCACGTTCAGCCAGCAAAACGTGCACCTTCACCTGGTTTTCTTAAAGCACTCAGTGACTGACTTTCCCCAACATGCCCTGCTTCCCCTGCAAGACTATTGATAGTCAGTTTCCTCCTGTACTGCTTCAAAGCCGGAGAAATGGAGCTCCAGCGTGAGGAAGTTATGGAAGAGGAGTGGGAACGTTGCCCTCTGGATGAATCTGCTCGCCATTAATGGCCCAAGTCAGATGGTTGACTTTGATTAACATGCCCTCTAATTGCCACACTGGTTTCCTTGCTGCCTGGTTTCTGCTCAGTCAACCGTCGAGGGAGCTGATGAGCGGTGAGCCTCAGCTCTGTGTTTTGTCAGATTGTGCCTCAACCAATCTCCGTCTCCATTTGTTGCCTGTTTCCCGGCGAGCAGATGGTCTGAGTTTCCCTCGGCAAGGAGGATTTAGAGCTGTAGCCGGAGTGGAAAACTTTTGGACGACGTTTAACCGAGACGAGATCAAAAATAAAATGAAAAAAAAAATAGGAAAAGAAAAGTTGCATGACTGCAGATGAACGGCTGGATTACGGCTCTATTTAGTATTTCAGTTCACACACCATGCGGCAGGGGAACCGTGCGGATCGGAGCCGCTGCTGCAGGAAGAAGCCCCTCCCCTTGTTTCTGTTCACTATAGTTACAGCCAAAACACAGTTACCGCGCCTCCATCACAAACACAAAGGCCACTAGTTTAATGGGGCCGTGTGATGCAGTAATCCCTCTTTTCTGTGTGTGATTTATCGGCGCTCAAACACGCCGAAGATGATTTCTGCCTTTCTTTCTTTCTTCTCTTTTCTTTCTTTTTTGCTCAACAAAGATCAAACATGTGGCTGCAAGATTCACAACCAAAATCCATTTAATTCAAGGCTTAGTTTGCGCGAAATTGACACGTCACTTATGCGTTGCTCACACGTGGCATTTCAGATTTTCATGTTCGGACCCCAGGACCTCTGTGTGGAGCTTGCATGAGTTTCCTCCTGCAGGCCAAACACACACACACACACACACACACACACACACACACACACACACACACACACACACGAGGTTGACAGTCATTTGGGAAAAATGTGAAGTGCTTGATCATCTGGTTGCATTGACAGACAGGTGGTTGAATCGATTGTCTCCAACAGACCAAAAAAAACGGGTCATGTCTCCACACTAGTCATGTTGTGTGTCGAAACCTGTCTTGAAACAGCTCAACTTTTGATCCTAAATATCAACGGCAACATGGATGCGACTGATTTTGCGTTAGTTCAGTGAAACTTTCACTGGTACTCGGGTACAGCAGACTTTCACTGGCTGTAATTGTTTCCACAAGAAAATGTCACCAGAACCTCCATCAGCATCGGGATTAAAATAGGAGCATTTATCACTTTAGAGCAAATTATCCCTTTCCCAGAATCCAGGCAGCAGGTGTGGTCGGTCCTGCATTTCCCTTTCTTTCGCTCTGCCTTAAAATGGACTTGAAACATGCACACATGCACGCACACACAAACACACGCGCACGCACAGATCCCCTCTGATCCCTGCTGGCTGTCAGGACCTCGACTCTGTTCTGCTTCCCCGGAGATCAGCTGCTAACCTTCCTGTTGCCGATGACCCCTTGACCTCCGCCGACCAGACGGCCTGACGCAGCGAGAGGATAAGGTCTCGCCGCTCGTGCCGCAAACAGCTCTTCATTAGCGCCGTGTCACGACCCGTTTCCTGTCCCGTAACGTGTCTGGCGGTGCGATAGCGTGGGGCCGGGGTGCAACCATCCCCGGCCAACTTTCCGTCCAGTCGCTCCGACTGTGGCTGCGCTGCTCCGCTCTACCTGTATCTGCCGCGGTCTGGCCCAGCTCACTCACTTCCTGTTCTTGTTCACACATTCACTTCCCCGTCTCCCGCTCCCACACCCACTGAGTCAAGTGTGAAGTGCTAGGAATTGCCTCTGCCCTTCTCTCTCTTTTTTTTTTTTTGTTCTCTCACTGGTATGAAAGCGAATGTGTGAAATCGCGCTGCGGCCATTAGCGCCAGGCTAGTGCCGGGAATGTTTCTACATCCTGTTCAGGATGGAGTTTCCTCAGGTCAGAGCATCGCCGCCGCCGCTGCTGACGGAGCAGCTGCTTTTTCCGGCATTTTGGGAATTCCTCCCACTTGTCCCCGACGCTGCAGAGGTCGGCAGCTGAACCAGGCCTGTGTTTCCCCCTCTGGTAACAGAGTGTTGACTTGCTGCGCTCTGTCACTGCAGTGACTGGATGTGTCGCTGCAGCGATCCACGGCTTTGTCCTCACATTCGCAACCCCGCCCCCCTCCACACAGCTCCAGCTTTTTCTATGTGGTTTGGCCTTTTGTACACATGGCTTTTTTTTTTTTTTTTTTTTTATCCGGTCACTAGGAAGCACTAACGTTGCAAAAATCTGGAAACATTTTTGGGCAAATGCCACTTTCATGTTTAATGGAAACAGAGTGTTTGTGCAACTTTATCTCCTAAAGCAACAGCGGATAGATGGCAGACATCAGAATCAAAATAGTGCTAGTGTGAACTTTTCAACTGGGACGTTTACCACCACTATCTCACTACAGAGTTCCACTTGTGTGAAACATTAAATGAAACATTAAAAAACTTCCCACGCTTGTGCGGCAAACGTTGTCATGGTTGTTGAGCCATTTTCTGCTTTTCTTTCAGGCCTCTGATTAGCCAACGTTTTGTTCACTCTTAGACATCATATTGCCACCTATTGGTCAAGCATTGAGGCGACATCAGCAGCCTAAATTTGCAGTTGGAAGATCATTTAAAAATAGGTTTCCTATAAATACCCACACAAGTGTTGACAAAGATATTAACGTTGATGATTCCCCACAAATCCAAGAGACCTTTAAGGCCACCATGTGTGAGTGTGTGTGTTTGCAGGGGATGCTGGCGTGACCCCTGTAGTTTGATCCATCGTTTGATGTGGCGACACGGGGACGGGAACGTAGGGGAGAGGAGGCGGGGTTTGCTTTCATCATAATCCTGTGAGGAGAGATGAGACGGATAAACGTGGGCGTCTTCTCCGCTCTCTTATTTCTCCAGACGAAGGGAACAAAGTCTGTGTCTGCGGACCCCCCCACCTCCGCCTCGGGGCGGGCGGGCGGGATGCGGCCGCCGGCGCTGGCCCAGACACAAGGACCTCTGATTGGAAGCAGGGTGATGGGTGTGTCCGCTTCCCGTAACACGTTGTCTCGCCGGTGCCCCAGGGTGGCTGGTGTGTGGCGGAAGTGGAGACTCAGACGGTGCCTGAGGGTGTGAGTGTGTGTGTGTGTGTGTGTGTGTGTGTTTGTGTGTGTGTGTGTGTGTGTGTGTGTGTGTGTGTGTGTGTGTGTGAGCGGGCCAATGAGTAGTGGTTGATGCAAGCTAAGCTGGCAGGAAATCATAAATCCAACAAAGGTATATTTAAAGTCAAGTGCTTGTCAAATGGAATGAGGGCCCTTTGCTTGTCTGAGGAGATTTTTTATTGGAATGTCGGCCCTGATTCTTATTCGCTCGCTTCACCTCACACGGAAGCAGGATTGGCCAGAGTTCAACACTGCAGTCTCGCTCGTCCGTCCGCCTTAACAACATCAATACAGAGTACTTTTAACCAGTGTTAAGATCTCAGTGCTTCATATATAACCGGTCAGATTCCGCAGCGTATAGATACGTATGCATTTACGAGAACAAGAAGTGGCTACTTAACACTGCTCTGAAAAACCACAGAGGAAGACTGGGAAAACAATACTGGGAACATTCGTGTGAATCCTGTCGAAGTAGCAGTAGCAACGAACTGGTTAAGCTGGCAGTAACAAATTGAACTCGTCTACCTGAAAGTGACTGACAGTAAAGTGGCGCCAAAACTTCCCCCAACTTCTAATGACTTCTTCCTATTTTTTACTTTACAATCTCTTCTTTTGGGCTTTTTACAGGATGGACGTGTAAAATTACTCTGAATCATTTACAAGTCTTCCACGTGGTAATCAACAAGGTTAACACGAGATGGCTTTGAATTGAAAACGGTTGACTTTTTTGTTGGGGAGTTTTAAACTTGTTTCTTGCACGAGCTTCAGAAGACATTAGCATTAGCATTAGCGTGCAGCGAGATCACAGACACGACGCGTCGGTTTCCGGACAAATAAAATGTATAAAAACGAATGCTATATTGTCGCGTTTCTCCTCGGCTCCCAGGTGGTTCTGCGAGGGCCGGGAGCTGCACAACTCGCCCGACATCCAGATCTGGAGGGATGGTGACCTGCACACGCTGGTGATCAGCGAAGCCTTCGAGGACGACACAGGACGCTACAACTGCGTGGCCTCCAACAGCCTCGGAGCGGACAACACCTCAGCGGAGGTTTACATCGAAGGTCAGCCGCTCTCCCGGCAGCAAGTCACATCCTACCCCAACGTGGGAAGAAAAGGGACATTCCGCAGGAAATGTCCTTAAAGTGCACATGTGAACACATTCAGCTTGCCGATATCTCCTGCAAAAAAGATTGAAATATTTCTGCTGTTGCTTCCACGCAGGCGCGTCGTCGTCGGACTCGGACACAGAAGGGGCGGGGTCACACTCCCGATCTGGAGCCATGCCGCAGTACGTCTTTGAGCCTGACCTCTGGCGACCCTGTGAATGGGCCAGCTGATCCCCACAGCCTTTCACTCGCCTCTTAACAGCATGTTAAAGAGCCGCGACCCCGACCTGAGTACAGGGAACACGCTCTAGATAATGAGAGCTGCCGGGGGGTTAATATGGGGGAAAAAAAAGGAAAAAAAAATCACAGTGTCCCCTCTACTTACTTCCAAATGTGAAACTCCCCTCCACCCTGCATGCTCCTCTTTCCCTCCGCCTCCCCCTGAAAGAGGTATTAACTTGTTTACGTTGCGCAACCCTGGCTAATGGTCTACACAGAGCGCACATCCACATGCACTTCTGCGCAGATCCAGATGGCCGTGTATAAATTTTACAACATTGCAAACATGAGATGCTTTTGTCTTTAACATTCAATTACTCTTTTTCTCGTATTTTTTGTAGTTCAGCGTTGACATAAAGACCTGGCCCGTGCGGCTGTTTATTTTCACGTCGATCCAGATTCGTGCTGTGTTCAGAATGTTTAAACATGACTTGAAATACTGCGCCGGGACGACGGGGCGCCCCCTCCCTCCAACAGTTTGTGTTTTATTCCGAATGCTTTTGATGGTTATCTGTGACGTAAACCTGCTTCTATCTGAAGCACTTCCCTCTGTGTTTACACACTGGAGCTCAGAGTGACCACATTTAACAGACAAAAAAAAAAAAAAAAACCCACTTATCCAGACATCGATTGAGTAGCGAAATCAAAAACTACAGACTTAAAAAAGCGCGCCGAATCTGATATCTGCGGTAGTTTGTCTTTTCACCAGCACCTTCTGCACCGCAGGGTTCAGAAGAAGACGACCTCCGTGTCGCTGACGATACGCTCGGCTTCACCCAAAACCCCGGAGGCCCTTCCCCACCGCTCCACCCTGGTCCAGGCTCTGTCTCAGCCCCTGCAGCGGGTAAACCAGGGGGAAGAAGACACACAGGTTTCATACATTTTCCCTCAGATTCCTCCCGGCCACATGTTTGTTTTCCACTGTCCTGCAGGTGCAGAGTCCAGTGTCGTCTCTGTACAGCAGCGAGGCGTCGGGTCCCCCTGTGTTCACCAAGGTCGGTTGGTGTGAAAAATATTTTCCTTGCTGATTCATTCTTCCCTTACTGTTTAGTACCAGCTTGTGTTCTGGGCAGAGGATCTGTTCTGGACTACCCACAATGAGGAAAAGTCCATCCCTGTGTTCCTTTGTTTCCCATACGTGTGTTAATAGATGCAGCTATGTAAACAAAGCTCTTTGTGATGTCACAAAGGGCCATGCCACATTAGCAAGTACAGCCCCAGCCAAGTGTTGGCTCCACCCGCTCAGTTTTTCTTGCGTATGCAAGACATTTGAAAGGCTCGACAAAGCTTCAAAGCTTTTTTTTGCAGGAGATTGTAAACAGAGGGCTAAAAATGTGCTGTTTTCAGTCTGTATTTGACTGGTGTTTGGGATGAAATGTAAAGATCTGATGGGACCTTAGCAGTTTGATTACATAGCACAGAGGTCAATCTAAAAAAATGCGGTTATAACCTCATTCCACCCTCGAGTTCCGTGACGGAGCTGCCGCCGCTTCTTTCACACAAACTCAGAAAACCGCGTCTTTCTGGAAATATTTCCACGCACCAGCGCACTGGCCCGGATTACAGGGACGCCGGCCGCAATGTTTAAGGAACACCAAATATTTTGTTTGCTGTGCCATTTCCAACGGCCTCAACTAGCACCGGGGGACGACCTCCAGACCGTGAAACCCAGACCACTTACACCAGGCTATATCGTGCATGCGAGGCTCACACGCACACGGAACCCGATCCGCATGCACCCAGCGTCCTCGCGGCGCCGTAATAACAGTGCTCCGGCTTCTCAGCCGCAGAGGTCGGACGAAAAATAAAAAAATGAAACTCTTCCGACGGCTCCGTCGCCTCCCCGCTAGTCTGGTGACGGCCTGGAGGTGGAGCTTCCTGCCAAAGCCACCATCTTATGCATCCACTCATCCATCCATCATCTGTCATCATCCATCCACACATCAGCCATCCATCCATTCATGATCCATCCATCCATCCATCCTTCCATCCATTCACCCATCATCCACCTACTCATCCAGCCATCATCTGTCATCATCCATCCACACATCAGCCATCTATCCATTCATGATCCATCCATCCATCCATCCATCCATCCATTCACCCATCATCCACCTACTCATCCAGCCATCATCTGTCATCATCCATCCACACATCAGCCATCTATCCATTCATGATCCATACATCCTTAATACATCCATCCATCAATTATCCTTCCATTATCCATCCATCATCTATCATCATCCATCCACCCATCAGCCATCCATCCATCCATCCATCCATCCATCCATTCACCCATCATCCACTTACTCATCCATCCATCACCTATCATCATCCATCCATCCATGCATCCACCCATCCAACATTCATCCATCTTTCATCATCCATTTACCCATCAGCCATTCATCCATTCATGATTCAGCCATCCATTATCTATCCATCCGTCCATCCATCAATCCACCCCACCCATCATCCAACCATTATCCATCCATCATCCATCCACACAACCATCCATGCATTCATCCATCCACCCTCCTCCGTCCTCGCTACCCCAACCTGTTGCCTTAAGAGACTGTTGCAGCCTTTTAATCACCTTGATGAGAGGCTCTGTGGGCCTACCGGGGGCCCGATCAGCCTCTGTGACATCACCTAGCCAGACCCATCAGTGCACATTCCACCAACCGAAATACACACACGGCGGCAGAAGCTCTGAGCACTAATTACCGCTGAGTGCCTCCTGTTGAAGGACGACCGCAGTTACCCAACACACAGGAGACAGAGGCGGCGCTGACAGAGGCCCCACTGTCGATGTGAGCAGTGTTTTTAGATGGGCAGCGCTGAACACTGCTCTGTGATTGGCCCATCTATCTATCTATCTACAAGTTAGGAGTGAAGTCACCACTTGCAATGCACTTTCCCATCATTAGACGCCCCCATATATAATACGGGCCTTCAACGCAACACTTTGCATTCTCAGTAATCATGTTAAAAAGAAACGTGTGTTTCAGCAGCTGTCAAACTGGCCTTTCATCCGTTCTTGATCATACCGTCAGTCAGTCTTTTTTCTCAATATATTTAAACACTGACCATGTTTTGAATATCTGCGGAAGAACCTTCAGCCTTTCAGGGCAGATTTCACTCACACCACAGCTGAAATGAGTAGACGCAGGGTTTTTTGTCTTTCCCTTTCAACACAGAAAGGCTTTAAAAAGAATCAGTGGGTATCAGGTTCAGGTTGTTGGAGGGAAGCACCCCCTTGCCTTCTGCCAAATCATTTAACGGATCTGACGGGGGGAAAAAAACCAGACTTTGAGAAAGAATCGACGACGACGAGACAAGATGGTTTCCAGATTTGAAAGGAAAAAGCTAGAGTGTTTATAATACATCTCGCGTTTCCTAAATTTGCCCTCAGCTGAGTTGGGCGGAAGAGCCGGCTGGTGTTCCGTATTAAACCCTCAGTGGGTGTCCACCGGCCTCTCAAAACCACCATGACTCATCTTTGGCAAATCTACCGTCCTTATTTAGCTTCATGGGTTTTTTTTCCTACTCTGAAGGGGATTTATTTTGTCTTTTTGTTTATGGTTTCCTCATTATCCCTCCTGTGTGCAGATGCTGCAGGATGCCCGGGCGTCTGAGGGCCAGGTGGTGGTTCTGGAGTGCCGGGTCCGCGGGGGTCCTCCGCTGCAGGTCAGATGGTTCCGACAGGGGGAGGAGATCCTGGACTCGCCCGACTTCCGCATCCTCCAGAAGAGTGAGTCAGTCTTTCCTTTGCGACTCTGCAATTCGCAACTGATATACGCTAAATAACCCAAATATCACTCTCTTCCCTTCCTGTTTTTTTTTTTTTTTTTTTTTTTGATACATGTGATATTTTCCCCCCAAAAAACCCCAGAGCCTCGATCTGCAGCAGAATCAGGTACGTTGCTTTCATTAAAACACCTGCAACAAAGTGTTGGCACGTTATTAGGTTTTGTTATTAGTTTATTACTCAGTTTGGTGACTGCATCTGGGGTGGTGCTCACTGTCTCATCACCTGACAGTCAGAGAGAGTCTATGGGGAAAGTCTGAGAAAACCCCACGAATCCACCGGGCACACACGTGCAAACACACACGTAAACACACTTCACCTGTGTCAGACGTCCCGCCTCCCTGCCGTGTGATTCAGGGGTCGTTTCAGGTGTGACTTGTAGGCAGTGACTCACTCAGACGTCTGTGAACACCTGTACGCCGCTGAAGCCTGCGCACATGTGCGTGTGTCTCTCACACTCTCTGGCTGTCTCTGCGACTGCCAGCGGTGACTCACCCGTCTGGCTGTCATGGCAGAACGTCAGCGGAAACCTGCTCACGGCCCGTCCGTCAAAAGTCTTTGTTTCGCTGTTAGCAAATCGAGCGCCAGCCCCGCTCCGCTGCGAACGCGCACTGAACGAAGCAACACAAAAATGCAAAGAACATTAAATGCAAAAACGATTCATATTTTGACATAAAAACAGATCTTTCTTGGATGCAGCCTACACATAAACATATGTGTGTGTTTGTTATGTTCTGTCCAGAGGAGATTTGCACCTTGGTGATAGCCGAGGCCTTCCCAGAGGACGGAGGTCTGTTCTGCTGCACCGCGTCAAACCCATACGGCTCCGTGAACTGCACGGCTCACCTGACCGTGACAGCAGGTTGGTATGACAAAGGCGATGGAAGGGAAAGGGGGGGGGGGCTCAAGATTCACATCCCAGCCACCCGTGCTCCTTCACAAATCAAAACTATTGGTCGAAAATTCCTCTCAATTTTTCCTAGCCACAGCTAACTTGCATTTGTAACTACGGACATAGCAAGCGATGACAAACCTCTCGACAATGTCACTCTCGCATTGAGCAAGACAAAAAACTATACCTTGCTACCGTCTGCCGCGCATTGCATAGCATGGTGCCGACTAGCACGCTAACAGTGTGTGATGCTGTCTAGCGTGCCGCCTGAGGCGACTAATAAACATTCGCAGTACGTCAAGTTTCGATGACAGATCTTTCTGGAGGGGAGGGGGAGGGGATCGTAGGGGAGGGTCGCTGTGTTTACGATCCGCCGCGTGTGACATGTTGAAATGAAATGTTATGAAATGACAACCTCGTGTTGCATGAAACTTGGGGTGGGGAGAGAGCTGCAAGATGATGAGCGGCTGGTTGTTAGCGCAGCACAACGTAAATATCTGTGTGTGTGTGTGTGTGTGTGTGTGTGTGTGTGTGTGTGTGTGTGCAGTAGAAGAGTCCCGACGTGGTGACACTTGCATAAGTCTGACTGGAAACCAGCTGCTGCTCATTTGATCAGCTCAGCTGCAGTTACTGTTGCTATCTGTGCGCCAGGAGCAGAGCTAAATATTTAGCACTTGCAACTTTTTTCTCTGCTTGGTTTGTGTTGGCAGCCAGCGACTCGTCCAGCAACGGCGTGTCAGCCGAGGACATGGCCGCCTTCCCCCCTCCTCCCCCGCCCACGGAAATCAGCCTGCTGGAGCTGCCGCCCAAGGCACCTCACCCGATCGCCGCTGCTGCTGCTGCTGCCGCTGCCGCTGCCACTGCTGCTGCTGCTGCTGCTGCTGCTGCCGCTGCTGCCGGTCAGGTGAAGGAGGTGGAGCTGTGGTCCCGGGACGAGCGACCCGTGGACAACGACACGCCCTCGCCGAGCAGCTCGCCCAAGGCCGCCACGCCGTCTCCACCACCTCCCCCTCCTCCTCCTCCTCCGCCCCCGCAGCAGCCTGACCCCAGGATGGATGTCAGCAGTCCAGCCCAGGTGGCACCGGACTACCTGCCAGCCCCAGGCCGGCTGACCCCGCCCCCCGGCAGAGAGGCCCCTCCCCTGCCCACCAAGCCCAAACCAAAGCTGTGAGTACCTGCTCTGAGTGTGTGTGTGTGGGCGAGACTCCCCCCTAAGGGCGGGGGGAGACAGAGTGGGAGGCCAAGTGCAGACGATAGTGTCTCAGTTTTCAGTGAAGGGTTGTCGGGTAAATTCCCCCTCGGAACAAAAGCCTTTTTTTCTTTTTTTTCTTTTTTTGCTGCCATCTTTCTGCTGGTGTCAGTGTGGCTCGGTGGGTTGCCAGGTCTGTCTGCCAGCCGCCACACGTCCCCCCGGCTCTAAACACATCCGTGCGGGCTTTTGTTTTTAATTTTTTCTTTTGGCTGGATGGTTCCAATTGTGTCTGTCTGACCTGGAAGCACATGGTGACCACCAACTACCTCCACCTCCCCCACAAAACAAAAAGATTTTGCCATTGAGCACCGGCCTCCTGTGAAGGGAGCAGGTAGGGTGTCACGGTGGGATTTAAATGGCTTCACTTTCAAATGGTGTTTTCTGATGTCTGCTGCCGAAGTCGGTGATGCATGTTGATATCTTGTTTGCGGCTGCACTTAATTTTTTTAATCCGATACTTTAAAAGTTCTAAAGGTCCAGATTTGAACGCGACTTGCCTATTCAAGCACTTTTTAACCTGGAATGTTTTGCTTGGTATGGACGTTTGCAAGTATTTACAGGAATATCTGAGCTGTGGTCGGTCCGATGATCAGGAAAATCTCGACTAAATGGATAAATGGATAAAGCTCTCAGGATCCCAAAAAAAAGACATAACAGTGTTCACAGTTACGATCCAATCCAGGCTTTGCGCATAATTGAGTTTCCGTGGCGCGTTTTTCATTTGCGTTTAGAAGAAAATTGCATTAGAGAATGTACGGGAAGAGCAGAAAAGTAAATAAAGTTTGAACGCTGGTTTGAGGTGGTTTTTGGAAAAAGGGGTAATATGCATAATGTTAGTTGCAAACAGGTTTGCAGAATAAACTGTGACTTAGCCCAACGTTCAGCCTATGTACCAGATCAGCTGCATTAGATTAGCAGGAGCAGCGTTCCTCACCTCACCGCCAGAGTCGGCTGACCTTCAGGTCGTAATCAGAACTGATAGTGGTCAGAAGATCCTGAACGCCTCACTTCATCTTCTGCCGCTTCCTGTCGCCACATATCGCGCGACCTGTGACCCAGAGACGCTTCACACAACCTCATTTTATTTATTTTTTTTGCACAAAATCTTGAATACTTGCGAGAGATAAACTGAACAGCCAGGTCCCACAGGGACATAGGACAGCTGACGGGTTCAGGGGGTTTTGTTTTCTGCTGCAGTGAGACGCTTGATCTGTGCATCGTGTCGTGTCGTCTGTTTCCCGGCGCATGCGGCGACTTGTTTTGACTCCCTGCTGACGGCGGCTCCACTGTTTGCATTGTGTATCTGTCCTCAGAAATGTTGTGACTTGTTAATTTTGTGCTTCCAGAGCTAAGGCTATAGAGGAGGAGACAGGAAGTGACAGGTAATTATCTGACTGCCAGGACCTTTTTGATTTTTTTTGTTTTTTTTTTTTTTTTTTTTTTCCAAATCTGAGTGGCGCCACATCCAGCTCAGCAACAGCAAGGAAACACAGAACAAAAACGTCTTATTATATATGAGTCCAAATCTGCACAAATGCCAACTTAATTCATAAAGACCTTTTCATTTTTTGCAAGTTGTCCACCAGAAGAACAACTGAAATCACTCGAACTCTCCTCTAACGTTGTGATACCTGATGTGGTATTTACGGCTTCCAGCAGCAGCTGCTGCCTCGCCAGCGTTTGTAGCTCTTCTACAGACGTAACCGTGTTCGCAAATCCAGGATAAATTGCTCCAAATCACTGGAACAACACTTTTTTTTCTGCGCAATAACACGGAGCTGATGAGACGGAGGAAGTTGGTGTGTGTGACTTGGCAGGCCCGACGGGCTGCAGGAGAGCCGAGCTGTGAAAACAGACCAGACTGTTTCTGTTTCAGGGCCGCAGGAAGGCGCAGCGGGCTCAGACGCTATTTGGATTCTGATGCCTGGTTTTGTCAGACTTGAGAATAAGAATCAAAGGAAATTATTCAGGGGAGAGGCTCGGATTGGCCACTTGGACCTGGACCAGGCCTCAGGATAGAGTGAGGGAGAGAGAGAGAGAGAGAGAGAGGTTTCAGAGCTGGTTGCAAACTGCAGGACGTTCTTATTTTCCAAACTTATAAAGTTGAAGTAACACTACGCAATTTTCTCACCTTAAAACGAGATCTTTGTGATTATTTTTACGATTTCACCGAAGTGGAGAGTGGCGCCACTGCTGCTGGTACAGCTCCCCTGTGCTGTAAAAACAAGATCAGATTGCGGCGCCCAGACTAGCATGTCATGAACAGGCTGAACATAATTGCAACATGTACTGCATTACATGTCGCACGGAATAACACAGTACAGCATCTCGCTGTGAGTCAAGGAGGCTCACCGTGATCGGTCCAGGTCCTGCAGGGCTCTTTGTGAGCGCTGACGATGACGAGGCGTCGCTGCAGCTTTTCCAGTCTCCATGAAGGAACATGCGACGCTGCTGCACAGTTGTGGTCCGCCGCATAGCTTCGTCACTGAGCCAGGAAAACGTTGACGTCACAAACCTCCTCCTGCATGCAAAATCATGTGACAAATGCAAAGATGGGTCAAATGCAGAGGACCAATTTTGCATCCTTCGGGATGTGACAATCACTGGGACTTTAACTTGAAGTCTGATCTTTTTTCTTCTCCAGCTACGAGCGCATTTGCACATCCTAGCAACCTAAAATGTGCAATGTTTGGATGCATAAAACGGTCAATTTCACCGATGTTGGTGGCAAAGTTAGAGGGTCAAAGCGTGGAAGTTTGGAAAACAAAATCAACCTCGATCACTAAAGAATAAAATAAAAGCGTCGACTCATTTGGGTTCACACATTCTAATTCTGTGGGAAAATACTCAGCAAGCACTATCAGCAGTTGTTAGTAAGCTTATTTTTTTTTTCTAGCATGCCAAGTTAAAAAAAAAATCAACAAAAAACTCCATTATTTAACCACATTTACAAGTATTCCATCAGAACACACTCCCACCAAAAGCTAAAACAACACTGCACCAAAATATTTTTTAATTTCCAAATGTGTCGGTCACCAAACACAGCAGTGCGTCCTTCTTGATAAACACTTAACGGTTTAAAGATGAGGTGGAGTGGCGACATTTTAATCCACGTCCCCTGGATTTCTGCTGCTGCTGCTGCTGCTGCTGGGATGAAAAGATTCCTGCAGCAGCTCCAAACCTCTCAAACCCCAGAGAGGCTGCAGCCAAGGCAACAGCCTGCAAACACCAGGCAACACACAAAAAAACAAAAGCAGCCGTGGACATCACAGTGTCACACACGCACACACACACACACACACACACACACACACACACACACACACACGCACTGAGACGCAGCTCTTGTCATGAAGTCGCGACCCAAATCTATCAATCTATCTATCTATCTATCTATCTATCTATCTATCTATCATGTCTTGTAAATACATTATTGAAAGTATCGAATTGAATTGTATGTCCTGCAAAATAAATGACCAACATTTTCTCTATAAATATATATATTTTAAAATTCCTTTATCAAAAAAAAAGAAAAAAAAAGAAAACTGCCCACAAAGCCATGACCCAATCAAAACAGCTCCACGACCCACTGAGCTGAGCTGAACTGAACTGAACTGAGCTGTACTGAGCTGAGCTGAACAGGGCTGAACTGAGCTGAACTGAGCTGAACTGAGCTGGGCTGAGCTGAACTGGGCTAAACTTAACCGAGCTGAGCTGAACTGAGCTGAACTGGGCTGAACTGAGCTCAGCTGAATTTAACTGAGCTGAGCTGAACTGGGCTTAACTGAGCTGAGCTGAGTTCAACTCAACTAAACTGGGCTGAGCTGAGCTGAACTGAAGTGGGCTGAGCTGAACTGGGCTGAGCTTAACTGAGCTTAACTGAGCTAAGATGAGCTGAACTGGACTGAGCTGAGCTGAACTGAAGTGGGCTGAGCTGAAGTGGGCTGAGCTTAGCTGAACTGGACTGAGCTTAGCTGAACTGAAGTGGGCTGAGTTAAACTGAGCTGAACTGAACTGAAGTGGGCTGAGCTTAACTGAGCTGAGCTGAGCTGAACTGGGCTGAACTGAGCTGAACTGAGCTGAACTGAGCTGAGTTAAACTGAGCTGGGCTGAACTGAAATGGACTGAGCTGAGCTGAACTGAAGTGGGCTGAGTTGAACTGAGCTGAACTGAACTGAGCTGAGCTGAGCGCCGCGGCTGCCTGGCTTCATCCCGTGACTCACAGCTTCCCCTCTCAGTGCGGCGTGTTGTGTTTACTGGGCGCAGGAGCCGTGAACTCTCTAATGAAGTATTAACGGCCGCTCTTCTCGCCGAGGCGTCGCTTGTGGTTGGAGAAGCTTTGAAACTCCTGCAGGCTGCACGCTGAGGAGTTTCAGCTGGTTGTTAGTTTATAACACTGAGCATCGGGTGCGAATGAAATGTCAGGACGTGTTTGCTTGTTTTTCTCTTTTGTAAAAAGTTTTTGTTCATTGAAGAACAGGCAGAAAGAGAAAGCGAGTCGCCTGCCAGACAAAGAGTCTTGTGCAAGCGGTGAGGAGGAAGGAGGGAGAGAAGAGGGGGCGGAATAAAGAGTCAAAAATGAAGTCAGTGGAGACACCAGAGTGCAGGAGAAGCAGATAATTTCACATCAGAGCCGGAGAGGGGCAGTCCTTAAAAGGACATGGGAGACTCAGGATTGGCCGGGACGCCGGAGAGACGGAGCGTCTGATTGGACGGACGGGTCTGGAATGACCTGCATGGAACGGAGAAGCTTCCCAAATATGGAAGTGAGTTGTGGGAGCTGACCTTCACAACACAGACTGGCGGCCGGGCCGGAGTAGAAAGAGGGGCGAGCAGAGGAGCGAGGCACCGCAGGGGTGTGTGTGTGACTGCGAGTTGACAGCATGGAAAGTAACAAGCCGCTGTGATCGGCTCAGCGGGAGCAGGACGAGTTTCCTGGGAGAAGAAGAAGAAGAGGAAGAACCTCCCGGAATGTTGGAGACGCTCCGAGGTCCCACATTGTGTCATCAGCAATCTGCCTCAGCAGAGATGAAAGAAAATCCGTCTTGGACTCCCGCTGCCTCTTCCACCTGAGGCACGCTGTTGTGGAAATCAGCCTTTTGTGATGTCACAAAGGGAACTGATGCGGCGCCCTGGTCAATGGCTATTTGTACATCAATAATATCGATGGCCTCTTTCCCGTCCATGAACCCCCACATTATAGAGGCAATGCATTGAAAAGTTCAGTTCTGGAATGGACCCTTTGCGATGTCACGAGGGGCTACCTCACTGATACAGGTCCCAGGTGTTGGCTGAGGCTTTTCCGAGACCGCACTGTTTTCCATTGAAACTTGCACATGCAAGAGGTCCAACAAAGCATCAGTTTTAGCAGGAAGCTAAAAAAATAAACCACAAAGCATTTGAAGTCAATGAGTGTGATGCTGAATCCATCTGTGTGTTGTTTATCTCAAACACAAAGCAACACACTCATATCCTACTTGTCTTGTACATTCTAATGAGTGTGTGTGTGTGTGTCGATGTATACACACACTCACACTGTGACTCGCCTGCGAGTGTCGGCGACTCACCTCGCTGACTCGCACGTCAGCAAGGCAGGAAAACCCTCCACTCTCATTGGCCGTATGAACTTTCCCCCCCAGCACAGACACACACACACACACACACACACACACACACACACACACACACACACACACACAGCTACACAGAGCTGCGGCCCCTGGACTCCTGACTCTTTCCGCCTTCCATCACAACAAGTTCGTGTGAGTCATCAGCTGCCAGGAAAACGCACAGCGCCTCTAAAAATAGAGGCATTACACATAAAAATAGAAGAAAAAGAAAGAAAGTACAAAATCATCTCACAAAAACGAGAACAATTATTTATCTTGCAGGAAAGAGGTTTCAGTGAAGGAAAGCAGATCTGCGTGGGCGGACAGCAGCACTGAGCAACGCAGCGACGGCCTCCATCACTCAAAAGACTCCATATAAAACTATTTTGTTACACATTTGACTCGTGTTTAGATCGACTCTGCACAGAGAGCAGATTTTATTTCAAGACGGCCGATTGTTCCGAGCGTCGCCGCACAGCAGACTTTGTTTATTCTGCGTCACCTGAAACTGTGAGAAGTGTTCAAGCGAGTAATTTGTCAAGTCAATAATACTCTGTTGTCTTCACGTCCTTTCAGGACTTTAGGAAAACAATCTAAAGTCTAACGATAAAGAAGCGAAAAGATGAAGAGAAACCGATACACCGTTGCTGTCACTGGCATCGGCATTAATCATCCGACACAATATCGCGTGAAAGGGTGTAATGGACCTGTTGGTCCAACAAGCATCATCACTTTTCTTTTATCTGCGTACGTCCCTGTCACCTATCACCGTAACTCTAAACCTACCCAGGATGTTTATAAGCAGCAACTTATCCCACTCTGTAGGTTAGAGAAAGCACATTTGTGCAATGAAACAAACGGCAGTGACAGAGTTGACGATGTCAAAATGACAAAAGACAGCGAGCAAAAGGCCATTGGCCAAACTGACCCCTCCTGACGCTACCAGAAGCTTTATGTGCTAAAACAGTGTCTGAGTTTAATTTAAAGGGGAACAAAACAACACAGCAAATCCCAACACTGAGCCTCCTCTCACTTCTAATGTCACTTCTAATCCGTCCTGACTGAAGAACAGTGACAAGCCCAGAATGTTCATTCAGAGTCCTTGTCTACTCGGAGCTGAGGACGCACAGCGAGCCAGAAAACAACGACAATCAGCGTTGAAGGCGTATCGCGAATTGCCTCTTTAAAAGCAGCAATTAACGTATTGAGGTGAAGCCTTTTGCAGGATTTCACCTTTAACCTTCACCTTTCTACGTTATCTTTAACCGACAGCCTTTGTGAGATTCTATGTGAGAAAATACTGAAAGGAAAGCCTTAAAAGAAATCAATCGAAAACGTTGATGAATACTAAACCAAATTACAATGGTCCTGTACGCTGCATGACATTCAAACTCAACCTACACACGCAGGAGGGAAAAGAAAAGAAAAGAAAAGATGACGCTAACAAGCTGGCGAAGCAGGTCTGTTACACACTTTGGCGTGACGCACAATTGTTGTTTATTTGTTAGTCTGGTTTCCGTTTAGCGGAGCTTTTACTGTGAAAGGGTCCATCCAGTCTGAGGAGCTTTTTAAGTGAGAGGGAGGAGCTCTGAGACAGACTGACTCACGCAGACGGAGAGAGGGAGAGAGGGAGGGAGGGAGGGAAGGGGTGAGGGAGGGAGGAGAGAGAGAGAGAGAGAGCGAGAGAGAGAGAGAGAGAGCGAGTGCGTCCGTCACTGTCTGGCCGCTCACTGCTCTATAAATGCTGCTCGTACCTGGCGGGGCAGCAGTGCAGCACAGCTCGGCTCTCCTGCAGGGGATTTTTATCAGAGCGACGACACCACAGGCAGCAGCACCGACAGCCCTCAAGGTAAAACTACAAACACAACCAACTTTTTGTTGCCTTGACTCACCACTTATTCAGCTGGAACATAATGGAGATGCTTTTCCTTTTTTGAAGTTGTTGCTTTAACTTTTGAAACTGTGAGGAAACTTCTTTCTTTCAAACTGTGCCGGCTTTGTAAAGTTATTTCAAAAGCGCCTGGCGACTGAGGTATTTTCTCCTATTCTGTTTCTTTTGTAGTATGGTAATGCTTAACTCATGTGTGTTGCTGTCGGAACCTTGAGTGTGACAGCCGTTCATTCTGTGGAGGCTCTGGGGAAGAGGAGGAGGAAGAGGAGGAGGAGGAGGAAGAGGAGGAGGAGAGCAACATCACTGAGGCTTTTCCTAAAGTTGCAGCTTTTCTTTCCAGCCGTCTCCACCGGCGTTTATGCGGCCGGCTCCGTTTGTTTGCGGAGCTCCTGGGCCGGAGTCGGATGGATTAGCCGACACAATAAAGCCTGTTTGGCTGGAGAGCTGCTGTCTCCCTCGGCTCCCTCCTGCCTCTTCCTCTCACCCTCCTCCTCCTCCTCCCTCTGCTAATCCCATTTGATGCCGATGTCTTTCCCACTCCGATCCCGAGAAGAATGTCTTTGGCATTCCTGCTGCAGAGGAGGGGGGGGCGGTGGTGGGGACGGGGGCGGGGGGGATAAAAAGTCTAACTTGTAGAGAGAAAGCAGAGGAGAGGAGGGGGACGAGGAGGAGGAGGAGGAGGGGGAGGAGGAGAGGGATGGAGACCTCGGAGACTCGTCGGAGTCACCCTCCTCACCTCCGCCTGGATATGAAACATGAGCTCAGATGGAGAGAAAAGAAAGAGGGAAATAATAAGACGGCAGAGGTGGGGGGGAAAGGAAAGTAGGGCAGCGGGGAGAAAAAGTGGGTGAGCGGAGCAGCCGCCGGGCCGTCGGCGTGGCTGCGTTCTGGGGGGAAGAAAAAGAAAAAACAACAAAAAAAGAAAAAGTCTGTGTGTGTGTGTGTGTGTGTGTGTGTGTGTGTGTGTGTGTGTGTGTGTGTGCACGCTGCTCCGGTTTAAAGAGGAGGGGACGGGTGGAGGTGGGGAGAAAGGAAAACAGTCTGGTTCTGTTTTATGTGGTGTGTGTGCAATTAGAGCAGGAGAATGGGGTGTGTTGGGGGGGGGGGGGGGGGTAGAGGGGGTGAAGAGCCGAGGCGGCGGTTGAGAAATAAGTGACAAACAGCAGAACAAAGACGGAGACGGTGAGGCCGAGACGTTCCTCAGCAGCACTCTGCTGTTTTTACAAGGTCGCCTCTCAACTCCCGCACCTTCGCACGAACGAACCCATCGGAGGTTTTTTTTTTTTTTTCTTCCTCTTCTTTCAATCAGACCAACACTGTGATTCACTGTTGTGATGACGCAATGTTCACGAGGGCTGGATCGCCCAGATTATCAGCTCTGACCTCCAGCTCATCCATCTTGACAGAACTCCAATAGAAAGAACTTTTTTTTTTTTTCGGTCAGTCTTTAAATTTCTGTAATTTCTTTTTCTTTTGGCAGCTGCTTGGAAGAAGCACGGTGGGCAAAGAGCAAGAAGCTAGCTGTAAACAACGGCTGTTGCTAACAAGATTAGCGCTGATGCTGCAGTGGCAGAAGTTAAAAGAGCATAAAAATGACTTTCTCTCTCTCTCTCTCAACTTTTTTTTCGCTGGACTGCTTTCACTCTGAACCGGCTTTGGGAAGAATTGCTAGCTGTGTAGCATAGCCGCCTAGCCAGGGACGGTGGCTGAAAGTCACACGGTCATAAATTTCAGTTTCGCCTTCTAAGTTTTGGCCTCCCCTCCCCAAACGCTGTTTACCAGATGGATGCGTGCGATCTAGGAGAAGTTGCATCTGATATCGTTTCTGCGCCGGTGGTCCAGCTGCAGCGCTGAGAGCGACCTCAGGTGGGCTTTCCCACCCCACACAGCACCGTAGGTGTGCTGACAGAGTCGAGGGTCTCCTCCAGCGGGCGAGGTCAGCGCCGGGCCGAGAGCTTTTGGCTAATCTCACTCCTCCGTGTTTGTAAACACCTTTGGACTGTTCAGGAGAACAGGCACGTCCTCAGTTCCCATCCCCTGTGTTGTTGTTTACAGAAGGAAATCCCTCATTACAGCCAAAGTACACTCAGTTACTTCCTGTTTCCCTCCTGCCGCCCCCCCACCCCCCGCAACAGCGTGACTCGGCTGGCCGAGGGAGGCGAAGCGTCCGTGAGCTCCGTCCCTCCGTGGTGCAGCCGCGGAGCCGAGCTCACGGACGCAGTGCTGAGGTCCCGGTGGTCTATTGAAGCAAGATGCTGCCGCCGAAGACCCCCTGCGCCTGGCACGGCTCGCCGTTCAGCCGGCCGACGCACCGCAGGGCCGTAAAGCGCTCTTTAAATTGAGTTACAGTCGAGCTGTTCCTCATCAGTTTATTGAGCTTTCCAACAAACTAACTTCTTCCAGACAGGATCTCTTTCTTGCCTTTTCCCGTCCGTCCCCCCCTTCACCCTTTTTTTTTTTAAAGGTCCCATATTCTGCCAATTTTTTCGACTTGAGTGACTTCGGTGCGGCAGCTTTGCACGGCGAGCAAATTTAGCCCTCTGTTTAACAGCCTCCAGTTAAGACAATAAATGTTTGTTGGCTCCTCCATGTGTTAAAAACAAAAACTTTCGTTAGTGTCAGTAACCCAGGAGAAGAATCAGTGAGGCATCTGTTGGGGTGGGGTGCACTGTGATGTCACAAAGGGATAATTTTAAAAAGCAGACATTTTATAAAATATATGGATAAAACAAAACAGGCTATAGACACATATTGTTCCCAGAAATCACTGAGAAAGCTAAGTTAGCGTAGCATGTGGCCTTTGAAAGGGATTTACAGACCACGGAAAGTATTTTTTTCCAGGATCAAGTAAAAGGGAAGCTTTGCCTGTTACTGCTTTGAAGTTTTACGGAACTAAAATAAGAGCGCAACAGGAAAAAAAAAAAAAAGAAAAAAGAGTCGGAGATTAAAAACAGTGTTGCGGAGGGACGGACAGGAGCTGCAGCGTTTGTTTCGGCCAGTTGGCTCCGTCCGACCTGCAACGGCGAACAACGCAGAGGCGCTGGCATGGCCACAGAGGAACACTTCCCTCCTCCGAGTTCAGCCAGAGTCAAAGAGACCGACCGGCCAACACGCAGGCTGCTGCTCCGACTCCAGACATTTTTAGATTCCTTTTAATGGTTCGCACAGAGCGGCAGGTCCGGTTTTACGGCCCAGTGCAATTGGGACGAAGAGGCAGGTCGCGGCGAGGGAGTGCTAAGGAGGGCCAGAGGGGGGCGCTGCGGGGTCACCAAGGTCCTTTTCTTTGAGTGGGCTGTAAAACAGTGAGATACTGTGGCGTTTCGCCGAGTTGACCTTTCGACGTACAGTTTAACGTTCACAGCAAAGGGCAGATGGCAATCGGCGGCGCTGGAACTCGGTTCCACTCCGTTGGCGCTCAAGCGTGCGTCAAAACGCACATTGCCGTTTTTTATTTGAACTCAGCCATAAAGTATCTCGGAGCGTCACGCGGCCCAACAGAGCAGCCGGCACTCCGCCTTGGCAGGAAAAACGAAGCGTGCGTCTGGAGCTCTTTAAAAGTCTCGTGTCACTTCCAGCTGGATAACGCACAGCTGCCACACGCCGCTAACCGCAGGTCCCATTATCAGCGGGGCCTCCTCCCGTGCGGCGGCCGCGGAACGAGCTTCAGAGGGACGAAGCTGGTGAGGAAATGAAGTGCGTTTCCTCTCTGCTGGAGGAGCCGGGCAGGGTGCTTCTGCTGCCCTCGACGCTCCGAGAACACGGCCAAAAAAGGAAATCAAAACGGCTGCCGAGCCTCGCGGGCTGCCAAACTATTCCTGTGAAAGCGCCGTTTCAGCCAGCGGAGGCCCTCGGCAGCGGCGGCGGCAGCAGAGGAGCCGTTGGAGAATGCAAAGGGAGGGAAAAAAAATGTATACAGACGGAGGGGAGGATTCCCTGAGTCCGCGTCTGGTGGTCACAAGCTTCAGGCTGCTGAAGCGTTTTGAGGCTTTTTGTGGTGTCATCCTCCTTTAAGGGCTGCCACTGTTTTCTTTTTTGTCGCTTTTTGGTGGTTTCTTTGACGGCAAACACAACATCATGAAATGTACCGCCGCTGGTTTTTTTTTTTCCAAAAGCGTACGCGAGGGGCGGATTCCACCGCATGAAAAATCGTCTTCGCTGATTGTTCAACATCTGGAAGCACTTTAGGTCACCGGTGGGGGATGCGATGCACCAGTACTGCGTATTGCCAACGGGCCGGCGTATGACAGCGGAGCCGCTCGGCGACACATCGAGATGATCACGTAGCGGCGGTTGTGGAGGGGAGAGTTTTAAAACTCCACGGGGGCGTTTATCGGCCGCTGACGGAGCGGCCGATAAACACCTCCCACTTCCCGCGGTGACAGTCGGGGAAGGGTGGGTGACAGTTCTTCATCTGGCCACCGGGGGCAAACTCTGTCTTTGTAACACTCCTGCAGAGGTTTCCTTCCCAGAGCTCACACCCTATTGGTCCACGCTTACAGACAAAAAGGGGGGGGTGGGAGGACATCTGAAACTGCTTTACGTCTTTAATAAGTAACACAATTCGCCGCGTTCCACTCGGAAGTCCCGACACTGTGATTGGCATCGCCGGTGATGTTCACATCTGGCGTCCATCGCCGCTGCCAGCCGAGCTCCGGCTACAGTTGGATGAGCCCCAGGTGATGGTGTCGTGTGTAGAGTGAAAACAGCTGCGGGACTTTGGAACATTTTTAACGAGTCTGTTGAGGGACTTTACGCACCGGATGCGCGTTTTATTTTTAATTTTTTTTAAATGCACGGAATATAAAATATAAGTATTTTAATATAAAACGCAGTCCTCGTTTTCACCCCTGGATGAACAGCAATTCTTCCAAAGATGGAGGTGGTGCAAGAATGCATGTCGAGCCCATCTGACACATCAACTATTTTAATTCATTATCTGGCTGTTAAGCTCTCAGCTTAACGTCAGCATGTGGCAGGAAGTGTCGCTGAGGGCTGGTTGAGGCGCCGGCGCCTGTTAAAGTGTCTCGAAATGCCACCTGAAGAACTCCAGAACCGTCTGCGGGGTTTAGTTCCTATGTCGAGGAGACCTCGCTGATCTCCACTTTACACGAGGAGGCTTTGGTGGCCCGGTTTCAGTCTCACACGGGCGCCACAGCCGGCGCACAAAAAGGCGTTTCAATCTCATCTTGCGCGTGACGGCCCTTTAATCCGCGGCAGCGTTCCTGATTCCGCCTCTGATTCCAAACATTCTTCTTCTCCTTGGCAGCAACGCGTCCCAGCTGAAGCAGCTGCAGGACCAGATTCTACTGGAGCAGCAGGAGGCAGCAGCAGTCTACTGGCAGGAGCAGCAGCAGCAGCAGCAGCAGCAGCAGCAGGACGAAGAGCAGAGCCAGGAAGTCCCGCCTCCACCTCCGCAGGAAGTGCAGCCACCTGCTCCGGCCTCCCCGCCGCTGCCCCCGCCCCCCTCCTTCCAGGAGCTGGAGAGCAACACCGCCGCCATGCAGGCCAGCACCTTTAACTACGCCCGGCCCAAGCAGTTCATCGCCGCCCAGAGCCCCGGCGGCTCGGGCTACGTCACCCAGTCCTCGGGCTCCTCGGGCTCCAGCCTCTCCTCCCCGCTGTCCCCCCCCGCCTCCCACAAGTCCTTCGGCAGGGTCGGCGTGCCGCCGTTCCCCAGGGCCGGCAGCCTGGACTCACCCGTCTCGCCGTCCTTCCCGCCGCCGCCGCCGCCCTTCTTCGCCTCCGGCAGCCTGTCCTCGCCGTCCGGCCCCGGCCAGGACTTCCCGCTGCCCCCGCCCCCTCCCCCTCCTCCTCCCCCGCCCGCCTCACTGTCCCCGGCTCGCTCCGACACGTCCTCCCCCTTCTCCTCTGTGCCCCCGTCGCCTGCCTCCAGCTACCTGTCCTCAGTGCTGCCGTCGTCCCCCGCCAGCCCCACCGTCAACGCTCTGGGTCTCCCCAAAGGCAACGGCACTGTGTGAGTATCCCTGCTGACCCCGCCCATCATGCTGACACCGCCCACTACACTGATCCCGCCCATCATACTGATCCCGCCCGCTACACTGATCCTGCCCATCATACTAACCCCGCCCACTACACTGACCATGCCCACTACACTGACTCTGCCCATCATGCTGAGCCCGCCCACTACATTGACCCCACCCATCACACTTAGGCCGCTCACCACACTGACCCCACCCACCCCAGCTGACCCCTTTCACAACATTGACCCCGCCCACCATGTTGACCCCGCTCAGCACACTGACCCCACCCAGGACGCTGGCCCCGCCCACCACAATGACCCTATTCACCAAGCCGACCCCGCCCACTACGCTGACCCCGTCCAAAACACTGACGCCGTCCACCACACTGACCCCACCCTCTACACTGACCCCGCCCACCAAGTTGACCCCGCCCACCACACTCAACCTTCCTCAGCGTTCTTCATACACAGTTGTGTTCCCTGGTAAATATCAATCTCCCCTGCCAGATAAAAACAACCCCTGTGGCCGACTGGAGGCTGATGGAGTTTGACATGTTTGGATTTTTTTGCGCGGCGTGTTTACAAGACAAGGGCTCCAGCGGGGAGACCCGACGCCGTGTGACTCCAGGTGAAGGGGTCGTGAGAACGCTGCGCTCGCCGAGGTGGGGTGACAAGGTTCCTGGCTCTCAGTTTGACGGCGCTCCTTGTGTGGCTGGTTTGGACTGACTGGGCCAACAGCGATGATTGCTGAGCGGAAAAATAGAAGTGAATGCCGCACTGCAGCGTCGCGTAAGAATCGTGCAGGAAAAAACTAAATAAAGGCTCAGGCTTTGTGCCGCACCCTAGCAGGCAGCCTACAGCTGGTTAAAGGTGTTTAGGTTTCCAGTTACCAATCGGCCAGTCGTGCGTGGCCTTGGGACTGCGGGAAGAGTGGGGGGGGGGGCACCTGCAGAGAAGCCACGCCCACACTGGGAGAACATTCAAACTGCTCACTGAAAAAAGGGCCCAGGTGCCTTGGAATTGAACTCACAACCTTGTTGCGAAACTGGTGCAAAACGCTCATGGTTCAAAATGGGTTCAATGGGTTCAAAAATAATAGATGATGATTGTCACTACAGCGCAACGCAGCAAACAACCAGGCAGCAGCCGTAGCCTGTTGCCGAATTGGCACAAATTAAGAGTTTGACCGCCGAAGTTACCGACTCACGGCAACAAAATACTTGAACCCGCTACAGTGTAACTGATTGGCTTTGAGGTGTGTGTTGTATGTTTGGGACCTGGGACAATTCCAATCCACAGAGCTGAAAACTCTCCAGTGGGATCAGACGTCTGCGGAGTTCATTGATAACAATCACTAGAGTTACAAAGGGAGGAAATTAGTCATTTTTTTCCCTCCACCCTCCTCTTCCTCCTCCTCCCAGTCCCACCTTGACCATTGTGCCCTGTCACTTTTCATCGTTCATTTCAACCAACCTCCCCCTGGCATTCCTGCCGCAGCAGCGAGCGATGAGAGATAAGAGGCGCTGGTGGAATTCCAAAAAGCTGGACACGGATCCAGCGGGTCCAGATAAGGCAGGGCTGCTCTCAGAGAGCAGGCACCCCCAGAGTGGAGCTGGGACAGGGCGGAGGACAGAGTATAACCCCTGCTGACGCACCTCTCGCTGTTCCGTCGCTGACCACATCTTCTTCTGCTTGGTCCTGGTTCCAGCAAGGCGTTTCCCAAGAGGCCCCAGGGCAGCAGGACGCCTCGCATCACCTCCGACTCCGACATCCAGGGATCCAAGGACGCCGTCATCCAGGACCTGGAGAGGAAGCTGCGCTTCAAAGAGGAGCGAGTCAGCAACGGGCAACAGGTGTGCTGTTGCTGCCGTGTGTGTGTGTGTGTGTGTGTGTGTGTGTGTGTGTGTGTTTGCAGGATGTTGAGCTTGTGCTCAGTAACACACATTAACTCATCAAACATGCAGAAGAAACAAACAAAGTTCCTCAAGTGGTAACATCTCCTCCATAGATAACCACATCCCATCGTAACACCAGGCCTCGGCGCTGTAGCTAGAGCCCATGGTGTGTGTGTGTGTGTGTGTGTGCGTGTGCGTGCTTGTTTGTGTGTGTTTGGAACTGTGCAACTCACACACTAACCCCCGCTGACACTATTAATCCCTGCTTCCAGAGGTTAACCTATGAGGAGAAGATGGCGCGCAGGCTGCTGGGTGCCGACAACGCCGCTACAGTCTTAAACACGCAGGAGGCCGAGGAGGAGCCCATCGTGCAGGTACGGTGCGGCGGCTCCGAGGTGGCGAGAGACACGCGTGACCAACCCCCCCCCCTCCACACACACACACACTCACACACCGGCGGAGTTTGATTCCCACAATCCCCCACCGCCGCACGTCTGTTTTCTGTTTTTCTCTTCGAACGCAGCAGCAGCGCCGCTGTCGGGTTTATTTTATACACACGCACGAAATCAGAGCCCCCCCACGGTGCGAGTGACCCCCACCTCCGATCCCTGTGTAAACACCGGTGAGGAGCCAGTTCTGAACGCAGCGGTATAAACATTGCAAAGTCCTGCAGAGCCATAAAAAGCCATGTTTGCGCTGCTGCTGCTGCTGCTGCTGCTGCTGCTGCTGCTGCTGCTGCTGCTGCTGCTGCTGCTGCTGCTAGCAAGATGCAGAGCAACAAAGTCTCCAGAGGTGTGAGAGTGACCCGACCCAGGGTCTGTGCACTTGGCAAAATTTTTCATTACCCATGATGCTCCTCACCAATCTAGATTATGTCTGTACACGTTGACAGGATTGGGAAACATTAGTTGCAGTCAGCACCGTCTGATCCAAAGCGATAAAAACTGTTTTTTATTTCCTCAATTAATCACAACCAGGTTGCTCAAGATAGTATCCAAAGGGGATATGAACGGGATTTTTTTTTTCTTTTTTTACTGACATCCACCTTGAATAATTGCTGATGTTACTTCCATCTGTCGGAACATTTGATTACTCTCTCGGTGTTGCACAAAAGGCTTCTTCTCTCTGTGCAGTGTTATGGAAAGTGGACGAGCTCTCCCATATTATCCTCGGTAGCTCCGGAGAAAAAGCCATTCATTGTACAAACATGTGATTTTAATCTGGCCGAGTCCCATCTTGTCTAATCATAACGTACTGGAATCAGATGTTTCTTCACCCGTCAAACTTTTCACTAAAGGTCCCACGGTAATTTAATCTTTACTTTTCAACCCTGACTCCAGTGGAGCAGCCGCACACCATTCGTCATCCAAAAAAACTGGGCGGATTTCCAAGAAATTTCATTTTTAGCCTTCTTTTTGCAGCCTCCTGCGGAAATCTCCTGTTAAATTTGACACTTTAAAGGCCTTCACCATGTTTCTAAGGGGTTAAAAACAAGGCAGTCTCAAAGGGCGCAGCCAAGTCACTAACCCTTTGTGACATCACAGAGAGCTGATTTCTGACTGTTTCAGCACACACTGTCTACAAATGTAGCTCAAACAAAAAAAAGGCAAACAGACTTTTCTTATGTCGGCCGAGATTATTGAACTTTGGTGAGTATTTTTCTCCAGGATATGGGACCTTGAACCCAAGATTTTTATTCGAAGCTCGAAACGCTCAGAGTGACAGCGTCCTCCATCCAAAACACTGACTGATCGCTGTGGGTCACAGACTGTTGCACCGCATGCCTCAGAGTGCAGTGACTCACTTCCAAACCTGAGCCACTGCAATGGATTTACGTGGAAATCTGTTAATCCCCAACGATCTGTTTGTGCATAAACCCTGAAAACACACACACACACACACACACACACACACACACACACACACACACGTTGTACCTGCTGCAAGGCTGTGACGGCACAACAAACCGATGACTCCCCTCATTTCTCCCAACAGGAAAACAAGGACAGAGAATCCCTCCCTCAGAAGGTCTCGGAAAACTCTCATATTTTTTTCTCACGCGGCCTCTCTGTTTGCGTCACACTCACTTTGTGCCCACAATGTCACGCTGTATGTGTGTGTGTTCACTCTGACCTGAGCAGCACCGACCCTGGGAATAGAGTGATAAGGGGTCGGAACAGCAGACAAAAGGCACCATCAGAAACAGGAATTTAGTTTGATTTTCAGGGCGGCTGCGGTTAGTTATTGACATGCGGCGGGCGTGTCGGGTTAAAGGCAGTGGGACGGAACTGATTGTGCATGTGTGCACATCGGCCCCTGACACCTCACCTCACCTCACCTCACTACCTGCTGAAAAAGGCTCAGTTCAAGACGCACACCCTCTCCATGCCTCAAACACGTCTCCGCGATTTCACCCACATTGCACTTTCCTCCCGTCTGCAATGCATGCTGCAAATGTCTTCCCGTGACATTGGTGAAAACTAGGGCTGTCAGTGTGAGCGCATTAATCTCAATTAATTAAATGCAATCCATAACTCGTACATTTTTTTTTAAAAATTGGATTTCAAAAGTAGATAGATGGATGAATATTATCATATTATACATATATATAATGGATACAACAAACTAACAATAGATAGACAGATAGATAGTTAGATAGACAGATGGCTATCTATCTATCTATCGTTCATTTTTTCCATCTGTTAGTTCTTCCATTTGTTCGTTCGACCGCGATGTAGTTTGTCGTAATACACTTGCCGTCACATACGGCAAGTGTATTAGGATGAGGTCTGGCGACTGCCGATGACGTGGTCTGAACCCGGCGTAAGCCTTTTTGTCCCTTTTACGAACCCGCAGTTGCCCCTCTGGCCGATTTCTGGTAAGAAATGGCTCACTTTATTGGGTTAAAATTCAAACCGGGATTAATCGCAGCTAACTATGAAGATTCTGCGATTAATCACTTGGACAGCCCTAGTAAAAACAGAAAAAGTCTTTTTTTTTTTCCTGCTGAAGCACCAACCTCAGCAGAGGAGGGGAGGCCACGTCCGTGTTGGCTGACTCACGCAGCTGGAGTAGCGGCTGTGCAGCTCGTACCCAAGGCCTGTCATTATCAGTGCGATGTGTCATCACGGCATGCAGCAGCTCTGCAGATGTTCCCCCTCCTGCTGGCACAGAGAGACGGATGAGAGATGAGAGATTGATGAGGATTGTTGAGGAAGAGGCGTGTCATCTATCTGGGCACAGCCGCTCAGGCAACAGGGGGAGAAAGTTGGCAGTGATAATCAGCGGCGGGTTAATGAGCGTGAGGAGGAAACAAGGGTGCAAGTGGCTGCAAATTCTTTTCTTTTTTTTAATTGCTGATGAATACCTGAGAGAGTGAAACTGCTGATTTAGCATGAAACCTAATTATCTGTCTGTCTGCCTGCCTGCCTGTCTGTCTGCCTGTGCAGGAGTACAAGGTGTCCAGCTTCGAGCAGCGGCTCATCAGCGAGATCGAGTTCCGGCTGGAGCGCTCTCAGGTGGAGGAGTCGGACGACGACGTGCAGCACGACGAGGACGGCGGCGGCCAGGGGGTGGCGCCCTCCTTCAACCAGAAGCTCAAGCACTACAAAGTGTTTGAGGGCATGCCGGTCACCTTCTCCTGCAAGGTCCACGGGGAGCCCAAGCCAAAGGTCGGCCCGCTCCACATCAGACGTTTATGACTGCGAGATCAATTTTTTTATTATGTTTTTGGGGTGCCTGGCTTTCTTTCTGAGGAGTCGCTGATGTGTGAGGTTGATGACAGAGGGTTTGGATATTGCACATGTGCTCTGTGTTGATAAGAGGGGGCCCTGTGCAGGAGCACACGCAGGGCTGGGCCGGGCCGGGCCGGGCCGGGCCGGGCCGGGCCAGCTGCCTGCTTGTGTCCACATTAATGACACGGTGATGACAGACGGCAGAATGAGCCAAACAATGTTGAAGAAAATATCCATTAAATATCCACTGAGTGACGGCTGTTACAATGTTCAGCCCAGACTAGCAGCGGATGATGATAACATGATAAATGATCAAAAAAACAGCTCTGGATGTCCATCAAAAAAATTCAAATATTTAGCCCTCTGTTTGTAGCCTAATGCTAAAAGTGCTTTGTTTTAACTCCCCGCTCAAACTGATGCTTTGCTGAACCTTCGGCATGTTTGGATGGAGACAAAAACCGGGCAGTTTCAGTGGGCGGAGCCAACACCGGGCTGGGGGTGTGGTCACTAGGGCGGGAGAAGAATCCGTATCGTTTGTGACATCACAAAGGGCAGAACTCTTAGGTTTTGCCGCTGAAAAAAATTAGTTTTGTCTGTTGTGAGCTGACTGATGTCGTGTTACAGGTCTACTGGTTCAAGGACGGCAAGCAAATCTCCAAGAGGAGCGAACACTACAGGATCAGCCGTGACGTGGACGGAACCTGCTCCCTGCACACAGTGGCGGCCTCTCTGGACGACGACGGCAACTACACCATCATGGCTGGAAACCCCTTGGTGAGCGGCAGCCCAGTAGTAGGAAAGGAAAAAAACGAAAGGAAAAACTGAGGAAAAGGGTGTTGAATGAGACAGGAAGTCACCAAAGCCCCGACGAGGGTCAGACGTTAATGTGCTACAGGGCCGTTCGGCTCCAACACTCACATCCCATTTCCTCCGCCGGGCCTCGCATACTCACAGCCTCTGCTCGTGATGTCAGCACCTCGTAAAAACCTCCCCATCTCTCCTCCTCCTCCTCCTCCTCCTCCTCCTCCACCTCGCAGGGCAGGGTGAGCTGTACCGGCAGGATGATGGTCCAGGCCGTGAACCAGCGGGGCCGCAGCCAGCGCTCCGCACCAGGACACATGCGCAGGTGAGGAAAGACAAACAGACCATTGTGTCTTACTCATGCATGCTCACAGTTCAGTTCCCTTTGTTGATCTGCGTGATTGGGAACAAAAAGAAAGGTCAGCCCTAATGAGCGCCAACACCTGCCTGCTCCACCCCGCTGCCATAACGAGCTTGTATACACAGCTTGCACTCATCCGAGGTATCAATGAAGAAGCAGAAAAAAAGCAAAAAGGCACGGACCACAAACACTTCTGGCCACCTGCGATCTGTTATCTGCACAAGCAGATAATGATCTCTTTCTTCCCTCCCTCCCTCTTTCCCTCCAAACCTCCCTGGTTGACCTGCAGCCACAGCGGTGATGTCATGGTTGTAGGTCACGGTGAAAGGAACCCCCTGTGGGTCCTGACCTGCCGAGCAGGGCTGCAGGGAGCGGTTCAGAGGGAAGGCGTGGCGGGATGCCAGAGCAGGAAAAGCAAGCCAGCAGGGCTCCGAGTGTTTACAATGAAAGTGCAGCAATTTACAAATGAGTGCTAACCGCTTACAATGAGAGCATTAGGGAGACGTTTGGGGTGGGGGGGGCGCTCAAGGAAAATAGGTTGAAGGTGGGGTTTCAAAGCTTGAAAGATGATTGAGCTAAAGTGGAGCAATCAGGTTGTTTACGGCCAGTTTAGCCAAGATGCTTGACGCTTCCTATTGGTTCAAAGGGGCGACATTGGCTGCCCGCTGGCTGCTTGCAAGTTCTGGCCACTACTGATTAAAATTACGGTTACAGCAACATGAGCCAATCTGTCAGCCAGGCATCACTTCCTGTTTGGAGGCCTTCT
Source organism: Nelusetta ayraudi (assembly GCF_046127955.1). NCBI lineage: Eukaryota > Metazoa > Chordata > Actinopteri > Tetraodontiformes > Monacanthidae > Nelusetta > Nelusetta ayraudi. The sequence continues at coordinate 6,457,064 of NW_027466134.1, forward strand.
TCTTCTTCTTCTTCTTCTGGGAGAGCTAGCGGCAGTCGGTTCCAGCTTTCGCCACAACTGAAAAGAAGCGGATTGGTTATTGCTTATCCATGGTGAATGAAGACGGATTCAAAATAATAATGATAATAATAATGATGAGAGCAGGCCTTCGCTGAGGCTCAGTCCCGAATAATAATAATAATAATAATAATAATAATAATAATAATAATAACATAAGAAAAAACTATCTCGTGGAATTTTGCAAGATGGTTGTGCAACATTACAGTGTACAATCTCAGCGATCAATCAACTAAGGGGATCAATTCCTCACAATGGGTCTGACTTTCAGCAAACTGAAAAGCCTGTCTGTCTGTCTGTCTCTCTCTCTCTCTTTCTGTGCGTCTGTCTGTCTCTCCGTCTGTTTCTCTGTCCGTCCCGCTGTCCATCCATCCATGTGTCAGGCCCCGCTCCAGGTCCAGGGACAGTGGCGATGAGAACGACAACATCCAGGAGCGCCACTTCCGTCCCCACTTCCTGCAGGCCCCCGGTGACCTCATCGTGCAGGAGGGTCGCCTGTGCCGCATGGACTGCAAGGTAAGCAGAGAGTTTCCAGGAGTTAATGATTGAATTTTTATTTTTGTGTGTGTGTGTGTGTGTGTGTGTGTGTGTGTGTGTGGTCAATGATTTGTGTCTGAATTGATTGTTTGGTCAGCTGAGAAGGGCAAAATAAAATAAAGTGGAATTATTGGATCTTCTGTCCTTTGGATGATGACAGTATCAGATGGGTGCTGCCATTCTTTGGTGAAGGTAAAAAAAAAGGAGAGAGCGATAGAGAGATAGAAAGAGAGAGGGGGGAAAAAAAAGCTGAGACGTGACTGGAATGTGAAGGTTCCTGCGCCGCAGAGGATATTTTAATCACAGTAATAGAGAAAAGCTGTTTTTAAATCTGCCCTTTACTTGTTCCCCTGCGCCGCTTTGAGGCTCCTCGTCAAAGAGACAAAGTTTCCCTCCTCTTTTGCGTGAGTTCCACCTTCTCTGGGGAACAAAAAAAGATCCGGCAGAGACGCGTCGTCAAAATACTGAGGCGTGGGGCTTTTCTCCGTCTTTTCTGTGGAGGATTATGTGGGATCAGCTTTTCTGCAGTTCCTCGTGCTCGCACACCCTCGGCTCCGGCCGTCTCCCTCTATCTCCTTCATCACCGGCCGGCCTCCCTTTGGCCTGCAGCGCTCGCAGACTCTTTGAAAAAGACGTTGGTGCCATAAAATGAAACAGGCCCGCAATTAACTCGCTGTCAGAAACCAGACTTCTCTCTCCTTTTATTTCCATCCGCGTTTTTTTTTTTTTTCACTCTTGGCAGAATGCGAGCTTGAGTGCCTTCGGTGCTCTTAACGTCGAGGGTATTCTGAGCAAATATTTATTTCCAGGTCATTTGTGGCCTGCGAAAAACTTTCCGCTCTGAAAATAACCCGAGTTCTAAAAGTGCTCTGGATGTTTTCCAGAGCAACTTATCGCTGCTTAGTCTGTGACTTGTCAGGTCGTGATTCCAAAACATTTGCAAATGTCTCGATGACATTCTCTAATACATACAAAAACCAACCCGGAGCAGCGCACAGGGAACGTCTGCACGGTGGCCAACACAGTGGAGGTTCGCCGTTGCCGTGGACGACGTTATGTTAAAAAACCCACACACGCAATAGCGCTTGCGGAGCCAAAACATCCAAATGCAGAAGATCCACACTGTTGTTAGCACCTTCGTGAGCTCAGCAAATTAGGTCAAATGTTTCCAGAACTTGCCATGTCGTGCAAAAACGCTTGGAGGTCACCAAATGTGCTGCTAGGAACATTTATGTTTTCCGTCTATCAACCTTTTATCGAATAATTTCATTCTTTAATCCCTTTAGCTTACTTTTCATGTGGGTTTCCACTGTTTTTTAATACAGGGTTGAATTTTTTTTATCTCATCCCTGTAACACCAGAACAGTTCTGAAGGTTAGAACCTGCTGCACCTGCTTGAATGGGTGAACTTTCAATTATTGAGCAAACTTCCCCTGGAATCACACAAGACAAATCAATTGACTAAACACTGCTGTTTTCATTTGGCCCGGCGAGGCAAACACACACACACACACACACACACACACACACACCACAGAACACATGCAGCCAGTTTACTCACTTTGTCTGGATTAAAAACAAGCAACAGCTGCACCACAAACAAGCATTTTCACACACACACACACACACACACACACACACACACACACACACTCACACACACTGGGCCGACTGAAGCTCTTCCCTCTCTGTGCTGCCCTCAGGTGAGCGGCCTGCCCACCCCGGACCTGGTCTGGCAGCTCAACGGCCAGACCATCCGTCCCGACTCGGCCCACAAGATGCTGGTGCGGGAGAACGGCGTGCACTCGCTGGTCATCGAACCCGTGACGAGCCGCGACGCCGGCATCTACACCTGCATCGCCAGCAACCGGGCCGGCCAGAACTCTTTCAACCTGGAGCTCATCGTAGCAGGTAAAGAGAGGGAGGAAACGGCGGGGTAGCGAGGAGCGTCAGGCCCCGGAGAGACGCTGAGCGTGCGTGTGACCTGCTGCTCCTCTCTGCAGCTAAAGAGATGCACAAGGCGCCGACGTTTGTGGAGAAGCTGCAGAACACCAGCGTGGCCGAGGGGCACCCCGTCCGGATGGAGTGCCGCGTGGCCGGCGTGCCCTACCCCCAGATCTTCTGGAAGAGGGAGAACGAGTCGTTCACTCACAACACAGACAGAATCAGGTTAGACACACAGGCGACGCACTCAGATGTTTCAGATTCCAACTCTGAAATCTCCATCACGTCGAGACGGTTGTTAGCCGTTAGCTGTGACGTCATTGGAAAGGATAATTGCAAGCAGTCCTGTAAAGACTACAGAAGAGGAAAAAGAAGAAATGCAGGAAGTGACAACGCAGCTCGCTGTGGCTAATAAGATGAGCATGAGGGTGCGGAAGCAGCAGCTTCAGCTGAGCTGACTGGCAACAAAGAATGATGCTTAAGCCACTGAACCTGCAGTAAAAAAAAAATTAAACATAAAATGTCTGTTTTGATGTGATGAATGGAAGATTTGCTCCCATCGCCATCAGAGTTCTTCCAGTTCAACGCGCGCTTCTTTCGTCCTGTCCTCCGAGCATTGCACTGAACACGTTGTGGATGTTTTCCTTACCCAGCATGCACCAGGACAACTGCGGCTACCTGTGCATGATCATCCAGCCGGCCATGAAGGAAGACGCCGGCTGGTACACAGTGTCGGCCAAGAACGAAGCCGGCATCGTGTCCAGCACCGCGCGCCTCGACGTCCACAGTGAGTTTGAGTGTCTGAAACACACACACACACACACACACACACACACACACACACACACACACACACACACAGACAAACGCACGCTTCGCGTGGCTGAACTCCCCCCTCTGCTCCATCCTCCAGCCCAGTGGCAGCAGCCGAACCTCCCCAAGCCCAGGAAGGTGCGTCCGTCCACCAGCCGCTACGCCGCTCTGACCGAGCGAGGCCTGGACGTGAAGGCGGCCTTCTTCCCCGACTCCAGCCCCGTGCTGCAGCCCGGCGGCCTGGTGGAGAGCGACGACCTGTAGGCGGCGGGACCGTCGCCATCGGGCCGGCGGCTCCTCCTCCGAAAAAAAAGAGAAGAAGGAAAAACACAGCAAAAAAAAAAACAAACAAGACAAACTGTCCTGCCGAGACACATGTAACCGCATCTGCTTGAGGGACTCGTATCTTTGAATGTGCACGGACGGAGTTGAAGGGTCAGCGGGCAGGAGGAGTTCAGGCTTCTGCACCCAGAGACTGACTGGGGCCGTCGCCACCAGGAGAGACTGCTCGGAGGATCGTCAACTTTTCCCGAAGCTGCCGGCTGAAAATTAAAAAAAAAAAAGAAGAAAAAAAAAAAAGTAATAATAATATTAATAATAATAGTAGCAGTAGAGGACAGAGATGGAATTACGGTGCATGTTGTTAAGCGGTTCAACCATAATAATCTCACCACGATGAAACGATGTCCATAAGGAAGACAAAAAAAACAAACAAGTTGAGGCCTTGTAACCCCGAGGAAGGAGAGTCTTTAACGGCCTGTAGGTTCCCCTTTTTCCAGTTTTGTTGGTGAAAGAAATGAGGTTTGGACTGAGGAGATGCGGTTGTGTGCGTGCGTGTGGGGTTTTTTTGGTTGGCGGGGGTGAGGGGGGGGGTTTGTGGGTGCAGCGAAGGTTTTGAAGCAGGTTTAAGAGCGACGGACATCGTTAAGAACGAAGGGAGTGAGATGCGTTTGAGTTGGAGAGGAGCGGAAACTTTTTTAAAAACAAAGATTTTTTTTTGTCCTTTTTCTTGATCGTTTTATTTAAAGAAGTGTGACTTTAAACGCTCCCACGGCGCAGTCAGCGCCCTCTGTGTTTCTCCTCACACACGTCACAGATTGTCCATTTTATTTTTGTATGAGAAAAAAAAAAAAAAAGATATTATACCCGACAATCTTACATAAATTATATCAGCGGCATTTTTTTTTTTTTTCCACTGAAAGAAAAAAAAACTTTTTTTTTTTCTGTATCACAACATTCTCTCAATATATTTACTTTGCCTTAAATCACTTGTAGGCTTAAGAAAAAACAAACGCACGCACGTTGCTTTCGGCCACTTGTAGAGTGCCAACACAACTTTTTCCCCCCTCAGCGGTGGAGAGCAAAATGTATTTATAACTGCTGTCTTCCTCACCTGTCAAGCTAAACAACGTGGACGTCTCTTTCTCGCCCTGTCTGTCTGTCTGTCTGTCCGTCCATCTGTCTGTCCGTCTGGAGCTTGCATCAGCCGACCGTCACTGTTTGCACATTTCTACACCGATAAATGCCTGTATATGGATTGTTCTCCTGATACTATTTTAGGTTATCAAAGTTAATAAAAATCTAACTCCTGAGAGGGACTGCCAGCTTCTTCCTGCAACAGCGAGGTGCTGCCAACACACACACACACACACACACACACACACACAGGGAATTCTCTAATAATGATAACACTAATAAACTAAATAGAACCTGGACTAGAAAGTCCACACTTTCAGAGAAAAACTGAATGAAAGTAACTTCAGTAACTACAGTAAAATTAAAGTTTTTACAATAACAAGTTATAATTTGTGTCTCTGGACAAAGAACAAAAAAAAAAACGATTATTGAAACATTTATTGTCAATCACATAACACATCCCTGTTTTGAATTCTGCTTCACTTAGCACCAGTGTTGGTGAGTAATCTATTACTAAGTAATCCACTGCTGTACATAATTACTTTGTATGTAACAGTATTACTGTGGCAAAACTGGTAATTATATCATAATTACTTTATCAAGTGAAGATTACATTACTTTTACAAAATATTTTGCAAGATAAAAATATCTCATTATCCACAAAATGTCTGAAACTTAATAATTGAACTACTGTGCTTGTAATTATTTTTACAATATGGGCTGTGCAAAAGGCACCAGTGCTGTACGTGAGTTTGCTCTTTGAAATGTGCATGTGTTTGTGTTCAGAGAGCAAACGTTGATACATGTTAAAGAGGACTGAGGCAATATTGGAATGACAAAATTTGCACTTTGAAAAAGTTCATTCCAAAGCACTGAGCAACTGTTACTTTTTTTTTTTTAACTAAAGTAATTAGTAATTGATTACTTCTGAAACAAATTAGTTAGAGAAGTCATTAGATTACTTTTTTGATGAGTAATCAGTAATGAGTAGTTGGATTACTTTTATGGAGTAATCCCAACAACACTGCTCAGCACATCAGAACATCAGAACATGACCCATGTCCAACTGAGACCGCTGAAGCGTTGAAGTTTTGTTGCAAGAATACCAAGACAAATACACAATACGGGACATGGTTCACCACGACAGTCAGTTTATTGGCCCAAACAAAAAAAAAAAAGGATATACACAAAAAAAGAGAAACAAAGCAGAATTTCCAACCAAACAATCGCTCTCTGCGTAATCAGACCAACCAGATTCTATTATTCAGCAGCAAAGAGAAAACTCTGGACCGGACGGCAAGTTCAGGGAGGGAGGAGCGGCCGACAGCTGGAACTCCCGACGTGTTTGAACGACAGGGACAAGCAGCGCGGCATTTTCCGGCTCTCATCGGCGAGTGTGACGCTGACCTTCGACCTCATCCGTCCGTCCGTCCATGGCGCAGGTCCAGAGCTGCAACCAGACACTCAAAAACATTCCCAGAGCTAAAAATACCCCCCACCCACCTCCACCACCTCTAATTTCCTCCAGCTGCTGGTCCACATGCTTGGACCCCTGAACCCCCGCCCCCCCATCCAGAGGTGGTCTGCATGTGGAAGGAAAACCTGAGTGGTCGACTTGAAGTCATGGTTCAATCTACTGATCAAATTTAGGACCTCAGGGCGCAAAGGTCTGGACGGAGGCAGACACTCTGGAGTCAGTGGCGTTAGTCACCAACCAGTGTCTCTCGCTCACACACACACACACACACACACACACACACACACACACACACACACACACACACACACACACACACGGAGGGTGGTGGTGGGGGGGGGGGGGACTCAGTGAGTCTCAGTGACTCAGCATAAAACAGCAGCAGTGGGACCATGACGATGACGACGATGATGACGATGATCCTCAGAGGGATGTGGATTTGTGTCGCCCACGCTGAGAAGTGACTTCAGCAAAAGTAAACAGTCTTCAAAAACGTTCTCCGCTGATTCAGCAGCACGTTGCTTCGGAGGAAATCCCTTTAAGGCTCCTTTACAGTACACAGAGAGGAACCTCTCAAATGTCACTCTGAGCAACTCCAGCAAACTCTGTCATGCCAGGATGGAGGTAAACCCATATATCCACTAGGGGGAGCCGGCAACGATACGATTCCTGGCCGTGGTCCAACTTCAGTTTAGCTCCCATCCAGTCAATGTTGAAAATTTCTCAGCAAATTGTAAAATCTTTCTTTAAAAGAAATAAAATTCCAGCGAGGGTTCTTGTGACTTCTTCTGGTTTCAGCCAGAGGCTAAACTGCTCAACACTGCCCCCCTCTGTGCTTCCAGCAGCAGTGCTACATGTGACCTCTTGCCTTAAAGCTCCCGCAGCTCCCCTTCTTGTGTGTTTTAAAGCAAGACTTTTACCTCAGAGCAGGTCTTTGGCCTGCCTGTCCTTCACATGGCCAGCTGCAGTCCTCCGTCCACCACCAGCACCTGCCCGGTCACGTAGGGCGACTCCAGCAGGAAGAGGACGGCCTGCGCCACCTCGTCCGGCTCGCCGAACCTCCCCAGCGGGATGGATCGCAGCACCGACTCGTCCTTCAGCGCCGCCGTCATGTCCGTGCGGACAAACCCTGGAGGCAACAGAGGGCAGCGCAGCGCCGTGAGAGAGGTTCTAGAGTGGACAGTGCTGGAGAAGAGAGCAGATGGGCGTTACCGCACCTGGAGCCAGCAAGTTCACCCTGATGTTCCGAGATGCAACTTCCTTGGCCAGAGAGCGGGTGAAGCCTTCCAGGCCGGCTTTACTGGCGCTGTACGCACACTGACCGGCGTTCCCTCTCAGGCCCACCACGGAGCCTGGAAACCAAACAGCAGGAGGAATCAGTGCGATGGATGGGTTCGAATGCACAAGAAATCTACGAGTTGACGCTAGTTTGTAAAAGTCTAAAATCAATTAAGGTTAATGTTGAGTTTTCCAGCACGCAGGCACCACTTGAATTAATTTAAGGTGAGAACTAATAAAACAAAGTTCTATTCTTCTAATATCTTGATGATGCAATTTAAAATTGATTAATTATGTACTTTTCAAAAGTCAATTAACTTTATTATCCAACTTATTTATCACGTCTTTATTCTTGAAATAATAATAACTATTAAATTGTTATAAAAATTGCAATGAGAGAGAAAAGGTTAGAAAGGTTAGAATTCAATTCAAAGAAATCTCAATAAAGCAGCTTTACTGCCATCTAGGGGCGAAAAGGAAGACATGCAACTGATCAAGCAGCCACCCGGATCCGCCCTGGTCCGTACCGATATTCACAATGGCAGCGCCTTGAGTGTGCAGCATGCTGCGCAGCGCCGCCCTGCAGGTCAACATGGTGCCCAGCAGGTTGGTGTGAAGCAGAGCCAGCATGTCCTCCGGCTTGGTCCTCAGCAGCAGAGCATCTCTGAACACATACGATGTAGTTATAGTAATATATACATTTGTAGATGCTGCTCAACCTGACGCACTACGTTCATGCAAACACGTATGTAACACACACACACACACCTGTTGATGCCTGCAGAGTTCACAAGGTAAGTGATGTTTCCGCACTGCTTCTGGATGGCCTCAAAGGCTTTCTGCACCTCCTGCTCCTTGGAGACGTCACAGCTGAGAGCCAAGTGGTCCGCTGGAGGGGGAGACACAGACCGGGTTGGAAAGAGGCAGACGCTTCATGTGATCACGTAAAAACAAAATATACATAATCCAAGGCCTAAACTGAGTCACCCAGGCAGGGTTCATACAGCATACCTCCAGGCAGTGATGCGGCTGTGGCTTTAGCAGCAGCTTCATCCCTGGAGAGCACGGCCAGCCTGCAGCCCCTCTCTGCCAGCAGGCGGGACACGGCCTTCCCGATGCCTCGGGAGCCCCCGCACACCACGGCCAGGCGGGACATGACACTGCAAAGGGGGGGGGAGAAGACACATACAACTGTGTTCAATCACCTGCAGGGCTGCATCACTGTCACTGTGATCAGAGAGCAAAACCAAAACCCACAGCTCAGCTGAGTGTCAGGAAGTGAGGTTGGTGATGCAGAGCAAATTCCATTTTTTTTTTTTATGGTGAAAAATACTCACATAGCATATCATAGAAAGTAAGCTTATTAAGATACTTATTTACATTACATTATTCAAACACCTTCCTCTTTATGATTGACAAAAAACTTGAAAAGTTCATGGACATGTGAGAATATTTTGTATTTTGTTTACATTAAAGTTGTAAGAAAGTTTGAGCTCAGTTTGAGCTTGAGATAGAAGATGTATTAGTAAGGCCTCATGACTCTTTGTGACGTCACAAAGGTCAACTACATTAAAGTTGCTGTCCAAATCAATAGTATAAAACAATCAACACTTCTTTTTATGGCCAAATACTTCTATTGCATTGGCAGCAGCTGGGACACAACACAAGCAAAACTTGAATATACGCATCAGAGGTGTTTTAAAGTCAATGTGTCACAAAATATTCGCTGCTACTTGATTAGCGTCCTGTTAGCAAAAGCAATCTTACACCAAAAACTAACACGAAAAGCGACCTCTGCGTGAAATATTTGCCAAGTGACAACCAACACTCACGTTGTTCTTGACTGTATGTTGTGACGGTCGTGCGCATGTGGCTCCTCCGGGAAAAGGTTTAATCAGAGTAACGTCAGAAAGAGCAGCTTGACGGACGCCGCCATGTTTGTTTACGCTGCCATTGTGTCGCTGTAGGTTGGTCGCTAGAGGGCGCAGCTGACAAGGCAGTGGACGGTTATAATATATAACTGTTCAATTTTCAGTTATATTGCTTGCATGAGGGACTTGGCGAAAAATAAATACAACTCGCGGATACGTTTGACTTCTGTTAAGACTGTCGTTATTTGTGGTTAGACAAACAAGACTTATATGTATGTTTCTTTTCGCAGTTTTTGTCATGGTTGCTTCTGCCACTTAAACAACCTGCTACACACTGGATGTCAATTGCATTAATTCGTTCTCCTTTACCCTCGTGTGTGTGTGTGTGTGTGTGTGTGTGTGTGTGTGTGTGTGTGTGTGTGTGTGTGTGTGTGTGTGTCTCACTGCTCCCAAAGGAAACATTTGTCAGCAGGTGTGTCGCTGCTGTGCATGAAGTGAGTGATGTTCTGAGGGGGCTCGGCCTTAGTGGCGCACGCACGCGCACGCACACACACACACACACACACACACACACACACACACACACACACACACCTGGACGGCATTTCAAAGCGGGACGCTGCAGGATTGATTTTCTGAGGTTAAATCATGTTCAGATGCCAGGCTGCAGACACGACATGTGACCCTGAGCCTCACAGGGAGAACTGAGAGCTGCTGCTGCAGCATCAGAGAGGAGGGGGGGGGGGAATGCAAGTTCTCTCTACCACATGCCCTCGCATTATACCAATTTTCAGATCTCCACTTTTCATCCTGGACTTCAGTGAAGCAGCCCGGGATGATTAATTATTCAAAGGGCACTAAAAGACTCCCCATACCCGGTCCTCTGTTGACAGAATCCCGTGGAAGAGCTCAGTTTGAGCTCAACTCCTCTCGGAGGGTGAAACAAATAGAAGATGTGTTAGTCAGGCCTCATGACTCTTTGTGACATCACAAAGGTCTGCTGGTTCCAGGACGGCAGGTGATTGAGTGAGATGAGCAGGATCAGTTGCCTTCAACACACACATTTGATCTCGCACACATTTTTCTTTTCCAGTCTGTGACCCGTTTCTGCAGAAGCACCACTCTGCATTTACGGAAAATGGAGCTTCTCCATATCGGACATTCTACATTTCCTGAGCAGCTGAACTACATTATATCATATTATGTTATGTTATATTATATTGTATGAGATTTAGAACTTTAGATCTTTGAACTGGGACTGACTGTGGTGGTGTCGCAGACCTCAGCCTTCCTTCCTGCCTCCGCAGCACAAATATATGTTCATTTCGCGGAAACGCCGAGTGACGAAAGTAGTTTTCGGTGTCAGTCAAACATTGAACCGCTCTGTCTTGGGAGGCGCCTCCATCTGCGCGGCTGTTCAGCTGCACTGCTCTCTTTACCGACATCTCCCAACAATAAAATGCGTCCCTGAAGTGCCAGTGAACTCCACCCATCATGATAAAAGCTCCTAATTTCCTCCTTTGGCTCGCTCCACTTTTCCCAAAAGTGTGAGGAAATCAGCCCTCGGTGATGTCACCAGGGACACTGCTACCTCTCCCAGCCAGGTGTTTTTCCTCCTGCTGCTCAAAGTGCCTCTGGATGTTTTTGTCTCCATCCAAACATGTGGAAGGTCCAGGAATCGAGCAGTTTCAGCAGGAAGCTAAAAAAAAAAAAACAGGGTTTCAGCAGATGGAGAGCTGGAGAGTTTTGCTTTTTCTTGAATAATTAATTTGAGTCTGCACCACTGCGATGTAAAAACAACCATAATATTGGGCATTTAAAAGACTGTGGCTATTTTGGGTTGGTCTTTCCACTAATCTGTAGCAATAAAAACCCTTTTCTTTTTCATTTTCTCCCTCCGACCATATGGCAGCTTGGGTTTACTACATAATGCATTGCTTCTTATCTCGTGCCTCGTGGCAGTGGCCTGGCTGGCGCTGCTTTCACTGGCCCAGGCTGCTCGACACACCCCGAGACGGTTGAACATTAGCGCAGATTTCTTGACCTTGAGACTCTGCACGGCTCTCCCACCTGTAAATATTGACTTGAACCTACTCTTGCACCTATGGCCCTGCCTTTGTACACACAAACACGTCAACAGTGTTGTTGGGATTACTCCTTAAAAGTACTCTAATTACTACCTTAACTACTTCGTTTCATAAGTAATCCATTACTAAATACTCTAGTTAAAAATAGTAACAGTTGAGAATCTCTCGTTTCCATCACGTACAAAGAACCACAATATTCTTGCATTTAGACGAGATGAACTAAAAATAATGTTTGTAATTCCAACTACAAATGCAATCACTGTTTTTTCTTTTGCCACCGCCAGGCTTGTTTAGGTGCGTCGTCGCACATCAAGATGTTGCATGCACGGCTGCATCATCAATCTGCAACATCATTGTTTTCGGTTGTTTTTCGAAATTTCAGACATTTTGTGGATAATAAGACATTTTTAGCTTGCAAAATATTTTGGAAAAGTAGTGGAATCGTTACTTGATGAAGTAATTATGATGTAATTACCAGTTTTGCCTGAGTAATCCCGTTACATTACTCTGTTACTGAAAAAAAAGTAGTTTAATTACAGTCGTGGATTACTTTGCAATAGATTACTCGCCAACAGTGCGCATCAATCAGGTGGCCGACTGACACATGTCGAAGAGCATCAGCCATCATCGGTCACACACACTCACACTGGAGGAGGAACAACACTCGTACAGACACCATGAGAGAGAAAAACGTGGCCAGGTCACACGGAGACGCTGTTAAATATAGTCTGACGCTGGAAACAACTTATGTCCAGGCTAACCCCTCCTCAGCAGGGGGCAGCGTGCAGCACAATGACCTGTGTGGGTTGCCTGTCAGCTCCTGTCAGCGTATCCCAGCCGAGCACTCTGGGAAGGACTCGGCTGGCCGCTCCGCTCGGGCGCTGTGGCTTCGCAGGGGGAGCTCGGCACGGCGGGGCCAGAGGCACTCGCTCGCAGCCGGAGACGTCCGTGAGGACATGAGGAGAATGCGCTGCGACGTATCCCAGATACTTTTAATTACACACCACTGAAGTGAATTTGTTCTGCCCGTGAATCCAAGGGACAGTCTTAAAAGTGAGCGTCCCCGCTGAGCGAGGGTGGGAGGCAGGGAGGGAGGGAGAGAGGGGAGGAGGGGGGGGCGCCGAGGTCTGTCTGTGATAATAGTCGTGTTTAGACAGTTATTTCCTGCCAAGCAAGCAGCCGGCCAAACACAAGAGACACCGTGTGTGTGTGTGTGTGTGTGTGTGTGTACAGGCGACAGGAAATAATGAGCAGCGAGTCTGAGGAAATTACAGAAACCATTAGCTTTAATCGTTATAGAGGATTTTTACAAAATGTGCTATTCCCTCAAATGTTTTCTTCTTTTTTTTTTCTTTGTTCACATAACAGAATTGTGCCAAACAACTGAATTCAGTTTCACCATTTTCAGACATACAGACTAGCTAGAAAAAAAAAAAAAAAAATGATAATAAGATCAAGTAAGTCACCGTGGCATGAGGAAAACTTTGTCGGTTTGTGTCGGGCAAACACTCGTTGCAACGCCTCGGAATCATCTCGTTGACGTGATGATTAGTGGGGCTTTTTGTTTGTGCACCCGACGCATAAACAGCGTGGCTGCCGAGGAGTCGGCCGGCAAGTCTGACAGGTGCGTCCAAGGCTAAGCAGTGAAATAAAAGAAGGACACTCGGAGGGAGAGTTTAGCAACAGAGCCTGAGGTTGAAAGTGGCGACTGCCAGGACCACATTGCAACGAATCAGATTCATTCAACACAAGTACCAAATGAAAACAAAAACAAAAAAGAAAAGACAAAGAACCAAGGCCCTAACAGTGATCTGTACCATTGCTCATCCACAATCTCTTCAAATTTCACACAAACTACCAAAAAGAAATAAAAATAAAATAGAATAATGTTTTCGTTTAAAGGTCGCAGCAGTCAGTTACAGTGTTCTCCCGCAATAACACAAACACGTCTGGAACAATAGGCCTGATTCACTCAGTAAACTCATTATCATCACAAGACAATGCTGATTTAGTGATTGCCTCATTTTTAAATATGTTTAAATGCCTCTTGGACCTCACAGGATTCACTCGAAACACAAAGATGGGTCGGTCGGAACTTTGAGCAAAACGTTTCACAGGAAAGAAGAGATTTTTTTTAGACATTTCTCTTGCTCCAATTTTTACTAAATGTGCCCCAGAATTGGCCCTTTGTGATCTCACAAAGAGGGCAGATTACTCACCGTTTAGTGGCAATACACTCATGCAGGTGTTGGCTCCGCCCACTGACACCACCAACATGGCCTCGGTTTCTGATGACGGCTGGAAACAGCGGGCTAAATGAGCCGTTTTCTGAATACCTATAGAGTTTGGTTTTTTTTGCTAACGAATTGCACGAGGCTTCACTGGAGTCCAGGATATAAATTAAAAATCTAAAATAGTACAGTATATATATATATATATATATATATATTTTTTTTTTTTTTTCAAAAAGCTTCTAAAACTACCTACTCTTTATTGATGGACCAAATCCCCTCCAATCAAAAACATCTTACAGTCATTCAAGTCAAATTCACCACCTTAACATTAAAACTTTGTAGAGATGTACTGTACTGCCAAACCCAACACAAAAAAAAAATGCCCCCAAAACAAAGGGACTTAAAGTGATTGATTCCAATAACATCTAATCATCAAGACACGACGTCCGTCTTGCTGTGGAGAGACACGAACACTCTGGGCCTCAGCCAGTCGGGGTCATATTGCCACCTTCACATTGGGAATGCGTTTTTTTTTTTTTTTTTTCTTTTTCTTCAGAGCCTACTTCAGAGGGAACTGCAGTCTTTACTGTGCTTTACTCCGAGCCCAGGCGAGTCACATGACAGACTCTCTGAGAGCAGCAGGTGTCAGCTTTAATAAAAATCTACAAAAAAAAAAAAAAAAAAAAAAAAAAGTCATAAAAAAATCCCATAAAAATACACAAATGAAGAAAACCCGTTGTGCTACTGAAGTGTTTTGTCGCTCCGCCGGTGCAGAGCTACGTCCAGGTTCTTTTCTTCTCCTTTTTTTTTTTTTTTTTGAAGAGTCCAACGTGAATCAGAAGGTAAAAGCAAAGTGACTGCAATGGAGTGTTTTGTGCATATGAGAACCAGTAGCCAGTCTGTTTCAGTCGCGAGACATTTAAATATCCCGTCACTGCATGTGTAACGTGTGTCAGCGCTCCCTCCGCTGCACTGATTGCAAAACCCGTAGGTAGCGAGAGGAGGGGGTGGTGGTGGTGGCGGGGAGGGGAAAGAGGAGGGGGTGGGGGCCTCTGGGGAGCGAGGGAGAGAAATATTTGGTGACATGCAAAGAAAAAAAAAAAAAAAAAATTCACCGCCGGAGAGCTCGCAGTTTCTTCTGGTCCTGCAGTTTCCAGCTGATTGCCTGTTTGATCTGATGTTTGCACTGCTGACAATAGATGGCGTGTTGGTGGTGGCAAGGGGGTGGGGGTGCAAAAAAAAAAAAAAAGTCAATCAGCAGTTCAAAGGGGGAGGAAAAGTCCAGCGGATGGTGTGAGATATAAGGCAGGTTGCCAGATAAAAAAACCCACAAAAAAGCAAAGTAAAGAAAAACAGGCCCGTCTATGAAATAAGTTAAGATGTGTCAAATATCTGTACAGCTTGTTCTTTTCTTCTTCGTCTTCTTTTTCAGGACTCATCATCTGCGTGTCCGTATGTACAATAAAGTGAGGAACAGTACAAGGCACACAATTAAACAGCTGAATTGTTACAAAGATATAAATAACTAGCTAGGAGATGGATGACGCAGTTCATGAGTGGCGCTCGATCCACGCGGCCATCGGAGCCACGCCCACTTCAACGAGGCAGCCCGGCCGTCTCTTTTACCAAGCCCCGCCCACCACCACTCCCCACCCTCTCCAGGTCCATCTTGGTGGTTACCGTGCTGGGAGGGGTGCGAGTGGCTTCAGATGCTGTCCACGAAGCTGCCCGGGAACAGGCCGGTCCTGCCGTTGCGCTGCAGCGTGCCTTTGAACCAGCCGTCCTCCCGCTTCCTGTGCACGAACACGATGTCGCCCTCCTTGAGCTCCAGCTCGGCGTCGCTCTGTGGCGGGTACGACACCACCACCCGGTACCTGCGGAGGACAGCGGCGCCGTTAAGCCATCGGCAGCGCCACCCGGGACTCGGCTCTCGTTTCACAAGCTGATGGGGTGTGTGTGTGTGTGTGTGTGTGTGTGTGTGTGTGTGTGTGTGTGTGTGTGTGTGTGTGTGTGTGTGTGTGTGTGTGCGCGTGTTGGGGGGTGGGCGGTACCTCTCGCATATGATGGGCCGAGCGTCGTGCTGCTGGGACTGGAGGGAGGAGCAGGGCTGGCGAGGAGGCGGGGCGATGGGCACGCAGCCGTCCAGAGGGCCGACCTTCCGATGGGAGAACTCCGGCGCTGAGGAGGAGGAGGAGGAAGAGGAAGAGGCCGAGGCCACAGCAGCAGCAGCAGCAGCAGCAGGTTCAGGCTCGAGGCTGCTGGAGGGCGGGCAGGTGTCGGGCCCAGCGGCGCCGTGCAGCACCTCTCCGGCGGCGGCGGCCTCCGACTCGTGGGTGGGGGAGGAGGGCGGCGAAGGGCGAGACTTCTTCTTATTGGAGGACAGCAGCTTAAGAAGACTTTTCTTTTCCTTCTGCGGACGACAGCAGCGGCAGCAGAAAACGTGTTATTCGACGACAACAACAACAACTGCCGGGCGGCTAAACACAGACGCGGCTCCTGGCTGACAGATTCCAAAAACAAACACGGCCCGGCCGGGAACCTCCGCCTGCTGATAACGGTGTTGTCGGCGGTTGTGATTAGCAACCCGGCGACTGACATCGGCGACCTCAGACACTCCCAGGGTGAAAAAAAACCCACCAAAACACCGCAGCGCCTTTTAAATCATCGTGCGAGCTCGTAAAAAAAAAAACCCAAAACAAAGCTCGTCTGCCGTGACCAAACATGCAAACATCAGCTGGAAATAGCAGCGGTGGATAATTACATACGCACCACGTCACTGAGGATAATGAAAACATGATGGTGTTTCCCAACCTTGACGTCCTTCTCCAGTCTGCAGGCCAGAGCTGCGCTGCTGCTGCTGCTGCTGCTGCTGCTGGCGGGGCCAGTCGAGGGTCTCAGGGCGTCGACGTCCAGGGAGGCGGCGCTCACGTTGGGCGGGGTCAGCGAGGAGGCGGCGCAGCCCATGGCGACCCCGGCACGGCCCGAGGAAGAGGAGGAGGAAGGCGGCGAGGGGCCGACGGCGAGGTGGGGGAGAAAGGTCACGGGCGCCGCCGACTGCATGGGCGTCACGGCCGCCGTGGGCCGGTCCTGACTGTGACACGCAGCGGCTGCTGTACGGAGGAGGAAGAGGAAGGTGGGAGGAAGAGGAGGACGCTTTAGATGTTTGTTCCTTTCAATGCAGAGAAGTGATTTGCCTGAACTGACCGGTCCGGACGGCGTTCCGAGCCTGGTTGACCGTCATCTGGGAGCTGAGGTGCAGGGGGATCTTTGGCTGCTGACCCGTGGCTGTCTGGGCCACCGTGGCTGCCGTGGCTGCGGCTGCAGGCTGGGAGTTAGCAGGCACAGCAGCAGCAGCGGCGGCGGTGGTGGCAGTGGGGGCGGGGCCAACGGCCACGGGTTTGTTGGAATCAGGACCCGGAACGGCCGCCGCCACCGCCGCCGAGCTGATGATGCTGGCGCCTCGGCCCGCCTGAGTGCTCAGGCTCAGGGGAACCTTGGGCTGCGAGCTTCCCTGCACCGACCTGCAGGGGGAGACAGCAGGTGAAACCTCAGGGGACGGAGAAAAATACCCAGTCATGCGGTAGAGATAAAACGACATATGGCCACATCTATTCCACCATCCGTCCATTAACTGGCAGTTTGAGATGATGATGATGATGGTGGTGATGATGATGGTGAAACTGCAGGGCAGGTTTGAAAGAAAAGGCACCTGTTGACTGGGCTCATGTAGTTCCCGGGGAAAACTCCGATCTTGCCCGTGTGCATGGAGGTGCCCTTGAACCAGCCGTCCTGACAGCGCTCCAGCACCAGGAACATCTCGCCCTTCCGCAGCTCCAGCTCGTCCTCCTTGCGGGGGGTGTAGGGGAACATGGCCACGTAGCTGGAGACGCAGCGCAGAAGCAGATGGAGTCAGCAAAGCCGTGCGCAAGAGTTTTGCGGTATTAAGGAAAAAAGGAAAGAAAGGGAAAACGACTCCAGCGCGGAGCACTGTTTGTCCCAGATTTATCGCTGCACAGCCGTCAGCTCCCCTCTGGATCAGGACGCAGCCTCTGAGCCCTGGGAGAAAGAAACCTCAACCTGCTGAAGATCGTCTCTCTGACAGCCGCCCAGAGTCTCAGCTGCAGTTCAGACTGAGAGTCTCAGCTGCAGTTCAGACTGAGAGTCTCAGCTCTAGTTCAGACTGAGAGTCTCAGCTGCAGTTCAGACTCTTAAGGTATAGTTCAGAGTCTCGGCTGGGCTGTTTTCAGTGCGATTCTCAGCGCTGACCGACTGAAGAAAAACGCCTCGGAATTGGATGTGCGTGCACAGGCGGAACCCCGGA
The DNA here is from genome assembly GCF_046127955.1 of Nelusetta ayraudi. Lineage (NCBI taxonomy): Eukaryota > Metazoa > Chordata > Actinopteri > Tetraodontiformes > Monacanthidae > Nelusetta > Nelusetta ayraudi. The sequence continues at coordinate 6,475,099 of NW_027466134.1, forward strand.
CGGCAGCAGGGTGAGAAAGGCATGAGCGGATCTAACTCCCGTCAGGTGTGCGCGCAGCGCTGGAGGGGTAATGAGGGTAAAGGCGAGGTCAGAGGTCGGAGGTGACGAGGGGGGAAGATCTCTAATGGGACCCTGGGGAGCAGCAGCTCTCCACTGGTTTGGAGGAGCTTCACCTGTGCACACACGCTCAGTGTGAGGCCTCACATAGACTGTATGTGTGTGCCTGTGTGTGTGTGTGTGTGTGTGTGTGTAGACAGACATGGATGCCTCCACTCCCCCGACCCCCAACCCCTCCTGCACAAACCGCGCATTTGCATTCGGGGGGCCCCCGGGGGCCCCGCCGGTGCACAAACCGATTCTGACATTTTCACTGCACATTTTAAGACGACGGCATATTTTCTGTGTGGGACTGTTTTTATAACTCACACTGTGGGTCTTTGTCTGCCGCCCTGGTCGCCTGTGCTGGGGGAGGGTCTCTGTCCGGCGGCCAATGAATAGGCCGCACCGTCGGCAGACGACTGCGGGGGAGGAGGCGGGGGCGGCGGGAGCGCATCCTGCAGAGAGAGTGGGAGAGAGAGTGAGGAAGGGAGGGAGGGGACGGAGCGCATTAGTAAACAGGAACATAAAAAAAAAAAAAAGAAGAAGAGGAGGAAGATTTAATTACAATCAAGCAGGATTCATGATCCTCTGTCTCAGCGTGCAGCAGCAGCAGAGAGACGACAACAAGTGGCGACAAGAGAGCTTTGAAAACTGTCTGAGTGTCGTTCAAGTTGAGACGCTGGTTTGTTTAGGGCGCGATGAGAGACAGAGAGAGAGAGAGAGAGAGAGAGAGAGAGAGAAGATCATTTGTCACTTGCTATATTCCCTCAGGTTCGCTCACACAGCGGGAAGAGCCGGGACTCATTTATTTTTTTATTTTTTATTTTTTTACAGCCTTCTTCCCAATTTCTCCTCCTCAGCCGAGAGAATTCCCTTCTCTGCTTGTTTGTTTGTTGCTAAGGGACCACCAGAAATCCATCACAGCGTGTAATTGGAAACATATGAAATGAGGGAGAGAAAGAAAAAAGTCTGTAGGCAAGATTTCAGAAGGAGAGCGCGAGGCTCAGTTGTTGGTCGTCTTTAATGTTGACGCAACTAGACGCGACTTTAATTTATTATTTATCATTCAATTCTTTATTTTTTAGATGCAAGGGGGGGGGAGAGAGAGAGAGGGGGAGAGAGAGAGAGAGAGAGAGAGAGAGAGAGAGAGAGAGACTGAGAGCGCGATGAAACGAACAAACAAACGTGGTGCGGTGATGAAAAGGTGCGACGCCAAGAGGTGAGATCAGTCCTCCCAAACTCAACAGTGCCGGCTGTGAGCAGCAGAGTAATAGCTTCCATGACACAATGGTGAGGCAGAGTGGCACTCAGACAGCCCTGCGGTATGTGTTCAGGCCTGTGTGTGTGCGTGCGTGCGTGTGTGTGTGTGCGTGCGTGTGTGTGTGTGCGTGTGTGTGTGTGCGTGTGCCCCTATGTGCGTTTTTTCAGGCTGGCTGCTGACGCTTGAGCTGAGATAATTAGGTTGCCTGCCGGCTAGAGAAATCATCTGTACAAAAACATCATGTAGTGCTCCCAAGTGAAGCGGAGAGCTCAACCTTTTGTGTACACATTCCTGCTCATTCAAAAAGTCCACATGCCACTACACACACGCACGCACACACACACGCAGACAGGAAGTACGCCTGCTGCTCTGCGTGGGCCGAAGGGATTTCTTGACATTTTTAGTCGCACGGTTTTCTTTCCCGCTCAGAGGAAATAAAGCCGACTCTTGTTGTCTTTGTGAGGTTTCTGACAATTTGTAAAATAATACACCTCCCGCATGTTGTTGGGCGCAGACTGCAGACAGACAGTCTGCGGGGGCAGGAGGGAGCGGTCCTCATTGTTGGTTTTCCACGTAAAACTCACATCAGTCGAACATCGTGGCGGGATTGCAGAGGAAGTGTGAGCAAATTTTGAATTCGCAAACAGGTGGAGATCGACTGTAGAGCCGCAAGCACTCAAGAAAGAAAAAAAGAAAAAAAAGAAGAATGGCTCCATGAGGTTTGGGCCTTCACCTACCACGGGGATGGCTGTGTAGCTCGCCTCCGAGGGAAACGTGAAGACGGTCGCCGTGGTAACCGGGCTGCTCGGGGGCGGGGTCACAATCAGACCAGTTGTGCAAATGTGTACCTGTCCAACACAAAAAAGGCAAAAGGTGGACATCAGCGTGTAAGTCGATAACCTCTCTCCTCTCCCCAACCCCACCCTCACTCGCTGTAAAGGTCAAGTTCCACTCAGTCGGAAACAATAAAAATCACACACACACACACACACACACACACACACACACACACACACACACACACACACACACACACACACACACACACACACACACACACACACACACACACACACACACACACACACAGGGACGCAGGTGACCAGCAACAGCAGCACCCAGGCACATCAGAGCGATGTGGCTTCTCTCTAGCAGCCGTGCGTGCGAGTGGCGGCGGTGTCGTGGCAACAAAGCCACAGTGTTGGACACACAATGTCTCCCTGTAGCCTGAGGTCGGCCTCCACGCATGACTGGCCCGCGCAGAGCCGCCTGGAAAGGTGAGCCATTCACAGAGCACGCCGGCCTCAGCCTTCACTGCCTCCCTTATCTATTGTTCGTCCGCGGAGCCGGGAAAGAGGGGTTGGGGGGGCAGCGCACCGAAGGTTTCGTTTTTTTTGTTGCCGTCGTTGCCGAAGGTGGAAAATAAGAAATACAAGGCAGTAGGTGCAACGCAGATAAATGCGTGCTCGATTAAAAAAAACACTTCCATTCTTTTATTCACTTTCCTTCGCAGACTGTCAGCAAAGTGAGGAAAAGCTCCATCCTTTACTTCTTTACCTCGCTCCACCTTTAACCTTACGCTGAAAAGTGCAGCCCTTGATGACATCACACAGGGCACCGACGACCTCTCCCAGATTAGCGGTAACAACCGGAGCCAGTTATCGGCTCCGCCCCCTGAGCCCTCCAAGCCTGTGTGACCTTCCAAAACACATGGAAGGTCAAACACAGCGATCCGTTTCGGCAGGAGGCTGTAAACAGAGGGCTAAACGTGCCATTTCTTTGGCAATCTAGCAAAGTCAGTCAGATAAATAATGTTGTGAGGCTGCTCCGCTGTAGCCTGGGAAGAAAAATAAAGGTCCAAAAAATTTTGGGACACAGGGACCTTTAAATATCTGCAGCCCGCTGCCGATGGCGGACGCCTCCACGCCGGGACTTAGTGTAAGATAAGAGGCGTGTTCATTTCCAGGACCAGGATTATTCAACCCCCGAGGCGACCGGGGATTATTATTCCTCTCTCTTTTCCTTTCTCCTCTTTTCTACGCGTCTGTGGGAGAAAAGGTTGAGGACGAGTCGACGGGAACGAGAGGATCCTCATCCGGTGCTTTGCGGAGCCTCTATTGTGTTTTTAATAAACACAGTTATCGGTAAATCTAATGTTTTGTTAGCCCGGCGGTTACTAGGGAGGATCAGTTTACAGGAAACAAATTCGAGTTTCTTTTAAAAGTAACCAACCCCCCCCCCCCCCCCCCGCCTCCGATAATGATTTGCGGGAAAGGTCTGGAGTCGTTCAAAAAGTGATTAGACCCTCTGCACAGTCAGAAGCCTTTGATGATACATAAATCATATCTACATGAAAGCTCTGGCTCTGAAAAAAAAACCCGGGAAAGAGCCGCAAGATCCGCTTCGCTGTCTACAAGACCTCCTAACGTCTCCCGTCTCGCAGGAGAAGCCCATAAAGACACATGTTACAGATGAAAGATTTATGATTGAGCTTAATGGGGGAGGCTTTGGAAAATTTCAGAGTCAAAAGTTGCATGTCAACGTGGAGAGAAGTCCTAGGGCAGAAAAAGAAATTCAGGAGGCCAGAAGCAGTTAAGAGGAGAAACTTTTTCTCAAAGTGCAGCGATAATGTCGACGCTGATGAAAACAACATGGATTCCGTCTCTGGGTGCTGTCAAACTACTGGCTGGGCAACCATCTGTTTGAATGATGTTTAGATAAGGACAGAAAAAAAAAAAAAAGGGGGTGGGAGGGCTTTTGAAACAAAAGCTAGGAAATAAACAGGCAGCATCAAACCCGTGCGGCTGTGCCAGACGGTGTGTGTGCGTTTCTCTGAGTCGGTGACAGACGACGCAGGTCAACGCTTCTCCGACGCCGCGGAAGCCGCGTTGGCAACTTTCATTTGATTCCCCTCGGCACACCGACAGCGTCTTCTCCGTCAAAAACACCACACACCGTCTGGGATAGAGACACTGTGGAACGCAGCGATACATCATATGATATTAAAAGCCTCCCTGCGGTGCAGATGTCATATAAGAGGATAAATGGAGTTATTGTGCTGGAAGATACATGCCGTCTGAAACTAGCTGCGTTTCCATGACTCCTAGAATTTCGCAAAAACCTAAATAACTCTCAAAGATCGCCAAGAGGTTTGGACGCTCTCATGAGGTGGCTTTTCAGACGTATCCATATAGAGGTAGATCACAAAAGTGACACTGAAACACTTCTTTCACGCTTGCGGGTCACCGAACGTGACTTATGGGGTCACGTAACCAGTTCACTTCAAGTAAAAATGGCGTGTTACGTTTGGACGGAGGAGGAGACGGAATAGTTTTTACAAGTAATCAAAGAGAAAAATACATCAACCAGTCTATACAGCAAACAAAATTCTCATAAATCTCGTGGGATGCGATTTTACGAGAATACGGTCCCGCAAGACGAGATTTTATGAGAATTACGGCTTATGCGCTTAACACCATTCAACCTGCAAATCGCAATTGTACTTTTATTTGGAAACGCAGCTACTGTCTGTTTGAAACAGGTGGAGCAACATCAACAAATAATACCTCATAAAAGTGTGGTGTGATGTGCTGCTGAAACAGGGGAGTTAACTGCAAACACACTGGTGCCAGTCTTTGGTCATGTATGGAATTAATTAGTACGTGAAAAGAAGCAACAACACAACAAATTTCTAGCGCAGGGCGAGCCAAATCTCCCTGGCAATGTTTGTTGCTGCGACGGGCTGGCAGGGAGTCAACCTGCAGCGGCCGCAGAGGAACAGCTGCCTGCCGAGCCCTCGTCATGCCGCGCTCTCAGTGCGGTGCAACCTCCAGGGCTGCGTCGGGAGTCATTTCTGCGGACAAGTGGAGTCATGCATCCGCGATTTCAAACGCTCGGCTGGAGCGACGGCCCGGTCGGTATGACGTGGGGGGAGAGGAGAGGCTGGGGTCTAATTGCTGACAAGAGGGACCAGAGGAGCAACAAACATCTTGTGCAAACCAAATTTAAAAAAAAAAAAGGAAAGCTGGAGCTGTATTTTTTTTTCCACCCATATCGTCGCGCCTGGGTTGAAATTCTGTGCGATTCAATCTCACGGAGCCAGACTCGACTCGGCTGACTTGCAGCTACTCATGCGAACAAAGATTTTTTTTTTTTTCTTTTTCCTTGGGAAGGTCCCCCCCCCTCACCTGCGAAGGTGCGCTGCAGGACAGCCCCCCTGTGATCTCGCCGATGCGCGCCGCCGCCGTGGGGTTGCTGGAGCTGATGAGCACCGGCCCGCTGATCTCCATGGAGTGGCGCTGCGGGGGCGGAGCCAGCGCAGGTTTGTGGGACATGGTGAGGGAGGTGAAAGAATGTCGCTTCTTGCTGTTCTTTTTCTCCCCGGCACGCTGGGCGCCGTTGCTCTGGGGCCCCGAGGAGGCCCCCTCGCCAGAGTCCCCGTTGGAGTCCGACGACTTGTCCAACTCTATAAGCTGACGGGCGGCCGAGTTGAACTGCCAGAGAGGGAGAGGAGAGAGAGGGGGGAGTTGAAAGTAGCAGACGGAGGGAAGGCGGGGGGGTCGAGCACATTAGAAAGATCATGAAAACTGTCACTCTTTACCTAAAAAAAAAAAAAAAAAAAGGAAAAAAGAAGAAAGAAACACTCGCTGACGTGGAAAAGCTCGATGTTCACCTTGTCAGCTGAGGTGAATGACCTCACATGACACCATAAATGAACCGCCATCGTCCAAGAAGATTTTTTTTTGCACTGAGCAAGCTAGCTCAAGCCAAAATATATATTTTTTTTCTATTGTTAAAATTAATATCAAAGTCAATATTCCTGCATATATTTCAAGCTTGACTTTCAGCGCTTGTTCAAGTACCAACGTCTCCGTTGCAAAAGGTGTTCAACAACACCTGAAACCAGAGTCAACCACACCTGTACCGTCCACTGGCTGTAGTGGGATTTTAAACCAGGATGCCAGCTCAGCATACTAGAAATGGCTCCTCACTACTGAAAAAATACACCAGTCGTGTGGGCGTGTGACTCTGTGGGCATTTGTGTCACTTTCAGCCACCTGTACTTTACATTTTATTTTTTTTATTTTTAAAAAAAAAAAGGGCCGAAAAATCAAAGGAGCAACACTAAAAAGGTTTTGGGTTAATGACAGGGTGTGCTCACTGGCTGTCACACGTTGCCCCAAGCAGCTCCTTCTGGTTGAGGACATGAAAGCTGAACATTTCACCCTAATCCAACAGGGAGCCTGTGTCAGAGCACTAGGTTGGACATGTAAGGTTACCAACAAAATACCATGTGAGGGGCCTTATTTGAGGCCTCCTCCAACAGTAATTGCAGATTATTCTATATTGGGATCCCAGAGAAGAAAAAAAACGGGCAGTAAAAGGCTGCAGGAGCACTAAAAAAAAAAGAGTCAACGACTTGGATATTTAGCCGGTGCACGGAATGAGATGAGAGCGCACGGTACTTCTGCCACTGTGGCTTCATGACGGTACTGCAAGCAGGATTAGAGAGCAAACAGTTGGAGGAGCGACCGCAAGTAATAAACTGGGCTCCGGTGGCTGCAGCATCTGCAACACGGGGCCTATTTCAAAAATACCTGGAGCACATCTATCAGAGAGTGGAGTCCACAGAGTTTGGACCAATCAGGTCACTAGGATAGCGATCAGCTGATAGCAATCAGGAAGTTCGTTTCGCACAGGTCAATGGACTGTTTACTGATAAGCATCAGTACTGCTAAATATATATTCCAGAATACACTTTGTGTTTTTTTTCAGCCAATGATAAGCATCCAATGGCTACAGAACATTTGCATGGGGTCATTAAACCAGAACCTGATATCAAAAGGACGGGCCTGAATGCTGCATATGATCCAGTAATCATCAGCGGCTGATGGATCAGGGCATCCCGAGTCATGAGTGAATGAATTTTACGAATATGAGAAAAGACGAGTTGCATGAAAACGGACAAACAAATCTGAGAGGGCTTTTGTGGAGGCTCCGCCTCCTTAGAAATGAGCTGCGTGTCAGATGATGACGGACGGCTTCAAATGGAACAAGAAGCATTTTTCAAAAGACCCATTTAGTGAGATTATAGAACGGAATATCTTCGGAAAAGGGAATAAATGATGGAATTTGCATCTTAATCAATCAAAAGGGTAAACATGACGCATCCAAGTGGTCCAGGTACTTTGCAGCTCATATTTTATAATGATAATAAGAATAATGATGGTGGACATTTTTGACATTCACAGAGTTCCTCGTCTTTTCTTACCTCTACATACGAGATGGGAAAAATTCCAATTTTATCTCCCAGCATTCCCTCTGCCCAGTTCTCATCCACTCTGCGGATCACAGTGAGTATGTCATCCTGAAACACACACGCAAAAAAACAGAGAGCCGCAATGAGGAGGAGGAGGCAGCTAATTAGGGGCGGCGGTTGCAACGATGAGCCCTGGTTTAGTATCCCCCAGAAAAACTAAAATTGCAGAGGAATAAACGGGAGGGGAAGAGGTTTTCATGCACGCCGCGGGGGAGAGAGAGAGAGAGAGAGAGAGAGAGGGAGAGAGATAGAGAGAGAGAGAGAGAGAACCATTAGTTTTTTGGAAACTGCTTCGTAAACACGCTCATGTTTCTGCTGCAGAGGCATGTAAACAATTGATGACAGAAGGGCAAAAAAAAGAGAGAGAAAAAACATCACATTACGGCCCAAACAGCTGGACAGACCCAAACCGCTCGATGACTGTTGTGGAGCCCTCGGCTCGCTCCGCACGCCATTCCTCCTGTCGAGCTTAATTACAGCTGTTTATCAAGACGTCTGGCTCAGAGGCGCACAAAGCGTGCGGGGCCGGGCCTTCACGTTTCGAACACAACCGGAGAAAATGAGCGCTTGCGGGCGTGTATTTTGGTCGTCTCTCTTTCTCTTGTTTTTTTCCCCCCTCCACGTGGACGGCGTTGCTGCGGGCGGAGCGTCACTCACCTTGGAGAAGGGCAGGCAGTCCTTGTCCGCCTCCTTGTCCTTCAGCTCGAAGTCGTACAGGGCCTTGCACTGCGGCGGCGGCTGCGGCAGCGGCTTCACCACCTGCACGAAGTTGGTGGGGAAGAAGCCGTGCACGCCGCCCATCTCGCCGTGGTACCAGTTCTCGTCCACCTGCCGGCGCAGGATGATGACGTCGCCCTTGCTGAACTTGAGGTCGCCGGGCTCCTTGCCGTCGTAGTTGTAGAGCGCCTTGGCGCAGGGGAGCTGCGGCACGCCCTGCGAGCGAGCAGAGAGGTCCAGGGTTTAAAACGCACGCACAAAATCCAACACAAGAGGTCCACTGACAAGCTTGCGATTAATCAGCTGAATGGCTTTGGGCGCCTGATTCTTTGGGACATTTCAATGAAATTCATTATTAAATAAAAGTCCAGCGAAGTTCGGCATTTTTGCTCGTCTCTCATAACTAATTTGCCGTTTTCCTTCTTCCAAATTCTTCCAAACGTCATTAAATACCAGCCGACACGGCCTCTCAGCATCCGCATCTTGCAATTACAAACTAAAACCCAAACTGCAGCGCTGATTAGCGCTCTGCCAGGAACGACACCAGACAACAGTTTGCAAGGCACGCAGCGTGCATAACGGGGCCACAAAAGGGATGCGTAATGTTGTGGTGACAGACTGCACACACACACGCACACGCACGCACGCACGCTCCTGTCCACAGCCGCACGGCAGCTAAACGCGCTAACGTACAGTTAAATAATCTGACTGTTTATGTGAGGCCACTTGTGCAAGTGTTTTGTTTAGTGATTTAGCCGCCGTAGAAAAGATTGTCAGCGTGGCGAGCTGCCACGCTAATCGCTGCGAGCGTGAAAAGCCCTGGCGGAGCGTCCCATTGGTGCAAAGGTCCGTGTGTGTCCTTGTTGTTCTGGTTGTTGTTTATTACGACAGCCTGGATGTGACGAGCTCGGTTGGCAGCTACCGGCTGACAAACGGCCTTCGCTGAGGCCCGGTGCTCCAACAACCCCCCCCCCCCCACCCTTCCTTGTTTTGTTTTGTTTTTTTCCAATCTGGCTGGGGATGGTTTTTGTATCTGGAACCCTGAAAGGCCCATTCAGGAAATGACAATCCAGGAAGAGCAGGGGGACAGCCAGTGGGGCGGGGAGGAGCAGGACAGAGAGGCATCAATGTCCTCCATTCAGGGCGGCTGTCTGTGAGGGAGGCTTCGGTCCAAAGCAGCCACCCCCCTACCCCACCCCCCACACCCCACTCCTCCCGAGCCCACCATTATCCACCCTACAGCTGGTAGAAAATCTTTTGCAGTGATCAGAATCGTAAACAGTGCTAACCAGCGAGATTCCCAAAAAACCCCTCGAGACTGAGACCGCAGAGTGGAGGGAAAATATGGAGAAGGATGAGCGGGGTGAAAATAACATCCCTGGACCAACACAGTCAAGAGGAAGAGAAGTAATGCACAGAGAGAGAGAGAGAGGGAGGGAGAGAGAGAGAGAGAGGGGTTAGGCTCGGTCGTCCCGCTAAAGGCTAATGAAGCGTTTAAGGGCTCGGAGGAGAATAAAAGTGCAGAACGAAGCCGTGATGGTGAGCCAGGTTGACATTCTCCTGCTGCAGGGAATCACACAGCCTGAAGGGCCCAGCCAACTGGTCTCCAGTCTGCAGGGAGAGAGAGAGGAAGAGAGGGAGAGAGACCCCCGCACACTGCACTGGAATTGGGCCTGCGATCCGTTCACACGGAGAGAGAGAGAGAGAGAGAGAGAGGGGGAAAAAAAGGCTTTCTCAGCTGGGCCGGGCCTGGCCTGGCAGGAAGTGCTGGGCTCAACATGCAGACGGAACAGGAAGCAGCGCCATAGTCGCCATTTCTACACGATGACTTTGAAACACCTTGTTGCATGATTAATTATCCAGAAATGCAGACATTGTGTTTAGCACTATGTTTACAACATCCCACAGAAATGGTTTGTTTTTTGTTTTTTTTGGGCTTCCAGCTAAAACTTCCTGTTTTGCAGGCGGAGAAAAGTGCAGTCACCACAGGGAGTGGTCTTAGCCGGTGGAGAGACAGCTGTACCCACTCTGACATCACAAAGGGTTTTTCCCCCCAAAACGGTTCAAGTTCAAATTTTTAAGCACGAACTTTTGAAAAAGTTGAGCCAAATGTGGATTTTTCCAATTTTCAAAAAATGAATTTCACAAGGAAAAGAAGCCACCACTTTTCCCCCCTCATAGAGCATAATCTCTTTGACAGGAGCTAAAACGGAGTCGTGAAGCCAGTTGGGAGTTCACAATTTTTTCCCCTCGTGATTCATACTGAATCATTTTTGTAGCAGGTTTTTTATTTTCCTTCCCAAGCGCGGCAAAGAATCCAACTCGCAGCCGACTCGTAAACGTCTTTTGATCCCACGCCGCCTTTCTACTCAGCCGTTCCTGTCCCCCCCCCCTTTGCTGGCCCCATAAAAAGAAATACATCTCCACATTTGAGTCAACAAAACAGAGACGGGGAGAAAGCAGGAGTCAAAGGGAGCGAGAGGATGGAAGATGGAGCAGAAGTCGGTGGGGCTGAGGATCAGGATGAGCTGCGTGAGGCGAGTGTTAATATCAGGTTGGGAGTCCTGTGTAGCAGAAGACCTGCATGTATGAACTGCAGGTTCATACATGAATCATTACTGGACTGCCTGCTGCCCAATAGACTCAAAAACAAACGCTTCAAAAACAAATGTGTTCATTCACAGCAACACTTTTTGATTCAGGTCATTGAAAAAAAATCCTCCTTTTGAAAGAGGACGAGCCTCAATGTGCCAGTCTGGATGAGTCAGCAGTGTGAATGTCTTCAAAATCAGACAAAACAACTCTATGAAGGTTGTTGTTGTTGGGTTTTTTTTTCCTCTTTGCTTTGCACCTCCCTCCAATTCTGCTAAAATGAGCAGGGAAAAGTTTATGTGGGTAATTATATGGCAGCAAAAGCCTCTGTTTTGTTTCCATGTGAAACTTGTGAAATTCCAAAGTTTGCTCTCCAAAGTGTGTGCGAGTTTATGATTATCCACAGCAGGGACGCTGCTACAAGTCGGTCTCCAGGGGGAACGGAGAGGCAGGCGTCCGCAGGAGGACTGCGGCTCTCTGGTGCTTATATAAACAAAACAAAACAAAAAGATGCAAAAACCCAAACTTAAACACTCCTAAACAAACCACTTTTTTTTTTTTTTACGACTTACACAACACAAAACACATATAAAAGGTGTGAATAAAACAATTGACAAGTGTTCTACCTCAACTTTACACAACGACTGAGAGAGTAAATCACTGAAGTGTTTTACCCCCATTTTCTCATGACACAGTTTGACCTGCGAAAGTTATTTCACTTTGAACCAAACTGTTCCCGTTTGGGTCTCGCGAAAAACCCACAACCCTGACAGATTTAGATCTCAATATACGGACGACTAGACAAAACATTTGTGTGCAGCCGCCCGTGGACGACTTCACCCTTTTCCCCCCCTCCCTACAAAAGCCTCGCTGAAAATCAGTGTTTGGACACGAGGGTCGTCTTTGTGTGTGCCCAGATAAAGAAAGAGACACAGAAATGAGGCCTCACTGTGCCCGGCATCAGCTGGTGTGTGTCTGTGCGCAATTACTCCTGTGCTGCTGTGGATAACGCAATTAGACCTGTGTGCTAAAGGGCTTTGGCTGTTACAGCGTTCTGTTCCGCAGCACTGGATTATAACAGAATTAGTCGAGTGTTCTGCTTTACGGCGCAGCCAAATGTCAACAACCAGTGTGCAGACAGGCATTAAAAAAAAAAGAAAGAACTGGGCCAAATGTGCGATTGTGGCCGAGGGAAGGGAAGGTAAGGGAAGGCAAGGGAAGGCCAGGTCAAATGGGGATAATTACACCGACGGCTCTCCAGAAGGACAAAAGGCAAATAAGCTGGCAGCCACCCTCAGCTGCTGCTTCAACACTCCATCGAACTGTGAGGCTCTGTGATGGCGACAATCAATCCACTGGGTTCAATTAACATAAATTAACAGCAGAAAACGTGGCGCGACACATGTACGCCAGCTCAGCATGAGGCCTGCCAGGAAAATCTGATCAACTTTGCATTTTTGCATGCAAAAACTAATTCAGTCAGTGATATTTCCAACTGACTGATCACTTAAATGTGTTCAGCTTTCTACAACACTCACATACCCACACAACTATTTTCCTTCCCTACTCTGGTGCTACAAGCACAGCAAAGGGTAGTAATGCACCATCCATTATGACGCTTTTAGACTGCAGGCGAATCAGATTCAAATCAGATTTTTAATACCAACTGTCCACACTGTTTTGTTTTGTTTTTTTAGCAAGGGTCCAAATTGGATCTGGCTCTGTTCATACTGGGCCACATGATTGACCCATGTGACATGTTGCTGTAGCAACGACGTCGGAGTGAAGGCGTGTGACGTCATATCATTGTGACAGCGGCACTTGTTGCGATACAGCCCTGCCCTGGAGCTTGGCTTGAATGGAGCTACAGTATCTCCCCACACACTGATGAGCCAATGAGTTTCCTCCTCTGTCCATGGACTGCTGTTTTCTACAGCTCCACACCTGGAATGGCGCCCTCTGGTCTGGCGCATTGGGTCTTGCGTCGAGTAGAGTAACATCACGGACAGTCAAAACCCCTCGGTGTGTTTGGAGCTGTTCAGACTGAGACGCTTCTGTCTAAATTTGAAACTACATCCCAAAGGTGGTTTCAATCCATTTTTGCAAAAATTGTATTTTCATGTGATTTGTGACTGTTCAGACTACAAAAGAGCCATCCGGTTTCAATCTGGATGGGCTAAAAATTGGATTTTGGCTGGCAGTCTGAACGTAGCTTATTAGTCCTTTTTTTTCTTTTTTCTTTTTTTAAAGGGCAACAATGTTACAGGTGACTTTTGTTTTCTTGGTCACCCAGATCAGGGCTTGTGTGTGTGATCGCAGCCGACAGACAGAAACCTTTTAGCCTTGCTGTGTGTCAAGTGCCAGACATGAGTCCACTCCCATAGGGAGACCTCCAGGAGCTGTGTGTGTGTTCCGGGGGGGGGGGGGGGGGGGGGAACGACTGCTGACAAAACAGTGTACAATGACGTGTGTGTGTAGGTTTCAGTCCGTCTCTTCCACGCTGTCCAGGTGGCCAACACACATTTGTTGTTGATGATACTGCGTCCCTGCCAGCTGAAGGTCCAGCCACCAACAATGTGGCACAGGCACGGACACATGATGGCAGTGAGGAATTCTCGAGGGGTGTGTGTGTGTGTGTGTGTGTGTGTGTGTGACTTGATGCAATCAGAGCTGAGTGATGATTTTCAGCTGATCCTTTTCAAAGACCCTGATTGGAAATTGTTGCATTAAGATGCTGTATGTGCTTTCAGGAATAGGGTATGTGCTTTCTGGCTCAGTAACAACAAAAGACAGCATTCATCACATCAGGAGCGACTCTCTACTACAGTCTCAATGCCACCTTGAAGGTAGACTGGGACGGGATCAGGAGCGGCAGGGCCCCCGCAGGGCCAGCAGCATGTGTTAGAGCCGGGATTTATGGTGAGGTTCCAGCCTTACAGTGGTGGTCCTCTTAAAAACATTCAGCATGTGGGACGTACAGCTAAGGGCAACACACCAGCGAGTGCCCTGGGTGAAGCTATAGATTAGTCATCAGAAAGGAAGGGGGGAAAGAGAGAGGGAGTATGGATTTGTGGGAGAGCAAGAGCACACGGTCTGGAGCTCTCACACATGCGGTTTTCATAGGGCTCTTATAGGCTCGTGTGTGTGTGTGTGTGTGTGTGTGCGTAAAGCTCTGTGAAAAAGCAATCGCACGAAAACCACTTCCACATGAACTGGCAGGCCTGTGGGTGCGGGCTAATGTGTGGAGGCCTGCCCGCTTCACCTGGCCGCCCCTTGGAAACGGCAGCCAGCGAGGCCGGCCGGTCCTGGGTGGCCCCCCGAGATTAGCCACTCTGCTTGCCTGGCTGAAAAGCGGAGGGGAACGCCGCTCCGAATCCCTCTGCCAATTCATACACTCGGGCTTAGCGAGTCGCTCACGCTGGAGCAGACTCGCATTTCAGAGGAGACAGAGCGAGGAGGCCGCGGGAGAAAAACAGCAGGATCAAAAGGAGGGGAAAGAAAAACACGGTGGGGGAAGAAAGCCGCGCTCGCCATCCCGGAGCAAAACCGCGTGAAGGTTTAGAGTCCGTGAAGCGGCAGCAGACACAACGGGCCCGGCCGCTGGGCTGAAGAAACACCTGGGACTGAGTGAGGTTTTTTTTTTCCCCCCTTTCTCTTTAAAGAACTGACTCACAAGTCGAGCACAAGAAAACTGAACGGGCAGTTTCTGAAGTCTGGTGCGCCAACAATCAGGAGAAGATGACAAAACTGTCGATGAAGCCCAGAGGCATTGTGCACCCCAGGCTGAAATTTCATCCATCTGCTCCTCAGTGCGGACTGGAGGAGCTCTGGTGACGTGTTCTAATCCACAAAACCATTCTTGAGTTTCACAGAGAACACAACAGAACTCCACCTGAAGCCAAACACAATAAAGGTGGATAACATCGACGTTACAATAGTCCAAACGATACATCCAAAGTCTTTTCATCATTTTCAACAAGCTGCATATCAGCAGCGTATCGGTGTGTGTAAATAAAAAAAATTATGAAGGCTGCATTCAGACTGGAAAGCACGTGAATCTGATTCAAATCTGATTCCTTCTCAAATCTGATTTTTAGGGCTGACTGTCCACACGGTTTTTAGCAAGTGTCCAACTGGGATCCGGCTCTGTTGAGACTGGGCCACATTATTGACCCATCTTGGCTTGAATGGAGCTACAGCATCTCCCCACACACTGATGAGCCAATGAGTTTCCTCCTCTGTCCAGGGACTGCGGTGTTCTACTGCGCCTGTCTGCTCCATCTAGTTAGAGCTCCGCACCTTCAATCACCTTCAATCCATTTCGCAAAAATTTCGAATTTCATGCGATTCGTGACTGTTCAGACCGCGAAAGAGCCATCCGGTTTCAATCTGGACGGGCTAAAAATCGGATTATGGCTGGCAGTCTGAACGCGGCTAAAAAACTACCGCTGTCTGAGCCCCGTTCCGATGGGGCGTCGTTAAAAGCTGGATTAGAGCTGAAGCGCTCTTGTATCTGCGACAGAGGAGGAATTAGTGCACAAGTGTCACAGTATCAGTGTATTGAGCGGCAGTCAATACGGGCTGAATACTAAGCATTTCCTCACATTACTCTCCACTGTGCTGGTGAAAGCGTGCACTGTCTGTGGACTTTTGTCCCCCCCTAACGCCACCCCACCACCCCCCTTTAGTCATTCATGGTGGGCCACCTGCTCGGCCGCCTCCAGCCAGAGCCCACTGTGATTTATACCGAGGGAGTTCAACTCCGCAGGACACACACACACACACACACACACACACACACACACACACACACACACACACACACACACACACACACACACACACACACACACACACACACACACACACACACACACACACACACACACACACACACACACACACACACACACACACACACACACACACACAGTAATTGCTTAAACGTCAAATAAAGCCCCGCTGTGATCTCCGCTTAAGTATCTCCCATTTGTCAATCCGACCGTCTCATTATGTGTGCGTCTCCTCTCCAGCGCGACGCTCGGCCCCGGCTGCTGTTTGTGCGACTCTACAGTGTGCAAACAAAAAAAAAGGGGGCAGGATATTGACAAAGAGTCGACAAGGGCGGGGGGGGGGGGGGGCAAACACAAGGAGTCTGCTCTCTGACTCCAGCAGCACGGCACCGACCATTTTTCACTCTCCTCAGAGAATGCATGTGTTTGTCCATTCCACCCTCCAATCGACCCCAGATGTCGCAGGCAGGCGCGATGTTTCCTTCATGTCAACTAGACAACGCTAGCGAAGCACTGTGGATGAGACTGAGGTGGGAGGAAGGAGGAGGAGGGGGGGGGGGGTGGAGACACACTGGGGAGGAAGAGTTGGGTTCTTTGGGCCCTCGCAAGCTTTATGGGCAGCATGAAGAAGGAGCAGTCGGAAAGATCTTTATTAATCCCACGTTTGGAAGCTGCACATTACGGCAGCAGGAATTTTAGATGAAGAAATATAGGAGGAATAAATAATAAGAGAGAAACTCTATAAACAACGGCCGCATATACATAAACTTTTGCTGGTGCCTGCATGGACTTTTTATTTAGTCCAGTCTGTGCAGCTGGACTGCACTGCAAACAGCGTTCACTATAATTTCAGCTTTCACTATTAGTGTTAGCAGTTTGGCATTCAAGTATACTTTCTTTAAGTAAAAAAAGAAGAAGAAAAATAACTAACAAACTATACCGATAGCTACAGGATAATGCGTATACAATGATATGTTGATAAGGGACAACAGAAAGTTGATTTCTCGTTGCAAGTGTTGCATCCGTAAACATCAGTAAGAGCGGCTGCTGTTTGCTGCCAGTGTCTGGTTGGGAGCAGATCAACTTTGGGAAGCCAACACAGGAGAAGGCTTCATAAAAGCAGCAACATTTGACAGGCGATCCTGCTGGCACAGACTCACATTGCATAAATGGAGGTTGCTGTGGCGACTCAGCGCACAATTATACCATTAAGGACGGAACAGAGAGGACACACAGATGCTCGGGCCCTCTCTGGGCTTACTGGATCTGTGCTAGGACACACACACACAGAGAGAGAGAGAGAGAGAGAGAGAGAGAGAGAGAAAAAGCGTCTTCTCCTCGGTGTGCGGGCCGAGACGATGAGGATCACCTAGTTTCTACAACAACACCACAAACAGAAATACGGGCTGGCCACCGCCAACCTGCGCTGACATTTCAAAACACGGCGTTGCCCCAGATCCGTTTGTGTACTGATTACACACCTGTGTTTTTGTGGGTGTGTGCAGTCAGCGGCGGCGTAAGGGCCCTCACCAGTCTGAAATCAGCCTGTGAGTCATTAAAACAAACATTAGGCCGGCTTGGTTAGGCAAAACTCACACAGGGCCGGGGGGGTTTGTGTTTGTGTGAAACAAATTGGCTCCGAACTACGTTTCCCTACGAGCGGAGAAGTTACGACGCCGGGCGCGATGGTAAATCTTTCCTCGCGCAGACGGCACATAACAGATGGGAGGCAGCAAAGACTCGGCCCTGTTCAAGTCCGTTTGAGTAATGAATTGCAGACCGGCGGGCCGGAGACCTCACACGTGCAAGCAAACTAAGAACACCGCTCTTTGCTGCAGTTCCGTCTTGTTACCTGGACTATTGTTCCACAGAGTGACGGCAACCGTGTCCCTCCGTCAGCCTCCCGGGACTCTGAACCCACTGGAGGTGATTATGGCACCATTACTTATGATAACAAATGCAGGTGGTGGCTTAGAAGTTCATATTTCAGAGCATCTGCTCACCCCCCCCCCACCCCGCGTGCCATTTAAATCAATTACAACCTGTACTTCAAACCTGGGTAATAAGATGCAGTCTGTTCTCTAGGAGGTTTCTTTTTCTTTTGCCCCCCCCACCCCCTCGTTTTGAAAGCCATAACGTGTAATTTATGCATCCGGTGCGGCAAAGTGTTTTCAATTAAACTACGTTCATCCTCCTCTGGTCCTCGATTGCCTTTCCACAGCTGGGAGGAAGATGTCACTCAGGGGACACATGCAGATTAACTGCACTTCAGGGGCCTCAAACAAAAACAGGAAACTTCTCAGCAGATAGCCCAGATCAACACACACACACACACACACACGCACACGCACACACACACACACGCACACGCACACACGCACACGGCTTACGGAGAAATGCGGCAGATCTTAGGGAATCCTTTCAAATACATATTTCCACACATGTGAGGAGGAGGAGGAGGAGTAGGCGGTGGCCTGGGACCACACAACTCTCTGGGCAGTGAGCAGCGAGGTGAGCCAGAGGCAGCAGCCACCACCGCCACCGCTGCTTCTTGCCTGAAGAGCCACTAACAGTTGGCAGGTCAAAAGGTCAAACAACTGAAAACAAAACTCTCTAGCAAAGCATGATTTCCGCCTTGGGGATGGGAACTGAACACTTAACATGCCAGCAGTCAAACGGCCCATGGACGACCAATGGCTGCCCTCCAATCACAACACGGGGTCAGAGGTCAGAGTGCGCGGTCGATGCCAGGCAGGTATTGGGGGGCCAGTTTTGGAACGGCCGCGGCGACAAAACCGAGGCACATGTTCTCAAACAGCTGACAAAGAACTTAAAGCAAAAACTGCTCAAATGATTGGAATTTTTCTCCTGGCAGCCTTAGAAAAAAAAAAGAAGAAGAGGAAGAAGAATTGACCGTGCCTAAACGCAAGAATGATTAACAAGATCCGGAAAACAAAACACTGGGCTGAAATGAAACCCCAAGGAACCTTTTTGGTGCAGGACAGACACATAAAACAGCGGCAGAGAACGGCTTTCACTGCCCCGGCGGGCGAGGCGGGCCGGTCATGGGTACTTCCCTTTACTAGCGTCACGCTGACAGACACTGGGAGGAGATGAAACACGAGGCCGGAGGCAGCGAGGAAGCCCGGGCCGCGGGGCAAACTTGTCATTTTGGTCGGAGGAACACCCAGACGACGCTTATGATAACAAGAGACGTCGTCGCGGCTCGATTGAAGGGGGAAGCGAAACCCAGACAATAAAGGTTAAATGTATTCATTACCGCTGGTGCGGAGCCAGACGGCGCGGCGTGTCCAGGAAACGATTGGCAGCTGGCTCGCACTTTTTTTTGGACGAGCATGAAAAGATGTCTTTGCAACGTGATAGGAGAGTAGGGTGGGGGTGGGTGGGGGGCTTTCAGGTGCTCACTTTTATACCGAGTGCGATTATCAACACCACTGCTCTGAGACACAAACCCTGCTCTTCCATACGCTCAAAGTCTCCACGACTGGAGTTGAAAACACGCCTTGGGAGTGTCGGGGGGGTGGGGGTTACACATGTGTTGCCACTTTAAAGACGGATTTACCTGCGAAGGTGAACGTGAGGGGACGGGACCAGACAAGCCCGCTGGTGTTAGAGGGGGGGAAAACAGTGACCTGCGACAACTCAAGGCATTCCTCAGAGACACACACACAAAACATCCTGCTGCATCCGGGACGGGAGGGAGGGAGGGGGGGGGCGGGGGAGGGCGGAGGTTACAGGGAGAAGGAAGAAAACAAGTCAACTCTTCCCCTCCTTTTGTGGGTCTGGCTAATCTCGAAAGCCTTACACGAAGAGAAAAAGGAAAAGGAAAAAAACCCGCTCACTCTATCAGGGGAGCAGCATCACGCTGGAACATGGAAAGCGGCTTAATTGTGTGAACGGCGGCGATTTTCGAGAGCAGATCTGGCCGCCGCAGCTTTAATGACTTTATGTCAGTGTGCATTAGCGGCGCAATCCAGGGGAACGAGCAGGAACCCACGGCTCGGCTCAGCCCGGCCCAGCGCTCCAACTATAGACACACACACACACACACAGGTGGCTTCCCTCAGAATGAGAGTCAGCAGTCAGCAATAGAAAAAAAAAAGAGGACGGGCCCGGTGCCGACTCTGCGTCTAATAAACTGTAATCTCATTAGGCCTTTAACAGGCTCCAGCTAGGATTTAGACACCGGGGAAGAGGAGGGGGAATATGGGAGGGGTGGAGGGGTGTTGGTGTTGAGAGAAAATTACAGGTGGGCCGACAGTCCCTCCCCCCCATCCCCCCCGACTCCCCCGAGACGCTGTCCAGAAGGTCATGGCTGCCTGTCGACTCGGTGGGAAAAACAGAGGAGGCGAGAGAAAAGTGCGAGTGTGTTGAGAGAGCAGGAACCAAAAGACCAAAGCGCTTTTTTTTTTTTCGAGAAAAAGAGAGAGAGAGAGAGAAAAATCCCAGAGGAGAGGCAGTAAGTATGTGTTTGCCAGAATGTGGGCAGCGTGAGGGTGTAATGACGGGGTTCCGTGGCGCAGCCAGAGGTCAGCCAGCGGGCCAAGAGGAAAGGCTTCGGCAACAACATGATGTCATCAAAGAGGGCCCGGCAGTGACTCACTCGCTCGAACCGAACCTCAGACGAGGGAGGTGCACAAGAATTTTAATGAGATACCTCTGCATAAGGAACCAATAAACAACATTTTTCCCTCCGAGGGAAATAAATCAACTGCGAGGACATGAAACACAAGAAGCCACCGCAGTTTTACTATAAAAATAACTCGTCGGGGGGGTGGGGTTGGGGAAGGGGCGACAATGTCTTGGGGAGTTCCTGCACCACCAGAGCGCTTCCTCCCAACAACCAACGGCAAATAAGAGTAAATAAATCAGCGGTTGGATATTCCTCGCTGCTCCAATGGTGGAGAGGAACCAGTCTGGGAGGTTCGATCCGAGGCGCAGGCTAACGACAGGCAACACTTCAGCTACATCTCAAAGAGGTACAGGTCCCCGCTCCTGTACGTTTTGTGCAAAACAATATGTTGTGGAGAAAGAAAAATAAATGAAATGGCTGCATTCCACTGATGACGTGACAGCGGCTGCGCTGTTGAATTGCTTCACTTGAGGAGGCCAGGTCGGCCGGTGGCTCCAAGTCTTGGCAGGCTTGTTTGCGTTGCAACAACGGCTCTCACCAACACAGAGCTGTCAGCGCTCCATTAAATGCCTCTCCGTCTGAGAGTTCTCCATTATTTCCAGCCACAGCTTCTGGAAGCACCTCTCTCTCTCTCACTCTCTCTCTCCAGTTCTGCTTCGAGATCTTGACATGTGCTTGTGTGCCGCCGACAGTCTAATAACTGATTCTTTTTTTTGGTTTTCTGTATCTCCTCTAATATTTCTAAATATCTCAGTATGGTCTAGCCACAAGCACATACACACATCTTCTGGCTCTTTGTTACAGGTTGTGGTGAGTGCAAATATATTCCAAGTAGGGATGTTAACAATTAAAGGATTAGCGATTAATTGTCAATTAAGAAGTGAATCGATTAAATTAAATTAGTCGCAATTAATTGAACATTGTTTACATGGGTAGTTAAAATCATTATAAAAGTGTTGAACACATGTAGCTACTGTAATGGTCATAATATGCCTAGAACAAGTTGAAATGTGACCCTTTAGAAGTCAACTTAAAGTCAGAGGATAAATGTTAAGGCCGTTTCTGCTGTTCTCCAATGTAAAAATGGGTCACATTGGACCCTC
The DNA here is from genome assembly GCF_046127955.1 of Nelusetta ayraudi. Lineage (NCBI taxonomy): Eukaryota > Metazoa > Chordata > Actinopteri > Tetraodontiformes > Monacanthidae > Nelusetta > Nelusetta ayraudi. The sequence continues at coordinate 6,496,637 of NW_027466134.1, forward strand.
AACATTACTTAAGGGTTAAATCATGATTTCCTTACACATTTTTCATTGGGAAATTTAGATTCTCGGGAAAAATTCAAGGTCAATCAACTAACGATTAATGTGTTAATCGATAACTTGCATCCTGAATTCCAAGTGTCTCTCTATTGCCGTTGTGATTTGTCTGGAACTACAAGAAATGCAAGTAGAAAGTTAGTTGAAATGTGCGTGGAGAGATTGTTTAAAACATAAGAATGACGAAAATTGGAGCTCCTGAAGTGACCAAGACCATCGAGCACCACCTGATCCATCAGCTGAGAGGGACTTTATCAGCCTGGAAGGCACTTCCAGAGTTCAAGGGAGCCAAACTGACTGGAGCGCTGTCACGATAACTGAAGACATCCACAGAATCACCCCCTCACCCCCACCGATGGCTCCAACCCCTGGCTGCCGTGACTCCTGAACCCCGACCTTTGACCCCTCGCAGACAAACGCCACGGTTTTACTCTTTCTCACGCAAGAGCACCGCCGAGCTATCTGCTCTCAATCCGGGGGAACAAAATACCGTGTTACACGAGTCGACGAGGGCCGGGAGGAAGACAAAACACGGCTGTAACGGAGCACCGCGGAGGTGTGTCCGCGAGGGGGGGGTCGTGGGGAGGGCAGACGACGGCGAAGGAGGAGGATTCTCCGGGTCAAAAGCAAACGCCACGGCGGCGTGTCGGGCCACGGCGGCGGAGGAGCCTGCGTATGGCAGGAGCGGGGGGGGAACGCACCAAACCGTCGCTTGACACTCATCAGCTTCCTTTACCAGGAGCCTGGACGCACGCACACACATCTCTCCCTCAGCTCTCCCGGCCACTCTACACGTGTCGGCCGGTCAGCGAGATCAGAGGGGGCCTCAAACAAAACCCTGTTGTGCATCTGTCAGGCAGTCCCCGCCACCACCCCCCCGCCTTTCCCTCCCCTCGCGGCCATTCTCTGGTCATTTAAGAATCGGAGGTGGAGCCTGATCAGAGACGGCAACACAGGAGCTGCTTCAAGCTCTGAGGGACCTGCAAAAAAAAAAAAAAAAAAAAAAAAAAGAGAGAGTCTGAGGCCAACCGGGAACAAAAAAAAAGGAAAAAAGTGAGAGCGAGGGCGTCACTCGAGGGCCAGTGGAGCGCTCAGGCCGTCTGAGATGAGAATGGGCGGCGCACAAAGAGCTTTGATCTCAGCTTTTTATGTTTGGAAAACACGGCACCTGCAAAGCGGAGCCTCGTCTCCTTCTCCCTCCGTCAACGGAACGAACCCGAGGCGCAATGACTCAACAGCCAACAGACGGTCCACAACACAGCTGCTGGAAGCAGAACTGAAGCAGCGTTTTACACTCCTGTACCACGACCGAACGACCGCAGTGAACTGCACGAATCTCAGAGCATTAAAAAAAAAAAAAAACTACACGCCGCTTCCAAGTTTCCACCTCCTTTACGTCCAAAAAGCAGGTGCATCGGAGCTGAGAGGAAATTCCAAAACGGGCCGGCAGCCACTGAGTCACGCTACTGTGCAGCAGATGAGGCAGGTCTGCAGCCAGCCGTTAACAGGACGGTCTCTGAGCTCCATACCTGCATGCCAAGCAAGCAGATACACTATCAGCACGCGTCCACATTCCAGTAATTCTATGAAGGACCATCGTTTCATCTAAACTATCCTCCCTCCGTCGAGACCAGAGCTGCTCTCCATGGGGCCCATACTTTTTTTTTTTGTGAAATTTGTGGAAACAAATGGCAGGAAAATAACAATGACGCCAGGCAATCAAGAGATAGCAGCAGCAGTGTCGTTTTCCCACAAGTGTGTAAATAGTCGGAAAGAAAATTAACTTGGAAATCAAGAAAAATTTGTCTTACCAAATACTAAGTATGCAGTTTTGGCTTTTCATAGAAAGCAGATAAATAACAGGGTACTGGTACAAGAAGAATGTGCACTATAACATTGAGATATTGTGTGGTGTTTGCTGCCAGTGGCTCCTCTTATGTTGCACATTCTTGCTGAAGTGCAGCAACAAAAACAAACATAAAACTTACTTAAGACCGCCTCTCTTTCTTTCTCTTCCTCTGAGACTTGGTGAGATAAAACATATTTGTTTCCTACTCCCCTCTCGAAAGCTAATTTGTCCCATCTGTTTCAATAAAACTGCTGAAACGCAGGCATTCAATACTTCCACTCTGTTGTTCCCACCCTGCGTTTCTCATGTGCGTCCGCGGAGAAACGCTTCAGTGAGAATCCTGAAAGTGCAACACAGACTTTAACGGATAAAAATCATCAACAACTATCAAAAGCTCAGGAACTCTTTCTTGGAGGGGAGGAAAAAGTCAAGAGTCCGGGCCAGAGCGGAATGATTTCTTGGCTAAACTAATAACCCGTCACAATCGTGGTCATTAGTAACGGTGGGCTGCTAGTCAAGCGGCTGGCTGGCTTTGGGATCACCATGATAACGGTTAATCCACAGCGAAGATTAGCAAGCCAGCAATGCAACACGCTGCTTTTAATCCTCGCAGACTTTCCCCTCCCGCTCCCCCCCGTTTTGTTTCAGCTTGACCCCGACGACGGGAAACACAGATCCGCGCTCGCTGAACCGCGACGGGTCACGGCGGAGGAATACTGACCCGCACCAGGTTGCTCTTGGCCTGGGCTCGCTGCGGCTGCGCCCCTGGCGCGCCGGGCTCCCTGGCGGCGCCGCCGTGCGCTCTGGCCACCGCTCCAGATGTGCCGTTGGTGCAGGCGCCTGGTCCCGGGGCGGCCCGCCGAGGCCGCTGCTTGATGCCGTCCAGGAGGCGCACCAGGAGGATGTTGCTGGGCAGCTCGTCCACGGCGCACTCCACCAGCGTGCGGCACTCGGGGCAGCGCAGCTCGCCGCGCGAGCCCAGGATGCCCTGGAGGCAGCGGCGGCAGAAGGTGTGCTGACAGGGGAGGACCTTGGCCGAGGCATCCAGCCGCTCCAGGCACACGGGGCACTCGAGCAGATCCAACAGCACCGACTCGTCCATTCTCGCGCGTGCGTTCTCCTCCCACCTCCTTCAGCAGACAGACATGACGCCGACTTGCTTTCTGCTCGGGAGAAGGACCGACGCCGTCACGTCACTCCCATAGCTTCACCGTGGCCATGGCATCTGCATCAACTGTGAGGGTCAAAGGATGCAGATAAATTAGGCGAGAAACAGCTTGTGGCGGTAGGTCTCGCAAAGTTAAATGTAAGATTGGAATTCATTTGTTGAGCACAGAAACTGCAGCAATTTGTCTTGCAAGACGAAGCAAAAAAAAAAAACTGAAGGGAAAAGCCACAACGCAATAATAGCCAAGCGGACCAACTGTCTCTCATTAGCGTCATAAATATGGAGCAGAAAGGACGGGAACATTTAATTCACTTCACAGTGGTTAATTAACATTTGGAAATGACTATATTGGAGCAATTAGAGCGTTAAGAGGAAACAGACAAACCCTGCAGCGGGAGTGTCAGCCCGTGATTTGCCCCCTCGAGAACCAGATAAAAATCGACCTACCGAGCCCGTTATCGACACTGCGTGTCTGACACGCAATAAAAGTACCAGTAATGCTGCGTCCTAATCGGCTGGATGGAGCCGCGTACGTGTGTGCGCTATCTCACGAGAGCGCGGTAATCACGAGAAGGCATTAAGCGCTAAATCTCCCCCCCCCCCAAAAAAAGGGGGAAAAAAGCGTCACACCCGTCACGTACAACAGTAACTAAACATTACTCCGGGGAGGAGGAAAAATGTCAATATTACGTAACACATGGCAGCACGGAGACAACGTACGCACGGTTTACTTGTTTCGTGCCAGTGGCGGTTCCTCTGCGCAATACTTCGGGGCTATCTCGCCAAAAGTGCTAAACAAGGGGCAATAAAAGCGAGCGGAGGTGCCGCGGTGGCAAACTTAGCCTAGTTAAGTCCGATAGCAAAGATCGCTCGCTTCGCTAACGAGGGGGGTCTAACATGAGCGCTGTCGCCCCTCAAAGAAAACGGATTTAAAGTTTTCGCCGCGTCCGTACTCGAATTAACGGTTGTACGAGAGTTAACTGGGGGGAAAGGACCAACCAAAAACACAACAGAAATAAAACAAAAAGGAAATAGACAAGAAATTTGTCTTGCCGCTTCCAAAAAAACAGACCCTTGTCTTGTTGCGAGAAATCTCGCAATTATTTCCGCTTTCTTGCTAACGTTAAAACTCGGCAGCAAGCTACGCGTTAAATTAAAAGAACAAAAAAAGTACTCACTCTTTGACCCAAATGAAACGCTTCCCTCGGGTGTGTGCCGGTGTTCTCTGGAGGCTTCTGAGTAACAACTCTATCGGCGGCTGAAGTCGAACCTTAACACGACAAGGAACGCAGGGGAGACAACGGAACTCCGAGCGCCATGCTAGCAGCCCCACTTCTGTCCGGCTGCTCCGCTCGCTGTGCCGCTGCTAATAAGAGGGGAGGGGGGGAGGTTTGCGTACTTTACGGGCCGTCGGAAGAAAAAGCTTCACAAAGGGGGAGGGCGAAGCCCCATTCGACAGTGTGTAACATTTACAGAAATACACGATAACAGAAAATAGGACACAATTAGCAAAAGTATGTGGCCATTTATGTTGTTGAATATGTGGATTTTAGTTGAATTCGGTTTTTTTTTTTTGTCATTTGCTGTTAGTGTTACAGTGACATGATTGCTCACCCTAAAAATAGGCTTTGACTACATATCGGGGTTAAAATTGAAGCTAAATGGTCAATTGGATCGTCTAGCAACAGCTTTTAGTTTAAGCATTCTCTTAAACTAAAAAAAAAAAAAAAAAAAGAAAGAAAAGAAAGAAATGGCCAATGTCCTTATCCCATTTAATGGAATCTTGCATTGCCAGTATTGTTGGGTTAGTGCACAAATAAAAGCTAAGCGTACACAACAAAATTGGCCAGAGATTAGCACCCAGTTAGCAAACCTGGGCTTCAGAAAAAGGCAGCCTGGAGTTTGGGGGGGAACACATCTTATACCCATTACAGCACCAAATATACGTCCAACTACACAACGAGTGCGGAGCCAAGCAATAAATGTGTGATTGATTTTTATCTCATTCAGAAGCCAATGCAGAGAGATGGGGGGGGGGGGGGGGGCACAAATGAGCAATAAAGGAGAGGATTTATATGGAGGTGGCTCTCCTGTGTCACATGTGATCCAATGGGAGCTGGCAGGAGGCCCTCAGGTCATATTTCCTCCCAGTCAACCCGCCCCTGTACCTTGGCTGAGACAATGGCCCCTGCCCTCGTTTTCTGCTTGACCCTAGTGTATTTATTACGACACTCGGATTCTGCACACATTCCATGTTGTTTGCCAAAAGGCCTCGTCGGACATGGCTTGATGTTATTCAGAGAGGCAGTGACAGTGATTTGTAGACTTTGAAACGTAATAATCTGCAGTAATGGCTGCACCTGAGGGCAAAAAAACCCCACAATCTCTGTCAACACACACACACACACACACACACACACACACACACACACACACACACACACACACAAACAAGTGATGGAGGTGAGACAGCTGCGCTACTGCCTATAAATGGGGACAAGAAAAGCAGGAGGGGACATGGTTAGACATATGTCCCAATTTACATCAAGGAGGGTAAAACCTTGACAGATGTAGTGGCCCTCTGTTGTGCACTCCCGGTGCTGTAAATAGATTGCAATCATCAATGTGCGCAGTGTTGAAATGCAAACACGTAATTTTTCCAGAGAAGCAACACACACATTTGGCTGAGGAAACTATTACAGCGTATATGGTGTTTCCAAAGTTGACAAAAATATGTAATCAACTGCCCCCACAAGCTCTGCAAGAAATGAGACGAAGAAAAAAAAGAAGAAAAAATGTATGAATTGGAAGTTTCACTTTGGGGTTGTTCCCCTATTTGCCAGTTTCATTTTTAAACATACCAAAGAATGGAGTTCTACTGCAATTTTTTTTTTTTTTTAAATTTAGAATGTAGCATGTTTTTTTTCTCTATTCAGTAACAAAAATGACTGTTTTTATTTTTATTAAAGCCAGATTTTAACCAGTCCTGGTCCAATCAATACACAGCCGTTCTCATTAGATCTGGCCTTCTTTCAAGGACACCACATTGTATACTATTATAACAAATACCAGAATCTCAGGATGCAAGCATCTTTCACGGCATGATTTAAATTCAAATCCAATTCTAAAAACCCCTCTGGGGCTCTTGAAATTAAAAGCATCTTAAACATCTTCTGATTTTTGGAGAGAAAATAAGCAAACAAACTGAGCTACAGATTAAATATTCAACAGGTACATTTAAAAAAAAAAGAAGAAGAAAAAAAAAGAAGCTACATACACACAAAAGATGTAAAGGTTTCCTATGGCTTTACTTAGTCATGCCCAGATTGTTGTCTGATGGACTCCAGACTGCACAGAACTCAGCTGCCAGGGTTTAAACCCCAACCGAGATGTGATGACATCATCCTGCTTTAACCTGGCTCTCAGTTTGTCAGTGGGTTTTTTAGATTTTACTGATACACTTTCGACTCTTCATGACCTTTCAACCTCTTGCAATCCAGGACACACTCCTGGATCCTCGGGCAGTCGGTCTGGTTCTATGCGTACCAGATGTGCTGTTGAAAAACTGAGGTGACATCGCACTCACCCTATGGCCAAGTAAGGAACTTCTTTTAACTAGCTTCTTAAACAGTTTGATCCGAGAGAAATTATCACATTTGCTTTTCTTTGAACAGTTTTATCATCTTTTTTTGGTTAAAGTCGGTTTCCTCCCTCATGCCATTTTAATTGAGAATTCCTTTCTGGTGACTGTGGTGAGTAAAGCTTGCAACCTGGTTCTTGACAATAGAACATAGAACAGAGTAGAATAGAATAGTTTATTGTCATTTGCACAACAAGTACACGGAAGTACAGGCACATAGAAAATCTTGTGCATTTCTCTCAGTCATGCATTAGTCCCAAATACAGAAAAAGGCAGAACGTATAAAAATAGATACACACAGACAAATGCACGTTTAAAAAAGATGAGCGCTCTAAAACATGCTTATTATTAAGTAGATGATAGAGGCCCCTTTTCCTTAATATTATCAATACATTTTCCTGCATATGTTTCGTTCCCTGTAAAAATTCACCCAACCACCTCTATCTTATTTGAGGCCTCATTTATTGTCTCTTCCATTTCCTCCAGGTCGAGAGGTATCTAAGAATAGCACTGATGACTCCACGATTATTTGCCTCCACGAGCTGGTCGTCCTCACTGTCATCTGCTGTGCAACAGGATTCGTCAGTTGTCATGATACAGATGGCTCTTGGCTCACAAATCAACTTAGAGGCGCGACCCCTCTGACATAAAATATGAAGCCAAGTTAAAAGTTTTATCAACAGGTGGGTTCGCAAGAGTATAAAACTGTAGATGTGCACAAAATTAAAATAAAATATTAAAAAATGCAAACAGTGGACAGAATGAAGCCAAAATGAAACAATAAGACAATGAAAGAAGTGCAGAGACTCCTAGTTACCTGAGTACCACTCAGTGTCAAGGTCATCGGTACCATCGGTACCAGCGGTCCAGTCACTCATCTCCTTCTCCTCGCTATCACTGCTGCTCTCAGGCTCCAATCTGGTTTGAAGTGGGAGAAATTTCATAAATTTATTTCGCAGCCAACTGTGGAGGGCTCTTTGGGAACACAACATGCTGTCATCCATGTGCCCTCAACTTTTTTTTTCTCTTTATTTTGTCCTTCTATGTGTCTCAGGCTGAGGAACTGATTGATTGATAGAATCAGGCCACGTCAAAATAAGACGCCACTGAGCGTCTCTTGTCAGATTTGCACTGAAGCAATTGGCTGGAAATGATTCTCTTACTCTTCGGTCGCTGGTTTGGCGTCACCTTCGGTTTCCTCATGCAGGTCCTCACTTCGGAGGTTTTCTGGGGATGAGATGAAGTGATTTGGTAAAAAAAAACAAACAAACATGCATGTAGAGCATAAAGCCTTTCAGGAAGACATGGGGTTGTTTTGTGAGCTCAATAAAGGTCCCACTATATGCAAAATCACAGAAACAATCTTGTTCCTCCTGCTTCTTCTGGAGGATTTCTGGGACTCGTCCCTTTGTGATGTCATAAAGGGCACATTGATCCGTCCCAGCTTAATGTGAATACCATACCCCCAGCAAGGTGACGATAGAACTGTCTTTGTTCAAAGCATCACAGTTTTAGCAGGAGGCTGCAACTGCTGTTTGTTTCTGAACGTCTTCAAAGTGTTTTGGCAAATTAATTGTGTGACTCTGCTCCAACGGAGCCCATGATGCCAAACAAAGATCGGAAGATGGGTGGAACAAGGTCTGCAGCACTGACAGTCATGTGGGGGTGGGATCCAGCCGATGCCTCGAGGCTAAATGCAACCTAGCATGAATAGCGGAAAACAACAGAAATCAGAAGTGACACCGGGATCAACGGCAAACGCGTCTCGTTTCCAGAAAATGTGACTTGACGCCGAATAAATTTTCCCCTCCCTGGGTTTGAGCACGACAGATGAATTGTTTGTGACGGAGGCCAGCGTGCCGCGTCTGGGCTGAATTAGCTCGTGGGGTTTGGTCACTGGTGGAAGCCTCTAAAGATTATGAAAGACATCTGTAAGTGTTGTTGGCACATTGAGAAGGAGCCACAAGAGACACCATGTGTGGAAGTCCAGGTTGGAAAAGTCACACTTAGAATTTCTTGGGCAGGTCAAAAGGTAAAAATAAATGCACATATGTCCGTGTTTAAGTATAATGGGAGAATTTGACTGAGAAGCGGCCCTGCGATGAACTGCCGACTTGTCCAGGGTGTCCCCTGCCTTCGCCCTAAGACAGCTGGGATAGGCTCCAGCAGACCCCCGTGACCCTGAGCTCGGGACTAAGCGGGTATGGAAAATGAATGAATGAATGAATGACTGAGAAGCTCACCAACCTTCTCGGTACGCGCCGTCTGCTATCACCAGGTGAAGGATGCTTTGATAGAGGTGGCGATGCTCCTCCTCCAGGATGCTCGATGCTGAACTGCAGCCCAAGTCGATGTTCTCGTCATCGTCCATGTGCATCGCCTCAAATAGGAGGAAGGAGGGGGGGGGGGGGGGGGGGAAGAGCAGCCAGTCAGACTGAGATCTTTTAATGGTTATACCCGTATACCCTTATACTTGGAGCAATAGTGACGCTACCTTGATCTTGTTGTAGGCCTCAATGAACTTGCCCGGGCCCATCTGCTGCTCCAGCTGCGCTCGGAGATCCTCCAGACGGCCGCGGCTGCAGTCGTGATAGGCTGCCTCCACGCACTGCTCGTCAGCATCGCCGTCCGGCGCACAGCAGAATTCTTCTACTGGTACAGGGGAGGGAGGTCAAGTCAACATCAACGCCAAAGTCAAGCCTGTCAAGTTTTCAACTTGAGGAGCTTTTCCACGAGACCAGTGGCGAATAAATCTGAAATGAACTAAACAGAACTTGAGGTTCACCCACCCGAGTGCCACTCCTCAGTGTGCTGGCTGTTGATGCTGTGGTCCTCGTCTCCGGGGCAGCTTTCAGAGAACTCATCCACGGTCCTCCTGTCCTCGACGTCTTCTTCTTTGGTGAGTTCCGACTCGGCGTACTCGTCCTGGAAACTTTCCACTTCGCTGTATTCGTCGTAACCTCCCCCATGTTCTTCCACGGTGTCTTCTTCCTCCTCGTGACCTTCAGCCTCCTCCCTGCCTTCATGGATGTCCTCTTCACCTTCCTCCACCTCCTCCTCTTCCTCTCCACCTTCATAGGTGTCGTCGTCGTCATCCTCGACCAGCCCTTGGACCTCTGACACGCTGTGCTCAAAGTATCTCACAACGAGGTCCGAGGACTCGTCCAGGAGCAGCCCCTGGATGTAAGAGGGGATGTAGGCCATGTCTTCGTCCTCGAACGGAGCGTCCCCTTCTTCGTCGTCGCTGTACAGGTCGTTGTCGTTGTCGTCGTCATCGTCCGCGTCGTCCTGGCCGACGGCCACGTCGACCCTGTAAACGGGCCCGTGGACCACGGGAGGATTCCCATAAAAGTCTCCAGCAGCTAGTTCTTGAGGACTGCTGGGGGACTCGCCTTCCTCTCGCAGTGTTCTGTCCATGGGGGCCCGGACGACCTGCTGGTTGTCATCTACGGACACGCTGGGGGACAAAAGACATTACTGTTGAACATATTGTGCCTTTAGCGCTACGTGATGGTTAACTTGGTTAACTCTAAAGATGAGGCAGTCAATACCCCAAATGTTTTTAGTCTGGACAGCTTCTTAGATTTAGTTTATTACTCATTGATAAGAATCTTCAACCAGGTGTTATTCTAGCTATTCATTTAGCATTTAAGGAATTAGGAGACTTAAACCTGAAAATATTTAAGTCATCCATCCATGATCTTTGGTATTCCTCTTGAATTTTCTGATGGAACGCAACAAGAAACTGGTCTAACGGCGCCCTCTAAAGGTCTAAAAGAAAAATGAAAACTGCGACGCCATCCATAAAAGTTTCTTCTTCTTCCCTGAGATTTAAAAACAGCCAATGTGCTGAATTATTGACCAAACTTGGGAATTCTGACTTTCAAGTCAGGAGGGTTTCAACTTAAAATCCATCACTGTTTCCTTCTTATTGAGGTATTAGTTCATTCACTGTGCCTTTAATCTTAGAATGTTGAGTTTAAAGCAAAGCTGATCCATGCAAGAAGTACTAACTATGAAAGGATTTTTTTTATTTATTTTTTACTGTGTAGGGCATTCAAAGTCGATAGAACTGGATGAGAAGCATATGCAGAGAAGTGACCCACAGACTGAATTAACACCACAATTCTTTAAAAAAAAAAAAAGTGTTTATTCCATATAAAGTTGATTTAATATACAATTACAATTCATTTCCATTTGCTCTACCTTGTTACTCCGCTGCAGCCGCAGTCATGCTACGATACCCTGGCAAACACCCATCAACTCTTTCAGATACCTTCTGGTTGCATGGAAACAGTAAAGAACATGGAAGCCGTTTGCCTTCTTGGTAACTCGTCCGTTTCCTTTACGTTTAACGAAGAGCTGTAAGAAAAGGAGGTTTGACTGGTTTTCTGTGGTAAATCTTGGTACTTGATTTTCAGGGGAAGACCTGCTCAACGTCTGTAAGCTGCGGACGAGTGTGTGAGTGATGGGTAGAAAGAGCACCTGAGAGAACCAGTTATTTGCCTGGCAAAAAATAAAATAAAATGCCACTTGGTCGTACGACAAAAGCCTTGTGAGAGTTTTCTTACAGACGTTTCGTTAATATCTGACAGAAGCCTACGGAAAAAACTTTGGTTGGCCACCAACATCGACTTGATAATGCACTTTTGAAGGACACATAGGTGAGACTAACAAAGTGTCTGGTGCTGATAATCAACACTGTGGAACACGAAACTGGAGTGAACTACATCTTTCCGCATGCAGGTGTGTCCCTGAAACACTGTTTTAAAAGTCTGTGAATGCAACACGTCGTGCATAGATCTCAACGTCGGTGATGAAGGGCGATGGGGGGGTGGTGGTGGGGAAGACGTCGGACGTGCGATGCAGATTGTCGTGGCTGCAACCGTCCCGCTGCTGGGAAGGTTACTCGTCATTGTCTGAAAGGGATTGAAGAGAGAGGAGAACGTGTCAAGATCGGGGTCGGTTAGCCCGAGAGGAAAGAATATACTTGACATTCAAAGCCACTTCCGACAAAAAACTGTCATGTCCATCAACTGGTAGCAGGTGGAAGTACGCTAAGGGGCTAAACTATTGATGCTTAACATTCCACAACCAGAGAAGTGAAAATTTAACATTTACCAAGAATCTGTAAAACTTTTTGACAGAAAAACGAATATATCAAAACGGTCAAAACATCAGCAAAAGGTCAAATTTTTATAAATAATGACTCGAGGACAGCCTTTCTGAAAAGCACAACAAGTAAAATGAGCATAGGAAGGAATTCTCTCGTTTCTTGGGGGTTGACTGACAGCATGGACTCACTGAAAAACAGGCCCTGAAACCTTAAAAAAAACGATTAAAATAATTTTTGGGGAAAAAAAATATAGCCTTGGAGATATTTCTGTCTTCTACCTTCTTGGTACGCGCCGTCGGCCATCACTAGATGCAGGATGTTTGGGTAGAGATGTTGGTGTTCGGTTCCCAAAATGCTCAACACCAAACTGGAGGCGAGGTCGATGTTCTCATCTTCATCTTCATGTATCGCCTCAAAATAAGGACAAAAAAAACACACGTGTTTGTGCCGTTCCACTGGATCGGTTTGAGGAGTAGAGAGTGTAGAGTGAAGCAAGAGTACCTTAATCTTATTGTAGGCCTCGATGAACTTCTCAAAGCCCACCTGCTGCTCCAGATTGAAGCGAAGCTCCTCCAGCCGACTGAAGACGCTGTCGTGATACGCCGCCTCGGCACTCTGGTCCTCGGCGCTGCCATCTGTTGGCCAGGAAGGAATTAGCGGTTCGCATCGCAGCGACAGGAACTTTGAAAGACGATGAATTATGAACATTTCGTAAAAAACGAATGAATGAAATGAGTGAAATGTCCGTCGTACCCGAGTGCCACTCCTCGTTGAGGCGGCCGTTATTACTGTGCTCCTCATCGCCAGGACTCCCATTGGAGCATTCCTCCCCCTCCTCTTCCTCCTCCTCCTCCTCCTCCTCCTCGCCCTCTGCCTCTTCCTCATCCTCATTGTTCTCATCCTCATCCTCATCCTCATCGTCGTCTTCGTCGTTGTCCACGGCCATCCCGTTGTTGTCCTGATCCATCTCTGCTGCCAACCGGCTGAAGAGCTCTCGGACCTCCGGAGGGTTTCCGTTGAAGTCTCCCGCGCCGAAATCAGGAGAGCTCCTGATCAGGTCGTCCTCCTCCTGCAGCAGTCGCTCCATCGAGGCCCGGATGTCCTGCAGGTCTTCGTCCTCGTACGCGCTGGAGGAGAACACAGGAGTTTGATTCGAGGGACACGTCACTCGCAAACTCACCATTCCTTTCTGGAGTTACTCAGCGACGTCTTACTCTTCAGCCTCCGACTGCTCGTCGTCTTTGGCCGCCTCCTCCATGTCCTCAATTTCCAGGTTGTTTTCAGGGGCGGCGTCGGAATTGGTGGCTGCGGAGTTTGGCAGAGAGCTAAAGAGACTCGTCAGGTCTGGCAGGGAGCAGGTCCGCAGCATCTGACGGGGTCATTGAAAACAAAACACAGGGACGAACATGATTTACACGCCTTGTTGCAGACGCAACATTCAGTTTCATAAAAAGGAAATTTCCTCGATGCCTTTAAAGTTTTTCTTCAAAGCATTTTTTCATTCAGTCTTTTTTCTTCACCTTTTATTTTACAATTACTCTTTATTATGTCTGTGTGTATATTGTCAGTTCTGTTTTCCCTGTCCGCAATGTGTCCTTTTGGGCACCGAGTGGCGCAAGTCGACCCTGTCTGCCTCTTCTTCCCTTGTTCCAGGTGCTGAACGGTTTTGGGATTGGCTGGTGCCACTATTTAAGGAGGAGGACCACAGCTCATCACTCTCTTTGTTCTTCTCCTCGCTCTCAACTGGAGGCCATGTGCAGCAGCAGCACAACTAGTCGTTGTCTCAGTGCATCATGTTAAGTTTGCTCTTACAATTGATAATTTCCCGAGTTCCTCTTTTAAACAGTACACTTATGGAACAATCTGAACAAAGAAACCAAAGAATCCAAATCAAACATTACATTTAAAGCTAGTATGTTAAAGAAATACAATGAAATATGTTGGTTTTGTTTGATTGTTATACCATTGTCATTTTTTTGGTGTTGTTTCTATGGTATCTGAATTGTACCTTGGGAATTGAAAAGGAATGTGACTTTCTGTGTTGGCTGGCAGCTTTTTTGTTTTATGTTGTCTATGTAGTCTTCTTTCTGCTCCCTTTTATTCTAACCTGGAGAACGTTTGAATTTATATTAAATTGTTTTTATTTTTTTATAAAGAATGAAATAAAGAATAAACAAACAAACAAACGAATACTAGCCTGTGTGTGTGTGTGTGGGGGGGGGGGGGCATTTTTATTGAAACCCTTTTCTCCTGTTATCAACTAAGGAGGTTCGTTTTGTTGTCATTTATCTTGTTATATTCCTCCAATAGGTGAATAAAATCCATCTTGTGGACTGTGATGTGCATGGTCTTCCTTGAAAGCTGGGAGAGGGTGGAGAGTCTTTGTGTTGTGCTCGAGTTCCCCCTACACTGGGGCATAACACTCCTGCATTTTAGATAATTAAACCTCTTCCTCTCCCCCCCATCTTTTTTGTTTAGATTTCCCGTTGTTGTGAACGTCGCTGTTTTATCACCTTGGGGTTGTTGGCGTCAAACATGCCCGTCGACAGGCCAATGAGGAGGGCGTTGTGCTGCCGGGAGCGCAGCGGCGAGACGGAGCGCGAGCGAGAGGCCAGCGAGGAGGACGACTCGTCCATGGAGGACTGGGCGGAGAGCAGCGCCAGCGCGGCAGCACGGCGGTGGGCTGGCGAGCACAGCTTGACAAACAGAGGCTCCTCGTACTGGGCCGAGGCTGGGGGCAGGGGAAGAGGAGGGGCAGGAAGTGGGTGGAGTTCGATTCAGATAATAGTCAGACAGAATAAAATAATGAATACCATCCTAAAACAACAAAAACACAACAATCTTGACACCATACCAGGAGGTTCATGTGGCTTCCCTGCAGCCTTCTCAGCCTCTTTGGTGCCTTCTGGTCTTATGACGCCCTCTGCAGGCCTGTTGGAAAAATGCATCATTGCGTTGCGAAAAATGTGGGATATCCCTTTAAACAAATGAAATACGGAAGAGGATTAGGGCCACAAGAAGAGAGAAAAATTAAATGAATTAATAAAGTTTCCAAATCGAGAATACAGTTGAAATTTCGAGAATAGAGTTCACGTTTTGTGCAGTTTACTTTTAACTGTGTTAATCCACCATCCATCTAGTTTACTTGCCAATTTTCACTTTATTTGCTTCAACTTTATTAATGAAATTTCTACTTTATTCACAAAATTTCATCTTTTTTTTACGTCAAATTTATTCACGAAATTTCGTCTTTTTACATTAACTTTATTCACAAAATTATAAACTTTATTCACAAATTCAACTTAAAACTCGAAATAAAAACTTCTGTTCTTGTAGCCCTAATCCTCTTTTGTAATAAAACGAGTTGCACACAGTAAACTGCTGAACAAAATATTAACAATATTATATATTAATGATAATGATAAATACGGTAGTCACTTTTTCTGTTGGTCCTCGTGTTTCCATGCCTGCTGCACGTCGTTTGGGGGACCAGCGGCGTGTTTAGGCGCCTCTTCCAAAACCACAGATTCCATGTCGGCTGGATCTGGGAGGATTTAGAGCACATCAGACTGTAACTTCCTGCCACAGACGGTCCAAACTGAATTGAACTGAAGCCTGCAGGCGAGTGTTGGAGCTGACCCTGGGTTTCGGTGCTGCTGGGGGGTCGCGGGGCTCCTCCCACTGCCTCCTCTGCCACACTTCCTTCCTGCTGTGACGCCTTCTGCACCTCAGGGCTCAGCGCTGCAGGAGGCGACGTCGCCTTGCTGGGGTGAAGCCCCTCTTCAGGTGTCTTCACTGCCATCTGTTGAGGCTTATCTATGGGAGATTAAAAATTCTTAATTATTAAGTACATAGTTACTGACAGACAAGTTGAAATAGCTTGGCTTTATTTTCACTGTACTATAAAGAAAACAAACAACATCAGTAAAAGGTAAAAACTTGCTAAACAAGAAAGCAGCTCTTTAACATCTTGCGCCACCAACCAGAGCTCTTTTCCCTCTGCAGGCAGAGAGAAGATTCCTCCTCACAGATGGTGACATCCTCCAGCGGCAGCGTGAGCGGCTGCAGCTCCGCCTCCTGGAGCACTTTCAGCACCTGGGAGTCTGGATTCATCCCCCACACCTTCCTGGGAGCGTCCTCGTCCAGGCTGCCAATCTGAAGAACCTCGCCAGCTGTTTGCTCTGGGGTGGTAAATGCAGAGAGATAGAAGATGACTTCTCCAAGGTTCCCGCAGCGGATTGATGGGAGCTGGATGCGTCTTCTCTCTCTCTCTCTCTCTGTGTCAGACGTGCGGTTTTAGGGAACCCACCGATGGTGGTGAAGCACGTCTGCTCCAGGGTCTGCTGAGCCAAAGGTGGCTCGACGAGCGGAGCTCCAGCTTCCCACTTCTTCCGGTCTCCAGCTGAAGTGGGTCTATTTTCCATGGGGGAATCTGCAGAGAGAGTGACAAGAAAAGGTACACAAACAATCCGTCCATCAGTAATGAACACAGGAAGAAGTCTTTGGAGATTGCAAAACAAATACAGACGGAAAGAAATGAGTGAGTTTTATCCTGTCTGCCTACCAGACGACGTGTCACAGCTCTGCTCCGAACTTTGCTCCAAGCTTTGCTCAATCACTGGAACCACTGGCAGTTCAGCTGCCTCCCACTTTTTCCGGTCGCCATTGGAAACAGGACGCGCCTCAGCAGCAGACTTGTCCTGTGTGGCGGCGGAGCAGGAACTGGGCTGGGTAGAAGGTGGCGCTGCCGTCTCAGTCTCCTCCACTGGGCTCTGGGCTCTCAGGTTCTGGTTGAGTCTGCGCAGAATCTGCTTCTTCTCACTCTGTGACTCAGACGGAAAAAACAACACATTAAATATTGTAAAATTTTGGATTTGGCACAGCAGTGAAAACAAACGACCGCTGGACTCCTGGAAGTTTACCTGGAAGCTGGCGGCAGACTCTGGTTCAGGGAGGGTTTCTTTGAGAGGCGTTATCTAGTGAAGACAAAAGAAAACAACAATGACAAAACTGAATGTTGAATCCGTGCTGTGGTGTGGGGATAAACCTAAAAAAATACTGACTGCTCCGACGTTCTTCAGTGCAGCAGTCATGGATATGGCTGAGCTGGGTAGGGCATTGGGTGCTAGCAGGGCTGGAGCTAGCAGAGCTGGAGGTAGCAGGGCTGGAGCTAACGGAGCTGGAGCTAGCGGGGCTGGAGCTAGTGGGGCTGGAGCTGGCGGGGCTGGAGTTTTGCCTGCAGGTTCCTGCTGAGAAGCACTGGCCTGGGCTGGAGGTGGACCGTCTGAGGTAGATGCTGCTGCTGATGCTGATTCTGCTGCTGATGCTGCTGCTACCACTGCTGCTGCTGCCGCCACCGCTCCGTTTCCCCCCGCCGTGGCATACTTCATCCGGGCTGCAAGCTTCCACAGGACACGAAGAAGAGGGACGAAGTTCAGCAATAAGTGCCGGACTGAAATGAACCCTCTTCAGTTCAGTATTAGTGCACATCCCGAGTGGCTCGATGGGGAACTTACATGGTCCTCCCACGCCTTCTTTTCTTTCTCGTGCGCTTCTCTCCTCTTCTTCTCCAGTTGCTCTTTCAGCACGGCAGCGCGGGCGTTGGCTTGGGCCTTTGGGGTTTACAAGTGCGTCATAAAAAACAACAACTATCTGATAGGCCATAGAATGTTATGGTGATGTTATGCTGAAAGGGAAAAACAAAACAAAACTTGGGACAGACTCACTTTCACAGCCTCGATCTTCTTTCTCCTGAGCTCCGCCTCCTCAGTGGACTCCTGGCTGTCAGAACCGTCACTGTCGTACTGCAAAAACAAGCGTTTGAGGGGTTTAAAACGTCAGGGTGAAGCCGATGGTGAGAGGCGCCCGACGGAGGGCGAGCGCACCTTCTCTCCTCTGAGCCGCGCTTTGATCTGCTGCCGCTCGTTGAAGTTCTGCAGGCGGATCTGCCTCAGTCTCGACAGGTACTCCTGAGGAGTGGATGCGCCAACGTTACATGATGTGGGCTGAGCACGCATGCAGTTTTATAAAAAATTAAGAAATTAGATTGGCGACACCTAAAGGAGTCAATAGTACATAAAGGTGCAGCACATTTGCAGGGATGATGTCTTGTGATTAGAGACGATGTTAGCCTCTAGCGCTCAGATAGCAAAACATGAACTCACTTTGCAGTTTACATTGCGATAACAAACAAAACAACACAAAAAAAGCTTCAAGGACACAACTGAAAAACTGGAGCAACGTGGGCATTTGATTTGGGACATTTTGCAAGACGAAACACAAAAAGAAAAAAATGGTGTTTATCATGTAGCAGCCATCACGAGGAGGAAAAAAAAAATCAACAGCACAACCTGCTCATAATGGAGGTGGAATAAAAAAATAAAACGTGTCTGGCATGGGATGTTGATGCTGGGTTGAATTATGACTGCGGCAAAATGAAAATAGTGCAGACGTGTCGGGGAAGATGAGGCAAGCCAGGCATGCTGTCGGTGAGGCCGGGCCCTTGGCTCCTCCTACCTCCTCCTCCTTGTTGGCCCTCGGCCTCCTGCACCGAAATGACACCGCCCGGCTCCCAAAGATGGCCGACAGGTTTTGCCGCACTCCCTGTTCACGGTCGGATTTGACCACATTTTAGACCGGATGCAGCCCTCCGACACTTATCAGAACTCTTATATGAGGAATCCTAGTGACTGAACCGTGTTGAGAGCCACTGTAGCTCAGGCCAGGGCGACAGATTGTGTTGTTTCTAATGCAGTAACACTTGATGCAGAGATAAAGGCTCGGCAAAAAGGCGCTGAACATGATGAACCTGAAGAAATACTAAACCAGGCTTCACAAACGTTTAATCAGCTGCATTAAACTGGTGGAGAAGGTCCAGAACATCCCTGAACACTGAATCCGGAGCCAGCCGGGCCACTTACCAGCTGCCCCTCTGCACGGAACTTGTTCACCATGGCTTCTCTCTTCCGCTGCAAAAACTCTTCCACCTGATAGGACCGAGCCGGAGCCATCTGAGCGACTTGCCTGAGAACAAAGCGGGACAATTCCTCCGTCACTGCTTTTCTGCCCAGCGCGGATGCAGAGCTGCGATTCCGCACGGCTCACCTGCTGAAATGGGCTTGTCTGGAGACGTGCTGCAACCTCTGAAGTTCCCTCTTGATCGTGTCCGGGTTGAGGGGCTGGCCACGGCCATTGGGCAGCACTGGGCCAGCAGCGGCTGGGACCCTTCACACACACACGCAAGTGACGGTGTTAAAAAGGATGGCTGGAAACATTTGAAACAATGAAGAGGACTTGCCAGAACTCACCGGAGTGGACTGCCTGGTGCTGGTGAGGAGCCTTCCCTGCCTTTAGGCTGAGCTTTCGCCATCTGGTCCAGCGCAGCATGGTAGTGTTCATACGGACCCTTATTTTGGGCGGGGCCCGCAGGGGGAGGAGCCTGAGCAGCGAACGGGACGGCCCGCTTCACACCACCGACAAAACACTGTGCAGGGAGGTCGGAGAAGAAGAGTTGGGGGGGTCATGTGACCACATTGTACGACGTGCAGGTGTTGAGCGAGCGATGAATCCGGGACATCACCTTCCTCTCTGGGCTGCTGCCGCCACTCAAAGTCAACACATGCTTCCAGCCTTGTTCTCGGGCTTGATTTATGCGGTTGAGCTGCGATGGATGACAGAATCATCATCAGTTCAACCAGGAAGTCATTGATGTATTGCCACTTTTCCATCAGAGTTTTCTGCACGGTAATATTATGAGGAAAACAATATCAAATAGAGGTGGTCACATAACAAGAAGAAAGAGACACTCACCTTTTCCTTCTCCAGTCTCTTCATCCGTTCAGCCTTTAGCAGGAACATCTGAATAATTAATAATTTGGCAAAAAAACAACAACGAAGAAGAAGAAGTGGAGACAAGACGATGCACCAACCTGCTCCTTCTGCTTCTGCTCCATCTGCTCCATCCTCCTCTTCCTCACGGCATCCTGCAGCCGGAGGAGAAAAAAAACAAGCAATGTTTCGATGAGAGGAGAATCGCAGAGGAAAAACCACTGGTATTGAGGTGAAGAGACAGCGGCACTGCACGGCCGCTGGGCAGGTAGATTAGGGAGGAGAAGGTTGGTTAATGCGGGAAAATAAAGAAAATGAGAAAGGGCGCTCCTTATGGGCTGGGAGAGAAAAAAACTGGTCAGGGTGGAATTTAAGCTTTAGGAGCGGGAGGAGAACTAAGGATGCTGGAGGGAAATGGTCGTCGCGTGCGTCTAAAAAGGGGGATTTCCGACAGTACATTCAAGTCAGGCGGGGCTCTCAGCTGTACCTCGTGTTTCCCCCTCTCTTCCTCCACTTGACTCACTCGTCTCTGTTGGCGAGCTGGGAGAGGAGCCTGGGCAACATATGACACTGCGATTCAGAGTGAAGCCAACACACTACGATGCAGAAACAAACACACACACACACACAAATCGCACCCACGCATGGAAATTCCCTCCAACGTGACAAAACAAAGCAACTTGGTGGCCAAAAACTGGCTTTTGTTTTTTTTTTCAAACATGGCGAACAGACAGCAAAATCGTGAACGCGGCCGAAAATGGAAGAACAGCTTTCCGCCGATGCCCTGCGACACCCACCGCTTTGCTCTTCACCGCTGGTTTCCTCTCAGCAGGTTTTTTGGTAGCGTCCGACACCTTCCTGGCGGCTAAAGGCACTCCATATTTGCAGGCTGGTTTGGTAATCTTCTGAGCTGGGGTCTGTGGCACGGCGCCAGGGGCAGAACGCTTGGCTGTACAAAAACAATCAGCCATGACGAGACGATAATTGTAACAATCACGTTATAAAAGTTAACTCTGCGCCTCGGCAGGGCTGCAGAACTCAGTGCTGAAACTCTGAAATCTTGAACGTCCTTCATGGCTCCAACAGAAAACATTTTCAGACTTTGTATTATGCATCTAGGTTGAGGCAGCACTCACCTGGTGGTCCCTGTATCGCACCCACTTTAGGCTGCTTGTGAAGAAAGGTGTGGTGGAATTCCTGAGCAATGATCTGAAACCGGTGGGGAATCGTTACTATCAGAGCACATGGCTGGTTTTGAGGAAACGATGGCTTACCTGTGGCGTGAGGAACTTCTCAATCCTGCAGGACAGGAAAGCTTTGTCCAGGACGATGCAGACGGACGGCCGCTCCCGAGGGTTGCGCTTGAACAGCTGCGCCAACAGAGAGCGAAGTTCCTGGGAGTAGTGCACGGACACGGGGGGGTAGGAGCCCCGGATGATCTTCAGAACCAGGTTCTTCATGTTGCCAGCCTCAAACTGAGGAGAGTTGATATTCAGAACATGTCAGGAAACCCTGCAAAATTTCTTAAGAAAAAAAAAAATGAAGGAAAAATACTCATCCTGAGATGCGGGGAGGAGATGAAAGCAAGTTCCTCATTAAATATACATTATTTAGCTAACACTGAATACTCACTGCATGCTTAAGGGTGCACATTTCATACAGGACACATCCCAGGGCCCAAATATCACTGCAGAGAGGAAGGTGGGGGAGACGGGTGGGGATAACGCAGAGATGAACAGACGGGGGTAAATTTCAGGAGCAGTTTTACATCAATTCACAGGGGAAGCAACAGGCAATGCAGGGATTTTCCTTTATCAGCCACTGAAGGACAGAAGATCGGACTGAAGGCTGCTCTGCTGCTTAAACTGCCATGTCGTCACTAACGGCGGATTAGATTACATGTACACTTCGAATAGCCGAGAAGCCGGAATCAATTCCGGCTTCCTGCTGCAGCAACACGGACACGTTCAATGAACAAAGTGGAAATGTGACACTTTCACTGACAGACTCGCCCTGCATTTCAGACTCAGCCAAGAAAGTAGAATTCAGTTCACGAGAGCATACAAGTAAAACAAAAAAAAAATGGTAGCTGTGGCAAAACATAGAGAGGTACCTTTTGTTGTTGTATGGTTTGTTTTCGCAGATCTCTGGTGAAAGGTAGTACGGCGTGCCAATACACGTCCTGGCCAGTTCAACGGTGCTGCAAAAGGTTTAGAGCACAATGCATTTGGTGTCATTTTGTGGACCTTCTAGAAACCAGCAGATTGAGCCATGCTTGCAGGTTTCAACCCACCTGTTCAGAACCCTGGCGATGCCAAAATCTCCGAGCTGCACAGTCCCATCTTTAGTCAGGAATATGTTCTGAGTGGAGAACATGGGGAGAGTTCTTAGCCAAGCAAAAGCATCATCGCTGGGGGAAAAGACAGCGCTGTTGCACCGAGACGCACCTGTGACTTGATGTCCCTGTGGAGGATTTTGCGGTCGTGCACGTGTTTCAGCGCCAGGCAGATCTGGACGAACCAATCCAGGATCTGCACAGGAGATGGGAGAGAGAGGGCGGCTGCGTTCAAACTACACTCTGTACAATGTTCTCCGCTGTTCATTTTACTGCACGACGAAAACACAGCGAGAGCTATTAGACGGTTACCTGCTCTTCGGAGAACAGCACTCCTTTCTGGGAGTTGATCTTCTTGAAGAGGTCTCCACCCTCACAGTAATCCATCACGATGTACAGGCAGCCGCCCTCTGCAGGGAATTCCGTAGAGGGTTTGGAAAAGTCACACACGTGCAGGACTAAAATTGAGCTTTCAGGATTGAAGCTCAACATTGCATCTGCTCCATAAGACTTTTTTTTTTTTTATATTGTATTTATTATTGGTTAACTCTCGCGTCATGGCAGGATTTCACTGCAAGAAATTGTCATGAAGACACAAAGCAACAACAACAAAGCAGCAGGTTGTGTGGTCACCTTCAAAAGACTCTTTATACTGCACAATATTGGGGTGGCTCATGTTGGCGAGGACGGCGACCTCCTTGCGAGACTCCTGCCTCTCCTTGCACGACATCTGTCAAAACAAGCGGCGGCGGTGAGGGGGGAGAGGTTGCAGCGAAACAGCGGACGATAAAAGCATTAGCCCGTGCAACACGGCGCGCGTGCTCTCACCCCGGATATGCCAATCTCCTTGATGACATACTGGCGTCCATCCTCTTTGGACTTCACGAGGACAGCCTTCCCGAAGGAGCCCTCCCCGATTTTCTTCACCTTTTCGTACTTGTCCATGTTAACACAATGGCTGGATCCTCATGCTGAGTCTGCACGGGGAGGAGCAGAGCGGGTTATTTGCTTCATAATCGCACAGACATCGACAGTGGGGGTTTAAACAAATGTTGGCATTTTTGAAAATGGCAATAATTTAAACCCTCGCGGCGTTAGACAGCTTCACTTGCGCAATCCAGGGCGATGTCAGGGCGGCTGTGATGCCCAGGCATACATGCAACACCGCTGGATGCGGAGGAGCTACGGTTACCGTTACATGCACGGAGATGGGCCAAAACAACCTCAACAGTGGAAAAGGAATAAATGCGTTGGGGAGGCGTGTTAAACTTCAAGTATACACGTGGCTCAGGTGGCGGCGGTTAGTAAGAGCTAGCAGTGAGAGGCTACCGTCGGGCTTACCATCAGTCGTCTCTGCTGTCTGTCTGACAGAGAGGCTTTGCTGCTTTGGCTTCCGCCTTCGCGCCGCTAGCTAACGACAGCCCCGCCCCTTGCCTCGTTTTCATTGGCCAAGTTCGATTTTTAAGACCGCCGATTGGCTAAATTGGCTGACAGTCATCTCGCTCTCACAGCAACATTCCTCTGCCTCGCCCCGAGCGGAACTGTTGCTGTGGACATTTTCCATGACAACGGCAAACCAACCATGACCCATGAAAGCGCTTAAGACAGGGGTTGAATTGTCTTGGGTTTAGAGTTGGCCACAGGGCATGTTTTTGACTGTTGGAGGTGACAACGTGGGATGATTTGCATTTTGTTCCCTTGAAATTTTAAAAACGCGCCTTGTTCTGTCATCTTTAAAGGACCCACGGTAAACAATCTACAGTTGTGTCGCAGTTTGAGCACCAGGAGAAATGCATTTGGTGTATTGTCAAGCGCGCGTTTACGACTTAAATATGTAATATAGCGAACAAACCAAGAACGAAGTTATGAACCAAGTTACATGAAATATATTTCGACGAGAATTTAGAGAATTTAGAAAGTAGCTTATAAAATGATTTAGCTTTCAAAGTTACTAGTTCCAATAATCACACACATGTATGGAGTCATATATGTATACAATGTTTTCTTGCAATCACTGGTCTCAGCACAGCAAGTGAACTGCTCGAGCTTCATAACAACTTGACCGTATTTATAACTAGCGATGACGTGACTCGCTCGCTCACGCCTACTTGTTTGATTCTATCGCAGTCTGTGTGCAGATGACGCACTGAAAGCCCAGTCTGTGAAGATGGCTCCCTTTCCGGACGAAGTGGATGTTTTCACGGGCCCGCACTGGCGAATGAAGCAGCTGGTGGGCCTGTATTGCGAAAAGGTTTGTATGCCGACCCGGCCGCCGTTGTTTTGAGGGCTTAAGTAAAAGCTATTTGACAGCTAAGCGCCAATTCAACGAGCAGGCGCTAGCCAGCCAGCCAGCTAGCTAGCTAGCATGTGTCAATAGGCAGCCACAGGATTGGCTCAGGTGAAATGAACGAGACGTCTTGCGTTACGTAGGGGCCAGTTCGCTTCTGCTGTGTATGTCGTATGTGTCATATCGAAAACATTTATTTAACTAGCGGAGAGAATTAAGTTTAGTGTAGTGGTTGTGGAGCAACCCACTGCTGACCTCTTTACACCGCGTAGCCCGCTATCTTCACTCGGTTTTATGGGACATTGTTATGCAATACGATTGTCTGTAGTATTACTCACCTAAAGCCTCTAACGCGCCTATTATATCACACTAATATTGCGTCCCCTACTTCCCGTCATTTATTTTACTGTTGCTAACAACGTTAGCAGAACGAGCTAACAGCAATGCACGATGGACGTGCCAACATGATACGTGCCATCAAGCACGAGACACGATTGCCCGGGACATCTACAAATTTCATTTTCCTGCACTCACCGCAAAAGGCTTGTTACTTTATTAAAGTAATGCAAGGTTATTATTATTTTTTACTGTTGTTGTTTTCTATTGTTTTGTTGTTGTTGTTTTGCCACCGACGACGTATGCACGTGACGTCACAACCATCCATCCCTGTCCCCCTCTCCCGTGCAGCTGTCGAAGACCAACTTCTCCAACAACAGCGACTTCCGCTCCTTTCTCCAGTCGCTGTGCGCCACTTTCAAGGAGTTCAAGATGCACGAGCAGATCGAGAACGAGTACATCATCGGGCTGCTGCAGCAGCGCTGCTGCACCGTGTACAACGTGCACTCGGACAACAAGCTGTCGGAGATGTTGTCCCTCTTTGAGAAGGGGCTGCACAACGTAAAGGTAAACGTGGGTTTACGGCATGCAAACGCTTAACATCACTCAAAGAGGATTTTTTTTTTTTTTTAAATAGTGGAAAACAAAAAAGAAACGCATTTCATTTATGCTAACCTTCTCTTTTTCTGTTTGTAAATAACAAATAGAACAGTTGGGACGTGTAAACCACACAAGACTAACCTGATGCTCTATATGGTCATCATATTATTGTTCATAAATTGCTTTTATTTTGACTGAAAACATACCGCATTGGCAGTAAATGCATCCTAAATGTGTAAAGATTTGTAGAAAAAATGATTTTCGATGACTCTCCTTTTCTTGCACCGCTGCAAAGCTATTGCAGTCAAAGGTGTTGTCTGCAGCGTTGCACAAGGCAGTGATGTTTGTCACGATCTGCCTGCTGAAACAGAGTTACTGTCCTGTCGCAAGCCGTGGGAAAACCCAGCCTGAAGTAATTGTGTTAACTTTTGACTTCCGCTATGTGGTTGGTTTATAAGACTGAAAAGAACAATTTGTTGTTTGGACTGGGAGACGCCACGGCGGCGAGGTTTCAAATTGTTCCTCGCGAGATAAATGGAAGTTTGCCAAGATTCTGTTTTTGTTTGTTTACATTCTGAGGGAATCCGTGAATTAATAATTGTTTTATTTATTTTAGAGCGAATATGAGCAGCTCAACTATGCCCAGCAACTAAAGGAGAGGCTGGAAGCGTTCACACAGGATTTTCTGCCCCACATGAAGGAAGAAGAGGAGGTGAGTGTTGGCCACGTTTTTAGATTTATTCTTCATTTTTTTTATTAATAAAGCCTAAATGTTATTTTCCGAACATCCTGAATGAAAAACGCCTAAAGACGTCTTACCTCATGCCCTTTTCAAGAAAAAGCGCCGTTTTGCAAGGTGTAAGTATTAACTAATGGGATATGTTGCAGGTGTTTCAGCCCATGCTGATGGAGTACTTCACATATGAGGAGCTCAAGGACATCAAGAAGCAGGTGATCGCGCAGCACTGCAGCCAGCAGCAGTGGGACTGCGCCGCCGAGATGCTCAAGGGCTTCACCCTGTGGAGCCACGCAGAGGAGCTGCAGAAAGCCTTCAAGTACGCCGACCACGAGAAGACAGACTATGGTTAGTGGGCCCCCGGTGCTCAACGTTCAATTACTCTTCGCGAAACAGATCAACAGTAGTTTTAACAGACGCCGCCGATTTGCCAGACTAGGAATTATCTCCCGCAGGATTTACCACAACTGTGAGGAGCAGCACCAGGTCTTAATTCCGCGTCACAACACGTGTCAAGAGTGCGCTTCACTGTTAATCTGCTGAAGACTTAAAAATAAAGGTTTCCACTCCTCTGTAAATAATAGACCTGTTGAAGTAAACGAGTTAGTAACACATTAATAACGCGTTAGTAACACATTAATAACGCGTTAGTAACACATTAATAACGCGTTAACTCCTTTTAATGGTACCCCCCCCCCCCCCCCCCGCGCGCGATTAGCGCCGCAAAGCATCGCGCCTATAAAAAACGTACGCCGACCAGCTGCGCATTTCTCCACCATGGTCGACAAGCGCTTCTGCTCAGCTCTCGTTCGCATGGTGATGTTGTCGTTCAGACCAGACTGAATGAGAAACAAAAAAGGAAAATTTCCACAAAGGAATTATTATAGTCTGCTCCAGTTTTTCCTAAAGTTTAAGATACACAATAAATATCTCATTAAGTTACATATAGAGCAGGGTAAAAAAAATTAATTTGCAATTAATCGTGAGTTAACTCAGGATGCTCATGCGATTAATCGCCTTTAAAAAATGTAATCGACTGACAGCCCTAGTAAATAAACATCCGAGACTTGATTAACTCGGCTATTTGTTTGTTTTTTCAACAACAAAAAAAAATTCTGTTCCTCAGAGCTGGAAAAGAACGGAAACTCTTCGGTCCACATCAGCCAGCTCCCCACGGAAATCATACTGCGGCTCTTCTCCTATCTGGGGCCCGAAGACCTGTGCCGCTGCAGTCAGGTGTGCAGCTCCTGGTCAGAGCTGGCCAAGACCAGCTCTCTGTGGAGGCACCTCTACCCTGTCCGCTGGGCCAGAGGTAAGCTGCTAATAGCCGGTGGTCACACGAAGGACCTAAACACCGTTTACTTGGCTTTTAAAAAGGCAGACATTATTTAAGTCCAGGTTGCGGTGGCGTTTTGCCAACAAGTGCTTTCTGTTTATTGCAGGGGATTATTACAGGGGCCCCCCCGGAGACCTGGACCAGGAACCAGACGACGACTGGGTGAGGAGTCGGCAGAACGAGGGCCGGGCCTACCAGGAGTGGGATGAGGATGCTGATGTTGACGAGTCGGGTGAGGATCTCCCTGACCTGGATTCCAAACCTCAGGACACATCAGAGAGTATTTCGTCAGAGAGGTTTTATCGTCCCCAAGTTGCGATTGTCCCGTCGTCCGGGGCTCTTTTAGGCCAACAGCAGGGAGGCGCTTGATCTCGCGCACGTACGCAGAGAATTTACTGGCCCAATCACGCTGATGTGGGGCAATAAAAGCTTCATTTCGCAATAAATACTCAATGTGTTGTCACATGACCCTCAGCCAGAGCGCTACAGAGACAGTCACATGGTCTGAGGGTGAAGACTTGAAAACCTTCCTTGAGACTGCAGCCTTCACTCTCACATAAATGTTTGGAATGTTTACTTCCATTAAAGCCTGGTAATACTGTGCAGACGACACTGTTTGACTCCCTCCTCCCCATGGCCTCTCCCAGACGTGTCGGGCCAATCAAAGGGCTCCCTGGCCATCAGCACGGCCCAGAGAGAGAAGAGGCTCCTGAACGGGATCATCCAGAACCTGCTGCCGGCCGTGGGCGCGGCCGTCAAGTCCATGGTTCTGGCGTACAGTTCCACAGTGTCCAGCAAAATGGTAGGACGTGCGGCGTCTGTCTGACGTGCGGTGCAAAGAGCGAGTCCAGACTCACTCTGTGTTTTTTCTTTTTCTCAGGTGCGCCAGATCCTCAGTCTCTGCCCGAACATCACTCACCTTGACCTGACCCAGACTAACGTCACGGATTTCGCATTTGACAGGTGAATGTGGAATAAACATACGGGAATGTGTTCACCTTGTGAATCTGATGGCTACTTGTTGATTTTTTTTTTTATTATATATTATTTGGGCTCTGTATGTATACGCAGTGTGTGTGTGTATACGTGGTCTTGGGATAGCTTTTCTAAATCTGCCTGAATTCACACTTGATCATTTCTCTGTCGAGATCCACCGATACCACTTCTTTACAGAAGGAGCAGAGTACGAGTGCATGCGTTTCAGGGCTCACTGGTACCGAGTACTTCATAAGGCCGTTCTGTCATTTAAGCAACAGTCCTCAGCACGTCTCTCTAGAACAGAGGTGGGCAAACGTTTGGACTGGTGGGGCCACAGTGGGTTCCGGAGCAGGAGCAGATGGATGGAGTGTTTTAGTGACCCACCTAATAGGAGAGAGAATATCATGGGATAATGTAGGAAGCGTGCTTTAATGTCAATTGAAAATGAACCAAAGCAAAGTTACAGCGAAATCTGTGTCTTTAAAGCCGCGCACGGTGTTTAGCTCTTTATTGAAATGATTCTTCAAACACTGAAACGATGGATGACATACAGATATTTCATGACCTAATTAAATAGAATGAATATAATTCCTTCTAGTTACGGCGGGCCGGATGAAAAAGCCTAACGGGCTGCGTATGGTCCCCGGGCCGTAGTTTGCCCACGCCTCTTCTGTCACTGCAGTACAAACACAACATTTTCATACGCATACATATACAACTGGTATCAGTGTGGCGATATCGTAACATATTTTCTGAGTAGATTACTCAACCCTGGTACCGGTACCTTTGTATGCATCCCCAGTTCCCTGTGTCGTAATCGGTGTGCTTTGTCCTCCATTCAGCTGGTCCTCCCTGGGAGCCTGCGTGCACCTGGAGCACCTGGACCTGTCCGGCTGCGACAAGATCACCGACCACACCCTGAAGAGACTGTCGGTGGCGCTGGGCGACCTCAGAGCCCCGCCCCCGGACCGACGGGCCAAGCTGGCCAAGAGCTCCCTGGAGCCGCTGGGACGCAGGCGGCAGGCGCTCCTCTTCAAGCCGGCGCCGGGCCACTGGGGCCTCTCCACGCGGGTCTGGGTCCTGGACCCGTCGGACCTGGCCGACATCGAGGACGCGGCCGAGTGGAGCCGGCGCGACGGCGCCGCCCTCTCCAAGGCGGAGGGCTTGGCCGAGGCAGAGATTGTGGGGGCGCTGTGCTGCTGCCGGAGGAGCAGGAGGCGCGGCCACCGGACCGCCTCCTATCTGCAGCAGCAGTACGCCGTGCCGGGGGAGGGGTTCTGCGGTCACTCCACGTGCTGCACCGGCGACACGGCGCTCAGGACTTTGGCGCCGCAGCAGCGGGAGTGCGAGCGCAGCAGCGCTGCAGAGTTTCGGACTAAGTGCTCCTCCACCAGGAGCCTGCAGTGTCTGGGACACGGCAACAGGACTGACCAATCAGAGGCCAAGCGGCCCCTGAGGTTCCTCAGCCTCTCGGGATGTTACCAAGTCACAGATCTGGGCTTGAGGTAAAAATACTTTTTTTTATTTTTTTTTATTTTTTTTATTTTTTATAAACATAATGCTGTTTTTTGGGGGGGGCGGGACATAAGTTGTGGCCGGCAGCTTGAAAGTGGTGAAGCGTGACTGAGGTCCTGTCCACGTTTGGGTGTGGCGTACGCATTACATCGTTTTCACCCACCGTTCCGTGTCCATCTGTCAGCGTGTGGACGCGACTTATTTCGACCCCGGGAAAGAAAAAAACCGGCAACGTTCCCGTGTGGACAGGGCCTGAGTCATCGGCCATCAGCTGACGCGACTGCAACCTTCTGACGGGTTGCACCAATCATCGGCCGGAGACGTGTTTTTTTTTTTTTCTTTTTTCTTTCCTTTCCTTTTTCTCAATGTCAGCTGAGAAGAGACGGTGGCAGCATAGCCAGCCAGTGCCATTTGTGCAAGCAGCCATTTACTGTCACTGCAGCCTCACTTTGTGATGGCTGGTCGGTCACGTGGCAAAAATCCACAGCATATTGCGATGCTGATTATTTGATTTGATTTGATTTGGGCATGGGCAAGCTACGGCCCGCGGGCCATATGCGGCCCCTTGAGCTTTTTAATCCGGCCCGCCGAACGTGAAGAAGTGATATGAATAGTGAATCGTCATAAAATAGCTGCATTTCATTTCATCCATTTCTTCAGGGCTTTCAGAGTCATTTCAAACCCGGAAACTCAAGACTCAAGAGTCTTTCTTGTCATTCAAACATAACATCAAAGATGCATCGCAAGAAGGAAACTTATGTTGCACGGGCACAACAAGAAACAGAATTATTATTACTATAAAAGAGTAGAAGAATAAAAGAGAGAGAATGAAAGAAAGAATAAAAGGAATAGGAATAAAAATAGAACGTCACTTATCTAGCTTCAATAAAGAGCTAAATACCGTGGGGCTTCAAATACACTTATTCTGTCTTTGGTTCATTTCCAATAGACATGGAAGTGACATGTTTTCTATATACCCCTCATACATGCGTCATCAAAACACTCCATCCATCTGCTGCTGCTCCGGCCCCTCTGTCATATTTCAGACCCCACCGTGGCCCCACCAGTCGAAACGTTGGCCCAGCCCTGCTTCAGACTCTCGCCTCTGTTGTTATTATTATTATTATTATTATTATTATTATTATTATATGCTGTTATTTGGTCATCTGTGTTATTTTTAGTCGCTCCGCTGTTGGTTTGCCTCTTAGTGAGATTGACTGACTGTGTGTGTGTGTGTGTGTGTGTGTGTGTGTGTGTGTGTGTGTGTGTGTGTGTGTGTGTGTGTGTGTGTGTGTGTGTGTGTTGCAGGGCTCTGTCACTGCGTGGCGGGCTTCCTGCGCTGGAGCACCTCAACCTGTCCGGCTGCCTCTTCGTCACCGAGGTGGGGCTGCAGGAGCTGGTGTCGGCCTGTCCGTCGCTCGACGACGAGCACTTCTATTACTGCGACAACATCAACGGTAACGCCAGCGGGGCCTCGGCTCACACAGTGGTCGGCCTCTCTTGTGTGCTGTTGTGTGTAAAGCAACGACCCGACAGTATATCAGTGGGCGGTTATTTTTTTCCAAAATTGCTACAGAAAATAATCACAAAATAATACACACTTTTTTTTAAATTTCTATTCTGCACTTCAAAGACAGAACGTAGATTCATAAGCTGCGGTTTCCTTTGTAGTTATATCGAAATGTTGCCTTATGTTTGGACGGAGGAGGAGACGGAACAAAGAAACAGAAGCAAAAGTAATTCTGGTGAATCTGGCGGGAAGAGATTGTAGAAGATTTTCCGGCTCATGCGCTTCGCACCATTCAATGCAAACACCTGCAAATCGCAGTTGTAACTTTGTCAAAATTTTAGAAATATCGCTTTTATTTTGCGGAACACTGTAATGGAAACACAGCTGTAGTTACTTCTCCAAACACACTTGTATAGTCACAATGGGACCTTTTTCTATTTTTTTTTAAAGTCAGTGTTGTGAATGTGAATGTTTGGTCAACCTTAACAAACATTGCTTGCTTCACTTGCATTGCGTCTGTCTTAGAGAGTAAATAACAGACGCCACTGGTGTGGGAGGTGAGTATTACAGTAGCCAGACTGCCTGCGCTTCACTCTCTGAAAACAATCAAACCAATCCATGTGAGATAGCTGCCTTTTCTTGCACATCGGCCGAGGTTTTCTGCAAGTCCAGACTTTCCCCGCAGTTCACTTGATGACCACCGTGTGGTGTTTCTCTCCAGGGCCCCACGCGGACAAGGCCAGCGGCTGCCAGAACCTGCAGTGTGGTTTCAGGGCGTGCTGTCGCTCTGGCGAGTGACCTCGCCCGACACCCCCACGCCCTCCCCCACTCCCCCTCCCCCACTCCCGACACCAAGCCTCCTATAAAAAGAAACTCCACCCCACCCTCCCCCCTCCTTGTTCTTTGCACTTTATCCTGGGAATAATACCGGTTGTCGTGTTTTCGTGTCAGTCTGACGTGTTTCGGGCTGATGACACTTTAGCGATTTGCCTCTCGTTTCCATTTCAGTCTCATCGAGTGGATCGACCTTTTAGAAAGGAAAAAAGGGGCGATGGTGAAAAGTCTGTAAAATGTTGCTGTTTTTCTAAATTCAAGTCGACAGAAAGACGAGTTGTCTGAAAACCAAGTACTTTTTTTTTTTTTTGATCGCTCTCCTTATCAAATGTTTCCAAGCGACATCAGTCGAACAGCTGTTTGCTAAACACACAAGTGAAATTTCATGTTCAAAACCACCAACTGGGTTTTGTTTGGCCACTGATTGGCTCCTAGTCCCATGTTACTACTCATCTCCCTGTGGTCGTTCCAAACACGGAGGACCTTTTTGTGTGTGTGTGTGTGTGTGTGTGTGTGTGTCACTCCCTAGACGTCCAGACGTGTAACTAATGTTGGCACAACTGCCGTTAGGTCACCACTCATTACACTGCTGCTGCTACTGCTGCCATCTAGTCTGTGGCCTCTTAGTTCAACTCTCGTGTTGATGAGCAGCAAAAGCAGCTTTTCAATTTCCTTATGCACTCCGATGTTTCGGCCATAGCCGCAGACCAATTGCGACATAGAACGAAAGCGAGACGTTTTTAAGAGGACGCTAAAGTTGATCCAGAATGAAAAGAAACATCCAGTGGGTTGTTCTTCACCTTCGACTGTTGTACAGCAGGACAACTGGGAGTATAATTCATAGAACGATTAAAATGAAAGTATCTTGGGGTTTAAAATTCTGTGGTCTGTCTTTTCCTTTTTATGAACATCGGTTTAAAGGGAATCTATTGGCATAAGCTTGTTGTTACTCAATGAAAAACAAACACTACTGGGATAACGTTGACCTGTAACCAGCGTATCTACATACAGGTGCACTCGTAAGAAGGCCGTCATATTCCACTAGCACACATTCACAGTAGCCCAGAACATGGATCTGCTCAGTCTGGTGATTTTATCCTCACATCACTGTTGTTCATTAGAGATTGACAATGTTGTTTGCATTACGCTGTTCGGCCACTAGATGCTGCCAAATCTCACACATTGGAGCCTTACTTAACCAATGAAAAAACAGAACGGTTGCAAATAGTATCAAATATTTTATTGCCTTGACATGTAAAAAAAAATATGAAAACACTTGAATGCATAAATCAAAACTCAACAAGTTTTGCAACAAGTTTGGTGTGTACATTCAAAATCTACTGCGATGCAAATTTCAATATTTTTTTAATCTCTCTGGTAAGAAATGACTGTACAATCTTCTCTCTGTATAAACATGATTACGCTCCAGCTGAAAAGGTTCAAAATGTCCCAAAAGGGTCAAAGACAACAACTCACAGTAGAAGGACTGGTTATGCAGTTAAAAAAAAAATGAAATAAAAACAATTCAACTCCTGTACTACACACGCACCAGTGAGGCCAGGTACACCCACACAGACAGCACGTTGTTGGGGTAGGGGTGCACGTACACGGCCAGGGCAAACTCCACGTTGGGGGTCTGAACGTTGTGAACCCCTGTGCTGTGCACGGCGTCGATGATGGGCCGGATCTCCGAGAACGGCAGGTGCAAAGGGAATCCAGAAATCTAGCGATAAAAAAAAAGAAGTAGGAAATAAGGATTAGTTACAATGTAAGAGGTCGAGGATGTGTCCCACTTTGCATATTCGCGCGGACACTATTTTGAAGACTGGAGTGACTTCACATTTGAGAAGTGTGTGAAAATGCAGGCACGAGCCAAAAGGTTGACATCAGTGATGGGACGCTTCCCACCCTCAACAACACCACATTGAGATGTAGCTCAAGTCTAATGTCGGCTCACTATCCAATGTTCTTATGTGCTAGTTGATTAGCTTACTCTTAGCTAGCTAACAGTCTTGAATGTTCAACAATTAGCCAAGAAAGAAATAGGAAAAAGCGGCTATTAAAGACGGAAACACCGTCGCTTCTGCTCAGCACATGACGCCAGACGGCTCCGCCCAGGTCCGTGTGACTGTGCGTAATGCATTGACGTGCACTGATCTAATGGAAGCGTGATCCTGGCAGCTAACCCTGCTGTCCCCCAGGAGGCTCTGCAGCTCGTGGCGGTGGGCCTCGGCCATGTCCCGCCCTCCGCTCTGCTCCAGCTTGGGCAGGAACTGTTTGAGGGCGGTGGTGCAGTAGCGGTTCCAGCGCGTCGAGTGTCGGGGTCGCCACTCCATGATCTTCTCCTTCAGGATCTTCTCGATTCTGGAGAGGGAGAAAAGCCGGAATGGTTTCATGGCTCCAGCTCCGTGAAGGAGACCGCAGTGGATCGTTTGGATTAAAAAAAAACAAAAAACTTCAGTCTGGTCAACCTAGAGGTGCTTGGATTGATTGGAATATTTTGAATTAAATGTATTATTCCATAGGAAAGATTCTGAGATGTTAAACACCTGGTTGTGAGGGCAGAGGCCCCATCGAGCTAATTTCAGATGCCTTCCGTTGCTGCATTTATCAGCTCACTTTTGTTTCCTTACATCACCAGCTACCACGGCCACAGCTGCAAAACGTCAAACAGAGAATCTAGCAGCGCTCAAAACACAGCGAGAATTTTCCCAAACAGCCGGGGTATTTTAAGCTGGTGGGAACAAAAGACTGGCTCAATATGAGCTTTCCACAAATAGCGAGAGGAGTAAGAGGAAGGCATGAGCACTGTATTCCAACAGAGCTCCGTATTGATGCCTTCTGCTGTTTCTGTTGGACGCGAACACCACAGTAAATTGTAGGAATGGCTGCAGGAGCGTCGACTCGCCTGTCCTGGAGCTCTGCCGCAGCTGCTTTGTCCGGGCGCCGATAAACCAGCTGTTCAGGCTGGTGGGGGGGTGGGGGTGACAAGACGGGAGGTGAAGAAAAAGAAAAATGAGACTTAAAAAAAAAACCCAAACGGCTGGAAACCTCGAGGAGCCCTCACCTGAACGCTGGACAGGCCCGGGTGAGAGAAGGAGCGGGAGAAGAAGGGCTTCCAGCAGTTGCTCTTGGTGACGTCGAAGCTCATCCTCATGGGCGACGAGTGTTCCTGGGTGTTGAGCCACACCTGGAGAACAAAGGCGTTTCCGCAAGAAGGACAGAGACAGAGACTGTCAGGCCCGAGGGAACGTGGTTTTGGAGAGACGCGGCCGGGGGGGTCGTCGCTCTCACGTTATCGGCGCTGACCAGCCCGCCGACCGCCTGCAGGGGGCAGAAGGTGTCGTACTGGCCGTAGCGCTGGCCGCTGCTGGGGTTCCAGATCAGGTAGCAGCTCTGCTCGTAGGTCAGGACGTAGGCCGTCGGCCCCTGACGGAAGATTTTTCAAACGTTGAAGTCGGCCGAGAGAAAAACGACTGACACAACGGGATGATTTCACCGACCTCTGGTATGGCGGTGCCAATTATAAGCCACGCCCTCTTCCCCATAAACAGGAAGTAGTTGCACAACAGGACGGCGTGCTCTTCCTCGTCGCCCGCCAGCAGGGTGAGAAATTGCTAAAAAAAATAAATAAAAAAAAGGCAGGGTAGCAGAAACTACGATGGCGATGATGGCAGCGGGTCGTGGCTGAGGAGGGCGGACTCACATCGCAGGTGCTCCACAGGTCGCAGCTGTGGGCGAACAGGACCTCGTCGGGCAGGGAGGGGATGAGCGACACAAACCTGGCAACCTGGGCCTGCGGACAGAGGCTGTCATCAAACAGATGCTCGGAGAAACCAAGTCTCTCTCTCTCTCTCTCTCTCTCTCTCTCTCTCTCTCTCTCTCTCTCTCTCTCTCTCTCTCTCTCTCTCTCTCTCTCTCTCTCTCTCTCTCTCTCTCTCTCTCTCTCTCTCTCTCTCTCTCTCTCTCTCTCTCTCTCTCCCCGACTGACCGAGGACTCCTGCGGGTTGTTTGGCGAGGAGGGCAGCAGCTCTTTGGGCGGGTTCAGAGGTCGGATGTAGCGCGTGATGAAGACCGTCTTCCCGCTCAGGTCGATGACGGTGGTCGTGCACAGCCTGTCCGGGTGCAGGCGGGCGGCTTCCCGCTCGAACTTCTCCGCCGCCTGCAGCAAGTACTCGTCCTCCTCGCTGTCAAACTGCACAGAGGAGGCGTCAGGGTCAAAAGGTCACGGGTAAGGGAGGGCCAGCGGGAGTGATGTTAACTGGTGCTCTGGATTTATGTGGTTACCTTGAGCTCCTTTATCTAGCACATGCGGCAGGTAGAGCAGAAAAACACAAGATGACACAAAAGCTTGATGGTGAATGTGGAAATGTGACGCTGCCAACCGCTGTCCTGACTACTGACAGATGATCAACACGTTGGGAGGGAGTGAAGCGGTGGACGAACAACGCAAAGAGCATCGCGGGGGGGGGGGGAACACAAAGGGATCACGATACACTGACCTCGACCCAAACCCTCAGTCCACTTTTCCAGGAAAATGACAGACTTTTACACTATTTTACTGCTCGTTAACTGAAGAAACTAAAGACGTATGTGAACGCAGGGTGGGAACATCCTGTGCTGAAAGACGTGACTTTCACAGCTATCAAAGTCTTTGAGTGCATTCAGTGCTGCACAATAATTTAGATTACAAAAATCAATCTCATTTTTGATTGTGCAACTACGGTGG
The DNA here is from genome assembly GCF_046127955.1 of Nelusetta ayraudi. NCBI lineage: Eukaryota > Metazoa > Chordata > Actinopteri > Tetraodontiformes > Monacanthidae > Nelusetta > Nelusetta ayraudi. The sequence continues at coordinate 6,533,484 of NW_027466134.1, forward strand.
CCGACAAGGGCCGATGCAAATTCACAAACACAAACACAAGTCTGAACAAGGTACAAAAACCAGGGCTGTCAAACAATTCATTTTTTTTTTAAATCGCAGAATCTTTATAGTTAACTGCGATTAATCACAGTTTGAATTTTGTGTTTCAAGGCAGTTTTAACCTCGTAATGTAAAGTATTTCTTACCAGAAATCGACCAGAGGGGCCGACTACGGGTCAGTGAAAGAGACAAAGCAAGTGAAAAAAAACCTCTGCATAAACCAGTCACACCTGCAGGGGGCGCTCTTAGCGGAACAGCTCAGTGGAGAGACACACAGGTAGACCGAGGACGGCTCTCCATACCTGCAGCTGTTTTCGCCCACAAAGGCGCATTAGGCGATTGTGTCGCGTTTGGCCCTTGCAGGCCACCGTACGCAACGTCATGGGCACCTTAAAGCCAGAAGACCGACCTTCTCTCTGACCGCCTCCCCCGGCACCAGCTGAGGCTCGATGGTGATGAACAGCGTGATGAAGGCCCCCTCGGTCTGACTGCGCAGGGCGTCGTAGCCGCTGGTGACGCCGTAGCTCCGCTCCTTCCCGTAGCCCAGCAGCACCGCCGGCGTGTTCACCTTGAACGTTCCGTCGATCTGGCGGACAGGACAGGGAGGGAAGAGGGGGGGGGGGGGGGGGAGGTGAGGGAGTGTGTAGGGCGTCGGCTCACATTCTGGAGGCCCGTCGGGTGCGGATCGCGAGGCGAGGCTCACCTTGCTCTGCGAGTAGATGGTGCTGAAGGGGATCTTGACCGAGCCCAGCCAGTGCTTCTCCACCAGGGTCTGCACCGACTTGCCCTTGTCTCTGTCGCTCTGAGGGGTGGGGGGTGGGGGGGTCGCGAATCAACGACACGGCGCAACATCATTGGAACGTGTGAGAGTGAACGGCGCCCCGCCACTCACCACCCCGGTCTGGTAGAGCACCTCGTCGAACAGGCTGATGAAGACCTCGTCTCTGACCGACTGCAGGGCCGCAGCGCTGTAGTCGCCGTTCGGAGCGCTGAGGGGAACCACCACACTGATCGTTAGCTCAGTTAAGTCGGCGTGTCCGGAGTGAGTCGTAAATGTTTGTTTCCCAAACCAAATAACACGGATTTGGCCAGTAATTAGAATTGGGGGAGCTGTCCAGAAGCCTCTACTGAGAATTATGGGGTGGAAAAGGCTGCGCGCTCTCCAAACAGCCAGAGAAGATGTGTTGCGCAACAGCGGACGCTTGGCCGTGTCCAGAAATAGCATCGTCACATCTGCTATGTGCAAAACAGCAGCACACGACCATGGCCGCAACGAGCTGTGAGGTACCCGAGGTAAATAATATATTTTTATATGTATATATATATATATATATATATATATATATATATACATATATATATACATATATATATACATATATATATATATATATATATACATATATATATATATATATATACATATAAACTGTGAAGATTAGACAGCCTTTGTAAATAAGAACGTGTTCTCAAATGCTTGTCTGGTTAAAATTGAGATGAAAAAAAGCTGTATTATTTGTCACATTTGCATGAATTGATCATAAGTTTGTCTGTCTGTCCTTTTCATAATAAATATCTTTATCTGAGAGGGCCAAAAGATGATAAAGATCCAGTCAATAACATTATGTGTCTTATTGACACTATTTATTTTTACTTTAAATTAAATAAGTGCTCAACATTTTTTTTGCTTGGTGGTTTGTACCTCACTAGTTTCATAATCCTAGTTTACGGGCCTGCACACCTGTGTTGAAATGACTGTGCTGCAGTGCGTGGCGCTGCTGCTGCTGGATATGCGTGAACGAGATTGAAGGCACTTGGAGCAGCGGAGCAGCGGAGGTCACCTGAAGGGAAGCTGCAGCTCCTCGTTCCAGCAGGGGTTCGGCCCGTCGGCCGTGGTGGTCTGAAAGACTGAGCGCTGGAAGGAGACCTCCACGAAGGGTCGCACCAGCACCTGCAAGGCACAAACACACACCGAGTGTTGGAGGGCGAACACTACAGAAGGACGTCGGTCAACACGGTGTCTTTTAGCTGCAGGTCCAGAGCTTTAAAGGTACAGGAAATACCTTCAGAATTTTACGTCTGGGTCCATTTTTTTTTTTTTTTTGCTCAACTGTCTTGTTATTGTGTCTTGTACCTGATTGACGAGCCAGTCGCTGCCCTGCAAGGCACTCTGAGAGGACAGCCCTGGTTTACTGAAGTCAAAAAACAAAACAGAACAACAGACCACACAAAGGTGAACGTTCAGTGTTGTGTTCCCATCTTCATCGTTCTTCTTCAACAGTTCCCCTCCCTCGTGGTGCTCACTTGTTCTGCTGCCTTCGGACCGGGATGTCGTAGGCCCGGATGATGTTGACCAGCAGTTTGACGTCCCCGTCGGCCAGGTTCTGCGCCGTCACCTTCTTCCTCTCCTTCCTCTGGGGTTTCAGCGGCCGCTTGGGCTCGGCCAGCTTGAACAGGTTGATTCCCAGGAGCCTGCAGGAGTCGCAGCAGACGGTGGTTACTGCCTGCCGGCCGCCGGCTCCTTTGAGGAGAAGCACTGACGAAACTGTGAGTGAGAGTGTTGGGCAGGATCATCACTACTGACACCATTCAGTCCGTCCAAGAAACAAGATTTAATGTTTTTTTTTTTTTTTTTTTTAAAAACAATAACCATGCAAATCATGGTTATGTGAGAGGCAGTGGGCAGTCTTACCAGTTTGGCCCATTGTACATGGAGGTTATTTAAAATGCTTTCACTCCAAATAACCTCAAAGAGCCGCACGGCATGAACAACTAAGATGTTGCGCAAAATTAAAAAATGACCTCGTCTGATTTTTTTCTATACAAGAAGCAGTGAGCGCCATCATGCAGCATGAAGTCGTTCCAACCCAACTTGAATGAAATATTAGTTGCAAAGGAAGCTGTTTACTAAAGGCAAAAAACTTGGGAGACTAAAAGGAGCCTGTTTTGTAGGAAGAATGTTTTTCCACTCAGGCCGACACTCTGGCTCGAAGGCGTCCGGGGTTTTTTCCACTTCTTTGAATTTAATACAGCAGCATAGTACAAATAAATCTGTCACTCATAATGCTTCGTGGGGAGGGGTGGGGGGGGTCAAACAGAAAACTAAGACATTTGGAACGCAAGTGAGCAAAATGTGTTCCATCTTGAAAGGACTGAATGCTGCGCTACATCGCTACTCAGAGGACTGCAGTTTGTGCACAGGGAGGGAGAGAGAGAGACGGACACAGGCGGGGTCGAGGGAGGAGAGGAGGGTAAAAGCTGTAAAACAACGTACCCTGGACCTGCGCCACTGTTTAATATGCACAGCAGAGGAGTAACAGAAAAATTAAAAACAGGAAAAGATTACAACATGTTCATGCAATAGTTTAGAAAAGCAAAAAAAAAAAAAGTGATTGATGGTTGCCTTTTGAATCCCGCAGGAAAAGAAAGGACCGTTCTTTTCCTGCTGGGTCCAGGTCCAGGTCCAGATCCTCTTCCCCTCATTTGTCAGTGTAACTGTGATTAGCCGTCGACCGACTGATCGATCGACTGCTTAATCAAACCAATTCTTTAGACATGACTGACAGTGCTTGTGTTTCTTTTTAAATAAATAAATACACAAATAGTCTAAAAGTGTTTGGTCAAGAACCAACAGGTTTTTTTCATTCAAATACTAATTTATTATACTACATTTATTTATTTAAGACCGGGAAAGTTTTTAACCATTTTTCTCGGTCACTGATAAAACTTTCATTGGAGATCTGCCATTTTCTGTTTCTGATTTATTCCTGTTATTAAATTAATGATTTTACCAAGTGCCAAAAAACCCTGCTAATGGAATAGTGGCAGGTAGATAGCGGCATTACATATACTCTGACCATCAGCCAACTTGCTCTCTAAATATTTCTTTAAAAAAAAAAAAAAAGTATATATACGCGACAAATGGCAATAAGAGAAAGAGAGAAGAGACTGCAGTCGACAGCCGTGTGCACATATGCTAGCAAAAAGAAAAAAAAAACATGCAAAACACATCAGAAGATGGCAGTTGAGTCTAAGATCCGCTTGGTTAGAGGGGAAGACTTTACCCGATGGTTGGGATCTCCTCCTCCACCACCATGTCCGTCAGGTGGTAGTGATGCTTGGCCAGGAAGAATCTCTGGATGACCGACTCTCGGATCTGAAAGGAGGAAAGAAGCCAGAATTGTTATCAACTGGTGCTGCAGTGACGGCTTTTAAATTCACGCTGGCAACGTCGGGCTTCCGACCTTCTGCAGGTATTTGGCTACTAAGGCTCGGTGGGAATCCAGGTGCTCTTTAGTGTCGAGCGTCTCTCCGTCTTTCAACCGCTTCTCGTATTCCTGAAAACAATTTACAGCCGCAAGACAGCAGAGGCGTCCTTATCGAGGCCCAATCAAATCTAGTTTTGTTTTGCGACAGTCTGTGAGACGTTGCTGGCCGACCTGGAACACCTTCTCCGTGACCTCCCTCTCCACGGCCGGAACGTTCTTGTGATTGCGGAACTCCGCAACTCCGCGGTTCCTCAGCCGCAGCAGGCGGAACCTCCTGGACTTCTCCAGCTCCTCCTCCGTGGCAAAGTTGAACTCCTCCTGCAGCTGCTCCAGGCGGAAATACTCGGGAGCCGTCACCTCTCCGCTGGTGGCCACCTGCCGGGGCACAAAAACCTTCCAGCTGCCGACCGGCACACAACATCCAAACCCTTTTCAAACGGTTGAGACGCTCACCTTCAGAAGCTGCATGATGGAGGTGTTCTTCGGGTCGTTGGGATCCAGTCGGGACTGCGTGGCCCATTCTCGGATTTTCTTCATGTCGTAAAGTCCCGATGCTCCAATGTATGAGACAGCGTCCATATGGCTCAAACCACTGAACACAAACAAAGAGGACTGACTGTTAGATACTGAAAGTAAAGACAGATGAACAGCTGCTGGCAGTTGGTTCCATATACAAGTGACACAATCTTTCACTGCTTTTATAAATCTGTGAGACTCAACAATGGTTCTGACTATTAACAAAACAGTGGCTTGCTTCAGAAAAAGCCCATGAGCAGTATTAATCATGGGATAACTAACCACTCATTAAAGTGACCCACCTGTGCAGGCCAGCAGGATGTTGAGACACCGGGGGGGCGAGCGGCGCGTCGTCCTCTCCGATCCCCCAGGAAACGCAGCACGACAGCTTCCCAGAGGTCAGCAAGGTCTGTCTGTTGCTGCCGTCCGACTCAAACGAGAGCGGGACATCTGCGGACAGACAGACAGACAGACAGACAGACAGAGAGTCAGATGTGTCTCTTAAGCCCTATTTGCACGGGATTAGTATTAGTATTACCTCCCCCCACATCTGTGTTTCTTTGTTTATCACATGATGCCTGTGTTTGGCGAAATATCGTAGGTAATTTGCGGTGGAATTTTTACTTTACAATTGACAGACATGGTGCATTCGCACGGGATCAAGATCACAGACGTCCTCCGTGATTATCACAAATTAGCAGAGGTCCCCAGGTAATACTGATCCCGTGCGAATAGGGCAATCAGCCCTATTTCGCCAAACACAGACGTCCTGTGATAATACTGATCCCGTGCGAATCTGCATCTCAGTGATTGGGGTCTGTTTTTTGTTTTTATTGCGTGCATTTTCTACTTCTTTTCCAGTTGAGAAATGGAGGCTGCGGGGGGGGGAAATTATTAGTGGCAGTTTTGACAGCGTTTTAAGCGCAGAGACCGTCTCGTATCAGTACTGGAAACCCATTCAAAGAAAGAGCAAGCTCTGTTCAATCAAAAGAGAGACATTTGGAAGATAATGAGATGGATGACTTGCATAGCAGCATGTGGTAAGAAACATTGTTCTATCTTTCAAATGGCTTATCCTGACAACAACTTGTCACACACTGGTCAGAAGTCACGTTGCTGCTTTGACATTTTAGTTATAGTTGCCCTGCACGGACGCTTTGCACGTGTGACAAAAGCGGATGTGACGTGCACGGTGTTGACATCATATACCCGGCTCTTAATGTCAGTAAAATAGAGTGAAATACAGAGCGCGCACGCACCAAAACACACATGTATGTGATCCTTCAGGCTATGAACGCATGTTGGTGGTCGTGTGAAGGTGTTTACCGCTGCCGACGCCCTCGTGGTCGAACATGACTCTCTGGTTGCTGCTGAACTCAAACTCCTCCAGAGGGGCGTGGCCTGTCAGGACAGATGGTTCGGGAACAGGCAGGAAGACCTGGGCCAGCAGCGAGTAGGACAGGCTGGTCTCTTCAAACAGCTGAGGGAGAAAGACACACGCGGAGGGGTAGGGAGGGGTTTCCACGGTTTGAGAGGTTGAGACAGACTGGCAGCTCCCCACTGGTTTCCTCACCGCACCTGCAAATTGATGCTCTGGGGACAGTTGACGATCTTGAGGTTGAAGATCTGGCCAAAGTGCACCCTGAAGTCGGAGCCCAGGGCGCGGCTGTTGGTGCGGGACACCTCCTTGTCGTTGTACAGGATCTTGACATAAAGTGAGCGCCTGGCGACGTCGTCCCTGCGAGCGACCTCGGCCCTGACAGACAGACAGACAGACAGACAGACAGACAGACAGAGATGACGGAGGTGAACTTGAAGGCTAAAACTCTCTATGCCCTGTTGCGACGGCTGTCATCACACCTGGGGCAAAGGTCGCTGGCCGTGATGTTGCCGGACGCCGACAGCTCCGGGACCAGGATGGCCTCTCCGGGTTTCCTGCGGATCCTGGACGCCTTCTCTCTCACCCACTGCTCTATGGACTGAAGGTCCGGCTTCTCCGGGGGCTCCGGCTTCGGGGGTCCCACGTCGCCGGCCCCGTCAGGTTCGCTCACGTCCTGGTTGTCTTTGTCTTCTTCCTCTTCTTCTTCCGTGTCACCCTGTGCCTGCCGCTTCTTCTTTTTGCTCTTCTTCTGCTGCTTTGATCTCTGAGTAGGGAGAATACACAGCGTTGGCTCTCGGATGTGGTTGCTCCACGAAGAAGCACGTTTGCTTGGAAAGCTCAGAACACCTGAAACGCTATCCGACCGACTGATATGTGTCCCATACGTACCTTCTTCCTCCTCCACTGCTTCCACTCCTCCAGCTGCTTCTTGTACTCCAGCAGCTTCCTCTGATAATCCTCCTCGTGCTCGACCTCCAACTCCACGACCTCAGCCAGGATTTCCTTCTCGTACTCTCGCTCATCTGAAGCCTGGTCCACATTTTCTCTGAAGCAAAGTTGATTCAAAAAACAAAGAGAAAATAAAATAAATCACACTTGAATAAATGATGAAGAAATATGAACCAAAGAGTCCACATATATACATTATGGAGCATCTGGCTGCTGTGCAAATAATTAAAAAATGAAGTTTTCCTTCTGAAAGCAACGTCTTTACCTTCTGAGGTAGAGCTTGTAGGGCGTGTTGGTGAACTTCTGAAACTCCCTCAGGGCCTTGATGTCTTTCCACACTTTAATCACGTTCTTCAGCAGCGTCCTGTCTTTCTCTTGCTCGCCGTCCCGCAGCTGCCGAGTGTTCCTGCGACAGTTGAACCCAGACAAAAACAAAAAGCAGGGTTAGCATCGTTCCTGCTGAGGGATCCCCGTTGATTCAAGCCAATGATTGCGAGAGGCTCACCTGACTTCCAGACTGTACTCAGACATTCTCTGCTGCGTGGCCTGGGTGAGACTCTGCCTATCCAGAATGTTCTGCATGGCACTTCTCAATCCCTTCAACTGCAAGACGGAAGCCAGACGCACACGATGAAAAGACAATTTCAGCTTTAAGTTGCTGCCCAGTCATTTTGCCAAGCTTCACCTTCAACTGCTGCTGTTTTAACACCACAGGATGTCGGAAACGTCCCGCCTGTGTGCCGAGTCTATATTCACAGACTGTTTACCTTATCAGACAGGTGACCCGTGAGGTTGCTGCGCTGCCTGGTGAGGAACTGATCGTACAGCTGAGCCAGGCGAGCGCCCAGCACGTGTTCCCGACTGAACAGAGGATGATGGGAGAAAATCAGACCGGAGACGTCTACATCAAGCTGGAAGTCCCCCTCGGGGTCTGCTGCAATGTACAGGCTGGCGCACTTGGACATGAGGGCCTGGAAGAGTGAACAACATCATCCATCAAACAAGGTTCTGGAAAATTGTACTCATGATGAAATAAAACCTGTGCCTGCGATGCATTTTGCCTTCCTTAAAGCTTTAATGGATACATGAAGAAAGTTAACAGGATGTATAACAATGCTGGCGATGGGGGGCCGTGGGGGGTGGGGGGTAAATTACAATGAACGCTCTGTTTTCTTGATAATGACAACAGCTCCGTCCCTCAGGTGCGAGGTGGGAGTGGGAGCCTGACCTTCCTGTACACCGTCTGCAGGGTGGGGTCCAGCTCTGCCTCCATGTGGAAGAGTGGGGGTCTGGTGGAAGATTCCTTTATGGGGTTGGGCAGAGCCATGATCCTGCCATCATCCCCAAACCAGCGCTTTCCCTGCACAAAGGGATCAAATAAGAATTTGTCTCTACCCCCTGAATTGGTTTTGCCAGAATGTCGCTGTTCAAAGTCGTCTTTACCTCCTCCGTCTTCAAAAGGCGGTTTTCCACAATGTTCTCGTTGGCCCGGGACATGGGCGGCCTCTCCCCTACATACAGACCCTCATCTTCTGGATAACGAGGCTTCACGTTATCAGCCAGTTTAATGGATGTCGGGACTTGATGGAAAGAGAAAAAAAATATGTTAAAACTTGAATAAAAGCTTTTGAAATCTTGGATGGATTTGGATTTGTGAATAGATTTTTTATGAATTGCGTGTTCTGGGAGTGCAGCTGGAAGCAGTGAGCCTAACGTACCTATTTGTAAACTTGGCGTGAAGAGGAGCTCGCTGGCTTGCTGAGCACGCTGTCTGTACCCAACATATTCCGCTTTCTTCATGTCCAGGAAGTCCCGTCCTGTTTGCTCTATGACAAACAAATCCTCATCGTCCTCATCGTGCACCAGAGGAGACTCTTCATCCTTCGATGGGACAAAGAATCCAAGGTATTTAGAGGGTAAGGGGTCTTATTGACCGGCAGCTCCTTAAAAAACACAGTATCTCTAAAGTTACCTGGTCTTCATTTTCATCCTGATTATCTTCATCATCCTCTGCATCTTCCTGCTCATCGCCGTCTTCTCCTTCGTCTCTGCTCTTCTTGGCTTTTTTCTGAGGCTTTTGTCTCTTCATGACGATCTTCTCGGGTCTGTATTGTGGCTCCGGCTCAAAGTTGAACGTAAAGAAATTGTACGCCTCCTCGGAGCTCGGTGGGCCATTTTCTGCCTGTTAAAAATTGTAAAGAAAACACACACATCCTGTAAATTAACGAAACGTCAAAACTAAGTTATTGTTGAGACACGCTTTGCCCACTGTTACTTGTTTAGCCGGATCGCGTAACTTCCCCCTGGTGCTGAGGGCCGCGGGGACGTCCCGTCTTCCGGGTCTGTCCACTTCAACCTGCTGGGAGCCGAGACCACAACAAAACGACTCTGTCAGCGTCGCGGCTAAAAGGGCGCTACCAGACCACACCTGACTTGGATGCTCACCTCCCGGTCAAACCTGGTGACGGTGTCTCTGTCTCGGAGGCTCTGAAGGCGACTCACGGGCTCCAGAACAGGCTGCTGCTGCTGCCGAAGGCTCTCGGCTCGAGACTGGAACACAAGAGGCCGTGCTTCAGTTCCAATTGCACAGATTACAGACTATACAAAGCAGGGTTTCTTTCTTAATCGTGTTAAAATAAAACAGATGTGGCAAATGACGACGCTGGGTTTACTTTGGCTGCTTTCAGTCTCTCCTCCAAGCGCCGTGTCACGAAGTCATCTAAACGTTGAGAGCCAGAAGCGTGCAGAGATCTCGAGGGGAGACCTTGAAGACAAAGCACAAGGTAAAACAACAATCACACAAGACAGTCAGTGTTATTATGTTACAGACTGTCTCATCCCTAAAATATGGGCTCTGTGACTGGTCTGCGGGCCTGTTTCACTTGGTTGTGGTCATTTTATTAAATTATCTGTCCAATTGAGACAAACCTAAATCCTTTTACAAGATGATTTAATCATGACTGGGAACGTGTTGCTTTCTTTAACCCTCAAACAACAAAAAGCATAAATAGAGAAAAACACAACACTAAATAGGACTGGTACTTACTTCTGAGAGAACCTACTGCCGTTCTTGATAACACGACAGGGTCTGCTGCCCTTTGAGATGATCCTTCATCTGCACTGTGTTGCTGGACGGTGGAGATCTCCTCCACAAGATCATCGTCACAGATCTCCTGAGCTGAGGACCGTTCAAGCACCTAGTACACGAGAGGAAACAAATAAAGCGCCTGCAAAATGCTCACAAGTTGGACATTTTCTAACAAAAATTCCTTTTCTCATTCCTGTCGACTCCTTTGCTTTGTTCGTTTCCTTTATTGCTACAGGGGAGTGTGTGCTAAAACGCTCAGTTATGGAAGTCAGCCGTTTGCTATGTCACAGAGGATGCTGACACATTGCGCCGACAAGCAACAACACCCTGCAGCCAGGTGCTCCCTCTCCCCTCAGGAACCACCTTGTTCTGGTCCCCTTCCAAACATGTGGAAGGTACCAGATACGCTCTCAGGCTCTGAACAGAGGGCTGGACATGCTGTTTTCTGGAGAACCACGAGAATTTAGGGAAAAGCGAGAGTACACGAGTGCAAGAAGAGACTGTACCTTCTTCCTCCGCCTTTCCCTCTGAGCCCTTAGTGTGCGTTTTAAGGTCTCTCCTGGATCTTCATCGCTGCTGTGCTGTTCCTGGTAAAACATGGGGATTTCATTAAGACAAACATTAAGTGCGAAATTTGCAGCTGCAGCCGAGCAAATAAGGGAGGAGAACCTTGCTGTCAGACTGCCAACAGCCAGCACACACAAGGAGGAAAAAGTCTCACACACACACACACACACACACACACACACACACACACACACACACACCACACACACCACACACACACCACACACCACACACACCTCCATTGTAGTTTGTAGTTTCCTTCGACTCACTTTGGTGGACGGAACCAGAGGCTGTGGAGTTCAACACACATACATTATTATCTTAAGGGTACGATCGGTTTTCTTTGTAACGCAATGTTTTAGGACTCGGTAATGAGCCGCCCCCTTGGATCGAGTTGAGTCTTGTCAGGAAGAATTCTTGCTCTTCTACTGTGATGAATTAACTGACTGAAGCTACTACAATTCATTCGCATCTTAAAACAACAACAACAACAACAACAACAACAACAACAACATGCCACATGCCTTTGAAATATGAGCGACTTCAAGTAAAACAACTTTACCACTGTGTCGTCCTCATTTTTACTTTTCGCCAAAGTGTCCCGCAAAGCATGCGGTTTCTTCGCCAGTTTCCCTCGAATGTCACTGAAAGATGAGGGGGAAAGTTATGAAACTGGCAGCAACAGTTTACAACCAGCTAGCTAAGAACTTAGCTAGTTTCGTTGTCTGTCGCGTCGCGTTCAAACCAGCCGCCACCAGATGTAGGCTGCGTGTGTATTCTAGCCTGTGCGGTAAATTGATCGCTCAGTATTGTATTTTAAGCAGTCTCTTGGTTTTTATTTTGAGCAAACATTTTTTAATCCCACATTTAAAAAATGTGGGAAAGAAAAGCACACAGAATACGACAAAACAGCAGCATACTGTTTCCCAAAACGGAAGTAATATGCGCGCACCACACTTCTGGCGGAGGCTACGTTAGCTGCACTGCTAAAAGTCACGTCCCCAAAAGCGAATAACTACCTAATATTTAAATATTATTGGCGTCATTACCGATGGGGAGAAAATAGAACGTATAGTATAGTAACGTTACCTTGTGGAAGCCATGGTGGCCGTAAAATATGAAGGAACACTTTTCAATACGGATAATCCGAGGCGGAAAGAGACCTAACTGTCACTGATGTTTCAAGCTAATGTTGACCAGCAAATTCGCCGTGTCATTATTTCACTACGTAATAAATACATTAATGAGCTCCAAAATTCGTATTTCCAAATGGAGACATGCTCGGTCCATAGCAAACAAGAACCGTTATCGCTGCCTAGTAACGGGATAAACTACTTCTCAACCTACCTTGGCAGGCAGCAGCACGGATATCTGACTCGGCCGACTCATCTTTCAATTCGTCCGTTTTGATGTCAATCAGTACATTTAGCTACAACACGGGTCCGCCTTCTACGGAAGCCGGCAAGCCACCGACGCGCAACGGTATTTACGTAGTTTCCCTCAGCAGTATCGCCAATTACGGTATTACAACAGCCTTTTCAATCAGAAATTCGTCTCACACATGCACCAGTTATGTAAGAAAAGAACAGCCCCATTGTTTATTGTCATCTTTCATTCCAACTTGAGATGGAAACAAAACAAGTTGAAATTGTGTTAAATAATGGTTTAAAATCAGTAGATTGGTTTATCAGAGTTATATAACAAGCAGTACAAGCATGGGTACAAAAATATATCTTGACCAAAGTATACAATAAAATAAGTAAAAGTACAACCAAACAACTTTCCCTTCATGTTTGTTTTCTAAGTATCATGCATAGTCTTCTGCAAGTGCATCAAAATAGTCTGCGTCTGCGTAGAGGAGGAAGCCGGAGAACAAACTGTCAGCCCAGCCGGGGTCGGCAAATAAACCGTTTTGATCGTGGAAGAAGATCTCCAGCCACACCTCGTCCTCAGGGTTCAGGCGCATCACCGTAGACCCGGACGCCACGTCGTGGTTCCCTGTGTTGGCGTCAAACGTCTTGATGCGAAACTGGCCGTTCTGCACCAGTCCGATGGCCAGGTGCTTGTTGGCCAGCGTGATGTCATAGGAGAAATAATAAATGCCTGGGTAGGCGCAGACAAATTTCCCCGTCTGCGGGTTGTAGTGCCCTCCCTCGTCAAACAGGATCTTGTTAAACTTGATGGGGGCGTTCTCCGCCGGGTAGCTGCTGGTGATTCCCACAGAGAAGGCGGATTTGGGCAGCAGGCTGCCGCACTTGCAGGTTCCCGGTTCCCCCGTTGGCCCTTGTTGGCCCTTATCCCCTTTCTGCCCATCGCGGCCTGTCGGGCCGAGTGGGCCGAGGTCTCCAGGCCCGCCCGTGGGGCCTCTTTTCCCCGCAGGGCCTCGATCGCCTCGGCTTCCAATCTTACCCGTCGGTCCCACCCTGCCCTTTAACCCTAAAAGCAAACAAACAACACAAATAATTAACATTTTTTCTGTCATACAAGTCAAATTGTTGATGCGCAAGCATATATCAACATATATTGGATAGTTGGCTATCAACAGAGGGCTAAATATAACGTCTTCTATGAAATTTATAGAATTCTTAAGGTAATTTACCACGCAAGGCTGCTTGAGTCAGGTGTAAGAAAATATGACATATAATAGGGTGTGCTGGGATTCCAGTTCTTTCAGTTTCCAGTTTGACGCCCAGTTTTCACAAATGAGATTAATTTCAGGACCCCAGACGTTGCAACAGCGGATCAGTGGACTCTAAAATGTGAACATACGGTGCTTGCGTGTGTTTTCCGAGGCCACACCAACATGTTTGACCAACTCAGTCATACAAACATAATGAAAGGAGATCTCCGAGTTTTGAACATCCATCATAACTCCATTGCTCTGTATAAACAAGCTGTACAGTCGCTGAGATTTCACAGCAACATCTGACCACGTCCAACAACTGTTAGCGCTGAGTTTTTTGTGGGTTTGTTTAGGCAAAATAGCAGCAATCAAACACGGCTGGGCTGAAGCCGGAGCCTGGCTTTGTGCGCGGAAAGCAAACACGACCCTGGAAAGGCATGCCCAATCTGTGTCAAATAAAAAGGAAATGAGTGAGAGAAAAGATTAAGGCTGACATGCAACACGGGCCTGCAGCTGCTTCACTGACAGCTTGTCGAAACGGACACATGGCTGCGAGAGCAGAGGCACAGGAACCCTGTGCTTGTGAACCTTGGTTCGGATCCAATCAAAAAACAACCATCTTGTTTATCACTCAGTTATCGTGCTTGTGTGTGGTGAGTTTTTCTTCCACTTGGGAAAACAAACATTTCTGCCTCAGATCAGTGGTGTCTGGGAAAGGACTCGCACTGACCCACCATGCTTCTTCACGTACCCGCATCTGCCTTCTCTCCCTTTTCGCCCTTTCTGCCGTCTCGTCCGTCCCTTCCCGGAATGCCCACGTTCCCGTCCGCTCCAGGAGGCCCCCCCGGACCCTCTTTGCCCGGCGGGCCGGGCGACCCCGGGACGCTGCAGACGAGACGCGGCGCGCCCTTCGCTTTGGTCTCGAACAGCTGGCCGAAGACGGCGTGGCACAAGCAGACCGCCCCCATCAACGCCCACATCTTGGGCTCTGTGGACGCAAACAGCGAGACTCAGACGCGTTCAGCAGGCAGTCAGAGGTGCAGTGTGGAAGACCTAGGAGCACCTCGAGGTAAGAAAAGACAGTTACAAACAAAGCAGTATCCATTTGTTGATCATTTCCCAATTCGGCAAAGTCATGATGATGTGAATTGTTGTTTTTTTAATGTCCCACTTTTGTTTCACTTCTCTGGGTTTTTGCATGTTTCATGATCAAACTGGGAATCATCAGATCAGATCAGATCAGACGGATGAGATGAAAACCTTGATTCCATCAACGTTCTTGGCTACTGTAGCGGTGTAATAATATCTGAACATCAAAACATTTTTTTTAGCACGGAAAACAAGTTGCTGTTTAGTAGAAAACAGTTGTTTAGCAGATTTAGTTATTTTATAAGTCTGCAAAGCACACCCCTTAAAATGTTCCAAAGTGAGCCTCGAGGGTAAAATGTGGAAAAAATAGGAACCATTGTCTAGATGCCTCGGTGCCCAACTTATTGAGGCACTTATATGAAACTGCATAGCACGAGCGCTGAAGTCATGCAGCGAAGGCAGACGGAACAAGAGCGAGTCTGATGGGTGATCACACGCAGAGCCAGGCCAGATGTGGCGTTTATAGTGCGTCTCTGCTTTATTCTCTCAGCACCAAAGTGCATGTTGGAAACTCAATCAAAACCCTTTTCTCCTTTTTTTTTATTTATTTGATTTTTTTTTTTTATAAGTAGGCCCTACGTTTGCCAAAACATTCCCAAGTTCTGACCCAACGTCCGACATGCTTTTTCCCGGGGGGGACGTCATCGACGAACAACGGCAGGCAGAAGTGTTTCACGTTGATGCTGCGGCTTCATCTGGTGGCCCAGATATGGTGAAGCAATAATAACGCTGATGGAAATGAGGCTGATTGAGGGGCTGCACAGCTAAAGCCAGTCTTGGCAGGGATCCACGACTTTGCACAGACATTCCACAAATGGACGTGTGGAATCCGGCCAACTGAGATGTTCCCTCCCTCCTTTGCTTCTTTTGGGTGGGGATGTATAGAACATGTATGGTATTTCCCCCCCCCCCCCCCCCCACTTTATGATGGAGTGGGCGTGAGAATGTTGTCCGGCCCAGGCTGCCTCACTTCAGTGGAGGGGCGTCGGGGAACACCGAGGGGGTTTCCACAGTGGGGTCATCATCGGAATTTGGGAATATGCGTTCTTAAAAGTGCGTTTTCCTTTAACCCAAAAAAAACAAAACAACAAGCTTTTATCAGTCCCTGCTGGATTTCGAGATACGCAAACGAGATAACATCAGCCAAACAGGAAGTGCATGTGCACTCCTGACCTGAACAGGCTCCTTGCGAGTGCCAGTGTGTCAAACACACCCGGTTACAAGATGACGTCGCCGGTGGGACGTGTTTCGGATGTTGAGGGCAGTGGAGTGGTCACGGCCAGACGGTGAGAGGTCCTCGGAGAGCGAAGCCCCGCCCGCCGACTTCTCCCTGCAGCAGCCAGCTCGCTCACGACACTTTTATGACCAATGATTTAATGGCTTTTAATGTCGGATGTCTTTTTCACACATGCGCGCTTTGATCTCCGTTCAGGATTGTCACATCAAGATGATAATGATGAAAGTTATTATGAAAGGCAATAAAATCTTGCAAAACTACGTCTTTGTATGTTTTTATTACATCTTGGCAACACAAAGCCACTGTCCAAACATGCTTCAGCATCAAAACATCAACACTGCTTCGGGTTCCTTCTGATGCAGGTGTTGTGAGTCTGCCTGAAGTGCGGGAGGCCTCTCTGACAGCCTGTGGTTGGTGTTCAGCTCTCCATCAGTGCTGCAACGCTTCTTGTACAGGAGGAGGATTCTAAAGATTTACAGACCTCCATCTCTTTTTGTAAATGGAGACACTTTGGACAAGAATGCACAAAATGGGCACAGCTGTGCAGAAGCAGGTGGTTGGTGGAGTGTCTGTTCCGATCCATGTTTAATAACTCTGTGGACGAGGGTAGCTCGTTGCTAACACTGTTTGGTGTGTGTGTGTGTGTGTGTGTGTGTTAGTGAGCTGTGATCCTACCCCACAGTTGGCAGCTGTTCATCCCCAAAGTTCATCGGACACAATCACTGCAGAGTGGCCTCGGTCCCGTCCGCTCATTCCTCGGATCTTCTCGATGTCTTGACCTCCCTGTTAACATGCTCCTCGTCTCCCCGCCGCGCTCCGGCACATCTGCACACAGAGCCCAGCTGCTTCCCCGCTCTGAGTGTCTTCCCTCTCCCTCCCTCCTTCCCTCCTTCTCTCTCTCTTCCCACTCCCTTCCCCTATGTGCCTCATAAACTTCCCATGGCAAACAACTGGGATCCAGCCGGATGTGGAATGTGAAGAGTGGATCATTACGTCATGGGCGAACACTCTGTAATCATAGACACCCCGAGTGAAACCTTCGGAGGGATCCTGCAGGGATTTGCTGTGAGTCCTCGATGGGACAGATACTTATTTGGGCTTCGCAGACCTCGGGGTTGGGCTCTCTCTTTATTTTATTTTTTTACTTGCACTGCTGCTTCTCAGCCCTAGATGGAGCCAGAACTGACCAGCAGAAGTGCTTTTTCGGTGAGGTTCCACAGCCAGGTTAATCTTTTCTAGCTACTTTCGACTCCTTCATATCACTGCTGTGATGGTTGACGTTTAAAATTGTTGACAACACGTGGAACACAATGGGAGGCAGACGAGCCACCTTTACTTTTTGCCGTCACCCTCGTGTGCATTTGGTAAATCA
Source organism: Nelusetta ayraudi (assembly GCF_046127955.1). Lineage (NCBI taxonomy): Eukaryota > Metazoa > Chordata > Actinopteri > Tetraodontiformes > Monacanthidae > Nelusetta > Nelusetta ayraudi. Next base: position 6,550,672 of record NW_027466134.1, read on the forward strand.
TGTAATAAAAGAGATAATAGGGGGCAAAATGTTCCTTTTGCCCTCTATTTATACAGATGGAGACGTTTACAGATGGAGAGGCGCGTGCCAAATATGCTGTCATGTAACAAATGTTGAGCTGACGAGACGGCTGTTAGCGCTGAGGGCAGCTTTACGATTCCCCCCGCGGACGGCTCTAAAGGCGGACAGCGCCAGCCAGAGCGGTTAAATCCCGAGCCAGCAGAATGTAATTCCTGCAGATGTCTCTGCACGTCCTCCACTTGCCAAGTGCTCTGTTGCCGGGGTGACGACATGCCTTGTTACCAGGCCGGAGCCTCCACTTTTCCGTTACATTTCATTCCAGCGGTGTTACAATAGCGTCTAATTCTCAGTTGCACACCCCCCCCCCCCCGGCGTCGGCCTCACCTGCCTCTGTCAAACCCCCCTCCCCCTCCCTTGTCTGCTGGCCAACTACTGTCTAAATAGAGCAGACGTGGCGAGTCCTGTAAGCCCGCCAGCTATCTGAGCTGCGGCGACTCACCTGTGTTTGTCACAGCGCTGACCTTTTGGTTTTAGGCCAACGGGGCTAAAAAAAGACCAGCGGGCCCGGATTCACAAGCCTCCAGGCAGCTGGCAGGACTCCCCGTTTATCCGAGCTCTGACTTTTGACTCGGGGTCGACTGAGGTCTCAGCAGAGTCCCCTACGGCTCAAGAGTCGCAGCCTTGATCATGAGGTTTATTTTTCAAGAGCATTCCCTGGATTTCGCTCGTCGGATTACGTCACACAGGCAGAGCACGAGGAAATCATGAAAGACGAGCGGGAAGGACCAATTGAAAAAGGGTTATGTGTGCTGATAATAGGAGAGATTTCACCAATAAATAAAATAAAACAAAACTTTGTGGCAAGGACACAAAGCAGCAGAAGCCGTGTTGTGTTCAAACAGAATGGGTCTTTATTCAGGAAGTGAAAGAAAGCAAAAAAAGAAGGTCGTAATCAACACCCCATTTAAATACAAAACCAACAAAAAATAAAAATAAAACATGATATTCATTTTGCATATCAAAGAACCATTCAGTAATATTACAATCCAAAACACCCCATAAACCACTTTTGTGAATCTATACACAAACTTTGATTTAGAAATTAGTCACGATAAAATTACAAATATTTAGCTTCAAAAAAATAATTCAACTCAAAATAATATCTTAGCAATTAGCATTTTAGGTTCATATATATAGTGTATTTTCCACATAAAAATACAAAATAATACCAATGACATTTAAATATGAAAAAAATATTCAAGAAATCTGCTATTAAATTAAATAAAGTGTGGGACAAAACAAGATGAAATGAAATAGAAATATGCATGAAAAAGTCTCTCCGTTTGTTAGCAAAACACTATCCAAAATAACTACAATCATTTACATCAGTACAAAGATATCTGGATTTAAAAATAGTTGCAATGAAAAAAAGGGGTTTCATTTATTTTTTTTCTCCTGACAGTAAAAAATGACACTGTGGATCAGAAATCTGCAAAATATGCAATGAAAAAAATAAATCTGCATTTAAAAAGGTTTACACTGTTAAGTTCTTACTTTTTATACAAACATTAGAAACAGTATTGCACATCACAACACAGATTCGAGGTTAGTCAGCCTTTCAAAATGTGTTATATTCAAGTTTCAGAGCATCTACGAGGACAGGCAGCCGGGGCCTCGATGCCACAGGGGAGAATCTCAAGTGTCATCCAAGAATAGAATAAAACCTTCATGTTTCCTTCCTTCCAAAAATTAAACGTGCCATGTGGATCAAAAATTAAGAATCAAGCGTACATGACCACAGGCGTGACGTCGGTACGGGTGACATGATTCTGCGTCTCTGAACAGTACTTTTTGGACATAAATAGCAGTGGGCGTGGTCAGGGGTAGGTAGGCGGGATTAAAATATGTTTTGAGCCTTATTCAAATAGAAAAATACAATCAAAAGCAAATAGTTAACTTTGTCTACAAAAATAGTGAAATAAATATGAATCTTTTACAAAAAATAACAATAATAACATTAATAATAAGAATAAAGAAACAAAGGACACGTACAGAACAAAGTAACAGTGTTCAACACGGAAACAGAACAGCACGAGTCAAGTGTCACAGGTGACGAGATATATATATATAAGTATATATATATATGTATTTATATTAATATATAAAAGGTTTCATCACGAAGCCGAAGTGAAAGGGGTCAAGGGTCAGGGGCGGGGCCACAGCAGAACAGCCCCGCCCCCGTCCTCCTCGCACAAACAATCCAGAAATACACCGAGGATACACTGGACACACTGGTCTCCTGTTCTACTCGCGCACAGGTTTCACACCACTTAAGACCACAGCTTCACGCTACATCTGCTCTGTTTCTTTATTTAAATAAGCGACCGTTAACAAAAATAAAAATTTAATAAATCATCTGCAAGGTTTATAAATAGTTGGAGGTTGGGTTTGTGTGTGTGTGTGTGTGTGTGTGTGTGTGTGTGTGTGTGTGTGTGTGTGTTTTAAGATAAACTGCACCCAAACTGTTTTGAGCAGAGAGAAAAGGGGGCGGGGTTTGGTGAGAAACAGAAAAGTAGTGCATAATATCAACCATTAAATTTAAATAATAATAATTATATTGTTGATGACATGAGAAAATAAGGGACCAGTGAAGTTTCAGTGGCTGACAAATTATTTGTGAACGCATACCAGGTCGAGTCAAACACACAAACACAAAGAAACGAAACAAAGCGAGACAAAAAAAAAAAAAAAAAATACCACGACACAAGAACGACACACTAGTACAGTACCAGACGGACGGCGGGAGCACCGCCCTCACAGATTGTCCCTAAATAAATATAGATATATAGATATATATATATATATGTATATATATAAGTGTGTGTGTGTGTGTGTGTGTGTATTTTTTAGAAAAAGTGACGGTGGGCTAGTGGATAAAATGACACGAGCGAATAGAGGAGAGTTTCGCTTTTCAACGCGGAAAAAAGTCAAAAAATTCAAAAAAAGCCAGACTTTCTCAACAATTAAAAAAAAATAAATATACGTTCCACTTCAGTTTTTTTCTATCAGCACGGCCTGCAGGGGAGAAAAAAAAAAAAAAAGAAGCTGCAGGAGAGGAAACGGGTGAAGGGGGTTGGGGCGTGGGGGGTGGGCTTTGGACCGAAACGTGGCTGTTTCGCTTCTCCTCGGCCCAAATCTGGAGCTTGTGAACTAAACTAGAGCCTCAGTCTACACTAAGAAGAGTCACACGGCACAGGGACGACACAGACGCACGCACACCACTGAACACCACTCTTGCTTTTTTGTTGTTTTTCTTTTTCAAGGGAATTTTTTTGTCTTTCACGTTTAAAATTTCGTCGTCACACTCGCCATCACGTGTCACAAGATGACGGCGTCCACTAAGAGTCTACAGTAGAACCAGTATTATCGTAGATAGCACATTTCTTTTCATTTCTTTCTCTTTTTTTTTTTAAATCATCGCGTACGGTCACGATTCGTAAAACGGATTAAACGACAGATAAACATCGACGCATGCAAGTTTAAATAGGACGTTTTTTGTTTTTTTTTTGTTGATTTTTGCGTTTTTAAAACTTTGTCTTGACTTTTTTTTTCCCCCTCCCGGGCTTCTGTAGCAGACAGTCATGCTACCGTCTTATCGAGACGTTAGTTGTGATTTCCAGCGGTCCGTTTCTGTTTTTTTGCTCTTCTTCTTCTTCTTCATCTCCTCACGTCTACCTATAAATATGGGTGTAACTAGGCCGTGGGTCGTCACATGCACTTCCCATGGCGAAAAGAGGGGCGGGGCCGTAAATGGTCGAGTGCGTACTGCATTTCACTTGACAAGATTCCGCTTGATAAATGGCATCAAGTATAATACCTACACATTGATTCATATATATATATATATATATATATGTAAGTGTATATATAGAGATAGCAGCGAAGCTTCTAAAGTAGCTCGTTAAGTAGAAGGTTTGAATACAGTCGGCGGGGAAACCAGATTTCCGAGGTATCACTGGGCAGGTCGGCGCGGCGCTGGGGCGGCTGCGACCCTTCGTCACTTTTCTATTATTTTTTAAGACCTCTGACTTGGAAACAGCCGCTGTTTTTTGTTTTTCGCAAGCAGGAAACAATGGATCAATTTGAAGGTTCCTATCTAGGTTTTGTATTCCCTCTCTGTCTCTCTCTGTCTCTCTCTTCCTGTTTTTTTTTTTTTTTGTCGTTTTTCGCTACCTTTGGTTTGTGGCCCGGGGCGGACGCCGACGTCAGAGAATCTTCCCAGAAGCAGGCGTGCGCTTCAACGCTCCGTGGGGCGGCTTAGCAGCAGCAGCAGCAGACAAGACAGACAGACGAGCTGCCCCCATGCAAAAAAAACATTCCTGTATCTACTTGAAATCTCACATACAAAAATAATAATAGTAATAATGATAAAAACCTACAAAAATCAATCTCTTTCTTGTTGTTGTTGTTGTTGTCGTCGTCGTCGTTTTTTGTTGTTTTTTTTCTTTAAATCTCCTCTTAGAAAAGATGAAAGTACCACAAAAGAGTCGTCAGCCTGAGATGTGAGGGGGGTTTTGGTGAAAAAACTGAGGCTTGTGGTGTTTGGCTGCTACAAAAGATATATAGATATAGATATATATAGCATATACTGTGTCGTGTTACGTACTGGATTATACTGATAGCTCGGGAGCAGGCGGAGCGCCGAGCCGCCGCGCCCTTCCGCCTCCTCTAGTTCCAGCGGAAGTGGATCTGGCGCGGCCGGTCGGCTCCCTCCTTCACCAGCGGCTTGTGGAACTCGCGGCCGGCCCGGGAGTGGATGTTGGCCCAGCAGAACTCGCAGTAGTACTGCAGGCAGGTGACGTTGGCGCAGAAGAAGGGGGCGAACTTGCCGCCGCAGCGCGCGCCCTGACACTCGTCGCACAGCTGGTCGTCCAGCACGTAGGGCTTCACCTCCACCTGTATGGACCGAGGGAAGGAAAAGGAAAAATGCAGTCAAGGAAAAGAAGGGCCGAGCCCGTCGCTGCAGAGGCAGCGGTGATTCAATCAGACCCGACGAGGTGCTGCTCGCCATGGCAACCGGCCCGGCGCTCCACACGCGGCACGCAGACGCCGGTGAGTGAGTCACTCATACAAAAAAAACCCAACAACAACAGAAAAAAGCAAAACGCAACGGCTCACCCTCTTGTCGATGTCCCCGTGCTGCAGCTGCACGAATCGGGCACTGATGGCGGCGATGTAGCTCTGCTGATTGGAGAAGGCCACTCGGCCCGCCCCCTTGGGGTACTTGAGCTCCGGGTCGGTGTCGATCCCCGCGTAGCACACGCCGCCGTACAGGCGATCCATGATCATGGCCAGCTCGACTGGGAGAAAAGCCAGAGAGCGCGAGTTAGAGAAGAGACGGAGGGATGGATGATTGATGGATGAATGGATAGAGACGCCTCACCGAAAACGATACATTCTACTGTGTTTTCCCGCTATGGTGACACATGATGAGAAGAGCAAAATATTCTTCAATCTCATCCATGCGAGAATTATTACACAATGGCCCTGATGCTAAATCGCACGCTGCCTTGCGGTATCTGCTTTCTATCCGCCTTTGGTTTTTATTTTTTGACAGCAGCGTTACGGTAGCGGGTCGCGAATTGACGATCGAAGGGTTGGCGGTTCGAATCCCTAGCGCCGACTGTCCACATGTTTGAAGTGTCCTTGAACCCTAAATTGCTCCCAATGGTGTATGAGTGCGTGAGTGAATGGGTGAATGAGAGGCCATTGTAAAGCGCTGGAAAGCAAGATGTAAGTGCATTTTGCAAAAAGTGCTCATTTTCTTTGTCGATAAAACAAGAGGCGAACCTTGAAAACCTTTGCTACTCATTAAGACGGAACTCAGGCTTAAAAAGTGTGAGTGCAGGAGCTCTGCTCTTCCTCCTCTGTCAGCTGACGTGCACTCACTTGCTCTCAGCGGACGCGGGACTCCGCCCACAAAGATGGTCTTGCGTGGATCCAGCGGCTGAGATCCGTCCATGACAAAGTCGCTGTCGCTCAGGTTCCAGGGGCGGATCTGAACCTGCGGTGGGCAGCAGGGGCGATAGAGGGTTTAACTCTGCGCCGGCCTCACCCTTTTATTTAAATTTTTTTTTCTTGTGCTGCTGGACTCACTGGTTTGTCCTTGATGGTGGGGCTGGAGACACACAGGTAGAGCTTGCCGTCCTCCTCCATGCAGGCTTCGATCAGGGCCTGGACCGAGGTCTCCTCCTGGAACAGCAGGAAGGCGTAGCCTGGGGAGCAACACGGCACCACGTCAGGGTGACTCAGCACTGACTCACTCACTCACTCACTGCAACTTCTCAGCATCCAGCACAACGTGTCCTACAGGCTGAGCAGACTCGCTGGCTAAAAAAAGGGTTTGTTCATCCGATATTCATCGAACCACTTTGTGGATTTAATCCGTGTAACCGTTCCGCAGTTTCACAGATGGAAAGAATTCCGCCCAATTGACATTTACTAACTGGGATTCTTTTTTGCTGACAGACATTATGAGTGATGCATTAAAGGGAACCTGTTTTTTTTTTGGAGTTATTTGAGATACTCAGCCACCCCAAGGCTGCGTTCAGACTGCAGGTGAATCTTATTCAAATCACCTTCTCAAATCAGATTTTTAGGGCTGACTGTGCACACTGTTTTTTTTTAGCCAAATGTCCAAATTGGATCTGGCTCTGTTCAGACTGGGCCACATTACTGACCCATCTGACATGTTGCTGCAGCCGTCGTCCAGCGTAGCGTGTAGTGTGTGACGTCATATCATTGCGACAGCGGCACTTGTTGCGATACAGCAGTTTCCTCCTCTGTCCAGGGACTGCCGTTTACTACTGCTTCTGTCTGCTCCATCACATTACAGCTCCGCACCTGGAATGGCGCCCTCTGGTCTGGCGCATTGGCTCTTAGGTCGCGTAGAGTGACGTCACGGACTGTCGAAATCCATCGGTGTGTTTGGAGCTGTTCACACTGAGACACATCTGTCTGAATTCGATTTGAAACGACCTCCCGAAGGTGGTTTCAATCCGTTTAGCAAAAATCGGATTTCATGTGATTTGTGCCTGTTCAGACTACAAAAGAGTTTCAATCTGGATGGGCTAAAAGTCAGATTTTGGCTGGCAGTCTGAACGCGGCTCAAGTGCAACTGAGTGATCCGTTCATTTTGTGAGTGAGTGGGGCGGAGCTACAGTGAGCCGCAGAGTGATTTGCTCTTTGGCCGCTTCGCCTCTTAACGAGGGGGTTAGTGAGTGATTCTTTTCTCATGGTGCTAACACAACCACCCTCTTCATACACTCATGCAAATGAAGACAACGGGTCTTTTCATTTGGGTGTGTGATGCAAAGTTCAGTCAGTACCTTTAGGTGGAAAGTAGGATTTGCTCTCGGCTTTGTGAGGCCAGTCCACCACCAGGTGGCCGAAGCGGCGGAAGCTTGAGGTGATTTCATCTGAAGGAGTGAAGACGGGCAAGCAGTGAGAACACGGTCGCTCTGCTCCACGCAGACAGGACGGCTTCGAGTTTTTTCAGGGTTTTTCTGTTTACCTTCGTCGATGTCCGGAGGCAGGCCGCCCACAAACACCTTGCGGGAGAAGCGCTCGATGCGCTCGCCGTTCTGGTGGGGGTAGCAGTTGGTGGAGCCGAGGACCCCCGGGACACCCTGGTTGCCGTGGCCGTCGTCGAGGAGATTGTCATCGATGGGGAAGAGGGAGGAGCGGCCTGGTGGTAGAGGAAAAAAAGACACTGCTGACACGCTGGTTGAAGTCAGACAACTGCACAGCGTAAAAAATATTTTTTTGGGGGGGGTATTTGTTCAAATTAATTTTGAAGCGTGAGGGCCACAAAGTGGTGCTGAACCCTCAGTGGATGAAGCAGGCGTGAATGACACATGACGGAGCAGAACAGAGCAGGACAGAGCAGAGGGAACCCGAAAGGCTTCAACATCAAAACAACGATGAACAAAGTCAATGGTTTATGTCCGATGCAGAATGTGTTGCTGCTGCTGCTGCTGAAGTCTTTCAGAATTGATGCAGATTCTCATGAGGGTTAAATCATACTCACACTTTACATTTACATTTTTTTTAAGCATAATTCTGTGATGATCTCATGTTAAAGACTTTGGGTTTCACAGTGCTGAGAGACATTAAGGTCACAATGAGTCAGGTGAACATCAGGGCGCTTTGCAATTTGTCTGGATACTAAACAAATGGTACAAGTTTTTTTTTTAAGGGTCTTTTTTTTTTTTTTGAAGCAACATCTTCACCAAATTGTCAAGACACCACAGATCAAGTCACTGGAGTCTTGAGTGACTCCAGTGACTCCCAGTTGAGTATCCAGCCAGTGAACACTGAAGGAATGCCACAGGTGAAGGGACTTTACCTCGACGTCTCCCGTAGCTCCTGGCTGCATGTGGGGAAGCACAGAGTGCACGTTTTTTAGCAAACACTCGACACGTACAAGTCACCAGTTCACTTCCAAGCCACATTAGCACCAGAAAGGCACATTTCAAACACAAAAAGTGTAGGAAAACAAAAAACAAAAAACCAACCAAATAAAAACCACAAGCTGCAACTTTGGGATTCAGTGAAATTCTTCACGGAAAACTGATTCAACTGAAGAACATATCATTTAATGTCAGCCTAGTCGTCCAATGAAGACTACGCAGCGTGCACAGCAGCGGCTGCGAAGGAAGCTCACGTGAGGGACACGTGCACGCGCACACAGGGACGTGACAGCGAGCAGATGGACGTGACAAGCAGCCGAGTCGGGTGTGTGTGTGCGTGTGTGTGTGTGTGTGTTTGTGTGCGCTTATGTGTGCGCGCGCGTGCGCGTGCAGGAAGAAGAACGCGCCGACTCCTCGGACGCACGTGCGCACCACTTCCTGCTGGGTTTGTGCACCTGAGGTGATGCTGAGGCTGAGCGAGGAATCACATGACTGTGACTCTGTGGATGACAATGAAATGTCACATCAGCCCACGAGGTGCTGCAGCTATTCACAGCAGGCAGCGGCCTCGCGTACGACTGCATCACGTCATCTGGCACACTCAAAATTATTATTCCAGTCATGACAAACTGGCTCATAAAATCGGAATATATTCTGCGTTATAAAATGTTTCATCTTTTATTTCTTTAGCATATTTGATTTAACTGGAGAGTCTAATTGAGGACTGAAGCGTACGGCCACGGTAGCATCCATATGGATATGTATATGTTCATCATAAATACCGTGGCCTGTCAGGAAAAGCAACTAAATGTTGTGTTCTATGTCAACCACTGTCCAGATGTGTTGCTTGTCTGTCAAGAGTTTTGTCCTTTCTTTGATTTATGTTATCGATTTCTAGATTGTCATCATATGGACACGACAAACAGGGTGCATCGTGCACCACTTTTGGCGCACATTTTCCAAGCACGCTTTCAAAGGCAGAGTCCAGCACCGAGTGAACGGTGAACGGCTCTCTTCATGTCACACCCACAGAGTGAGGACGGGGCAGCATTCCGCAGAAGCTCACAGCGGCTAGCGTGCAGGCTTTGCAGGAAGAGAAAGAAAAGAAAGAAAGAAAGAAAGAAAGAAAAAGGCCAAAGAAACACACGAGCAATAAAGCAGCTTTCAACGTTAAAAGGAAAAAAAAATGGTGTGATTTGAATCATGCAGACGTGCCCCGACTTCAACACCGGGCTAATGATTAATCCGGGCGCCAGTTAACGCCTTTGCTACGTGAGATCCTGTGTTTTGGAGCTCCTCGCCGGGAACTCTCTCCCTCTTCCTCTCTCTCTCTCTCTCTCTCTCTCTCTCTCACACACACACACACACACACACTGTTGTGTTAGCTGGGCCGATGCTATAAATGGCAGAGCTCACCCTTTAACCCCCCCTTCCCCTCCCTCTCTACTCTCATCTCCTCTCTTGGCTGTCATGCACAGTGCGCCAACGTGTGATCGCGTCTAAAATTAGTCCCGATCCCCCTCCTCTCCCTCGGCGCTGCACACTGGCCCATGTCCTCTCCATCTGCTGCGGCGGGGAAAACAAGGAAACCTGCCCAAGAAAGGAGGGCCCGGCTTTGAAACGCTCGCGCTGCTGTTGTTCGGGAAGCGGGAGGGAAACAAAAAACCCGGTCAGGTGAAAAAAAGGAGCAGCTGCTTTCCTGTTCTGCGTTCACCTCGCTGACGTCAAACTGCTCCCAACTTTTGCTTCTGTGACTGGCGCCACTTTGAAGAGAGTTGTGGAAATCGGGCCCTTTGTGACGTCACAAAGGGCCCTGGAACCGCTCCCTTATCAGATTCAACGTCATCCTCAGGTTTAGCAGGAAGAGAAGAAAAAGAAAATCTGGTTCTGGTTTCTAGATGCTTGTTTTTGATTCTCGGCTGGCAGGGGCCAGGGATGGACCTTTAGAGGGACCTTTAAATCGGAGGCTGTAAACGAGCCGGGAGCGACGGCCGAGCAGAGCGACGCGGTCATCCGACACTGCTGCTCTGATGACCAGCAGCTGAGGCGGCGGCGACCGCCGGCACCTCGCCAGTCAAACCGCAAGGAAAATTTCAAAGGGAGAAAAAATAAATATATTGTTATTATTACTTTCTTATCATTTCTGATCATTTTGTTTTGTCCCTCGCCTGTCCAGATGAAAAACAAATCAATTAAAAAACGCCTTCGAAAAATCATCCGCACCCCTCCGGAGATTTATTCCCGGTGCAGAGGTCACGCCTCAACAGGGTCCTGCATGCCTCCTCCTCCCCCCACAGCTCACCGTGCTGCCCAGGTTAGCTAGCGGCAGAAAGGATCAGAGGCGGAAGGTCACGGAAATGTGCAGCTGGTGGCAGAAAGTATTAAGCTCCTCAGCGGGGAGAGAAAATAAGCCGGCGCGTGGAAAAACAACGCGGCAGCTCCGGGAGCGAAGGGGAAGGAGCAGGGGGCGGGGCTACGGCTTCGCTCTCAAGGCCTCCTCCTCCTCCTCCTCCCTTCGGCGAACGTGATCTCGGGCCGGCTTGGACCCGCCGCCCGTGCATGGAGGAGGGGAAGGGGGGCAGGGGGGGGGGGGCTCACTCACTTTTCATGGGATCCTGCTCGGCTCGCATGATGTCGATGAGGGAGCTCTCCAGGGAGTGCATGTTCAGGCTGTCGTACATTCTGGAGCGGTCCTGCAAAACACGAGGGGGGGGGGGGGGGGAGAGAAAACAGAGGTGTGAGCACCCTTTTCCTTTTTAAGATTTTCTCAAATAAACCGTCCGGGTCGTAATCGTAAACAGACACGTGCGGCGGCGCGCGGCTAATCCGACCGCGCCGCTAACACACTTCCGTGATGTGGCTTATAACTAATAAAGCTCTGGGACTGCGGGCCCTTCAGCTTAAGTGCGCCGCAGATTTGCGGCAATTCGGTGGCATTGCGCTCGGATTTGACATTCTTTCCATACTTTCTTTTTTCTCCCCTTTTCTGGGCCGTGTGGGGAGGTGTATTGAACGGCAGCGGACACAAACACTGACCCCCGACCCCATTATTTTCTTTACAGGTCCCACATTCCACCCATGTACTGGTCTTTACTTTCCATCCCATTTTTTTTAACAACATTTTTTATAATTACTGAAGTTTTGAGTGCATATCAAACTTTATGTCAATTGTACAAACATTTTCATATATATATATATGTACAGACATATATACATATATATCCCCACAAACAGTCACACATTCACACAGACGACTGCCAATAAACTAATAAAGAAAAATAAAATGAATAAATTAATTAATAAAAAATTAGAATAAAATGGAACAAAATAGAATAGAAAGGCAGGATCATTACTTTTTCCTCCCCAGTCAGTGTTATCCATTTACTTTCAGCTCATTTTGCTTGCTCCACTAATTACTCCCCAATACGTATCAACGTATAAACATTTAGCCCTATGTTTGCAGCCTCCTGCAAAAGCTGCCAAAATTCAGATGGTGAAGACCCAATCGCAGCTCACAGGGAGACAAACTCTGACTCTAATTCACACAGAGGCAGCAGTGGAAGCCGGTGGGTTCACCCCGATTCAGAGCAGGAGGGCTGCAGAGCCGCCGTGGAGCTGCTCAGGACGCTGCCTTCATGGCAGCGGATGGGTTAGAGGTGTTGTGATTGGCTGACTGGCTGAGCGGAGGGCAGGTGTGGTGCCAGTTGAGGAGGCGATCGGCAGATTTCATCTTCCTGCTAGAACCGCTGCTTTGGTTTGGACCTTCCACGTGTTCAGAGGGGGGCAAACGGAAGGAGGTGGGGTGAGAGGGCGGAGCCACCACCTCACTGGAGGCGTGTCACTAACCTGGCTGGGAAGAAATTGGATAGGATGCCCCGAAGACCACAAGTGCAAAAGGTAGCAATAGATAAACGCAATATAAAATAAATATAAAGAAATCTCTCTGAATACATCCCACTCACCTCCATCTACTGCTCCTGTTCCTACTGCACCACTGAACTTTTTGCTGCTATAATGACTGAGTGTATCATGGTCTTGTGTGTTTTTGCCGTGCTGGCCATTACTGTCACATGCATTCTGCATGTACTGATTACTGACTACTTTGCTGGGCTTCACGGGACATTGATGCAACTATGCACTTTTTTTTGCACCTCTGTTGTATTGGATGCTCATAAACCACATCTCGTTGCTATTTATAACTATGTTATTGTGACAATGACCATAAAGGAATTGAAAGGAATTGAATTGAATTGAATTGAATTGAATTGAATTGGACAGTGGAGCAAGTAAAGGAGGTGAATTAAAGGCAAAACAAAACACTGTCTCGGGATTTTCCAGAATCTCTAAAATGCTGGCTGAGATACGGAGGGAGAAAAGAGAGAGAAAGAAATGACAATTGGGCTGGCATGAGCTCATCTGCGGGCAAAATGAGAAGGTTCCCCCTTAATGAGTGGCTGTGAGCGCCTCAGACGGCTGAAATACCACGGCTGGCCTAACCTGCCTCGCCACACCCAGCACCGCAGCGCCGCAGTGCCCGGCACCGCCGCCGGAAAGGTCAACTTCTTCGACGCTGATATACTGGCAGATTGCTGGTTACGTGAGCTAAACCCTCGCCCCCCCCCCCAAAAAAACAATTGGAAAAAATAAATCACTGGAAACAAAAGGAGATTTTTTTTTTATCTCTATGAATACATAGACGAAAATCTGTGTAGTTCTGTGTAGGTTCCATCTGAATTACAGATGCAGTGCAAAAATGTAATAAAATAATAATATAAGATAATATAAAAATAATAAGCGTTGAAAGAACATCCCTTTATGAGGTCACAAAGGGCACTGATAACACTTTCCTTGTCCTGCCCTGATGCCCCACGTTGGTGACATCATCCTCAGCCAGGTTCTGGCTCCGCCCTCTGAGACCACCAGGCTTTTTGAGATTCACAGAATTCATTTGCCAGTTAATTAGGCACCAGTGCACCACGGGAGTCCAACACCTCCGTCCAGAACGCCGCACGACCCCCGAACTCAGGGCCGGCAGTCTGGGGAGTTTAAAACGCAGGCTGCGGACGTGTGCGCCGCTGACCTGCTTCCAATCTAACGCCCGCGCCTTGTTTTCATCATCCGGCTTCGCTCCTCGTCGCCGGCCGGCGCTCACTCGAGGTGACGTGCGGGATCTGTTGGACTCTGCTGCGCTGTCAAACACGCAGCGTTCCCCCCCCCCCCGATAAAATCGCCGCCGCAGCTCGATAGGAAAAGACGAAGCGCCGTCGCAGAGGCTCGGCATCGGGCTTTCGGGAGAAGCCTTTTAAGGAGCTCTTCCCATCATGCACCGGTGCGGTGGAGATACGCCTGTCAAAATACGAGTCGGCTGGGTTCTCCCGCGGCAGCGGCGTGCCCCCCCCCCCTTCTCCCACAACCCCCCTACTCCCCCGCCCCTCGGCCTACCTCTGCGTGATGTCTCTTACATGACACAGCAGAGATTCGTCAAGCCGTGCCAAACATTAAACAGAGAGGAAGGAAGGAAAAGGACTTGGAATCTGAAAAATTCCTCAGCCGGAGACTGTTTATGGAAATGAACAATCCTCGGAGTCGGGGCTGCTTCCTGGAATAGGAAGCGTTGTACTTCTTGGCACCGGCGTCCTTAATAATTTGAGCTCGTGGCGGCGGCGGCGGCGGCGCAGCAACCCCGTTTTATTGACATTATTATTTCAAATTGGGAGTTTGTCGTGTGTTCGCTGACGCTGGAGCGCCGTGCGCGTGCGGCGGCGCTCCAGTTTCCTCGGCGAGCTTCCTGCCGCCTGCAGGGAGGCTTTACTATCGGTGACGCTCGGTTTGAGATGAGAAGATTTGAATTCTCCTGCAGTCGGCCATTAGCGCCTAGCTATCGTGTTTCTGTGACAAACGGACCTGTCCCCCCCCCTCCGCCTCCCCCATTTAACCGACAAAGATTAGAATCTCAAAACTGTTTCTAAAGAGGGTTTTTAATGTATTTGTTGTGTCAGGGGCCTCTGTTACAAACATTCACCCTTTCCTTCTTGTCGTTGCACACACTGACGGAAATCAACCAACCACACCAATACCTCCCCGCAGGTTAGTGACACCACCGCCGCCAAGTATTGATTGGCCACACCCTCTGTGGAGCCACCTTGCTTTAATCCACTTCTGAACACGAGGGAGTTCCAACAAAGAGTCAATTTTAGGAGGAGGTGACGGCCACCTATTGTTGAGAGCCTGCTTTGTGTTCTCCCCCCCTGTGTATGTGTATGTGTGTCCCAGCAGGTATGGCAGTGGGAGGGGTTTGATGTGATTGGGGAGCACCTGGCCAGTGACCGTCAAGCCTGCGGTCATCATCCAGCCTCTCTCTCTCCAGCATCTCACGGACCTGCTCCTCCACATGCTTTAGTGGGACTGGTACCGGTCCGTGGCTCATTTGGTACCGGGCCGCACAGAAAGAATAACTCACTTCCGTTGAATTAATTCTGTTTTATTTACTGTCTGAGTCTGAACAACTTTATTTTGAAAAATGACCAGATCCTCCCCGTTTCATTCATGTATGGCTCAACATGTCAAGGCGCTTGTCTCGGTCACGTGATCCATTACCGCTAGATTAATACCAGAACCCAGCAAGCTAGCGAGCAACATGTGAGTGAAAACAACCGTCTTTGGAAAGAGGAAAAGGCCCAGCGAGGAGACAGAAGACGCAGCGACCGGCTCTCTAATGAGGCAATGGAACCTTCAAAACTGCTTCTCCACTCAGACACCAAGCACCCTGCATTAAAAGACCAGCAGCCTTTGGAGTATTGAGAAAGAAAAACAAAAAGCCTTTGTTACTCATGTTATGTTGTTGTCACCATGTTAAGAGGACGCTGCTAATAAAGTTCCCATCGTGCACACAGTGGATTCACGTTCGTTATGTTTAGAGAATAAAACAGTTTTCATGCCGGTCCGGGAAAATACTGTCTCACATTAAACCAGGCCGTGGTCATTTTGGCTCAGGCCTGCTTGTTTTCAGTTCACACTCTTCAACACTTACATACACTCATTAACATTTGCAGCCAACAGCAGCCATACTGACAAAGACACGTGACACATTAGTTACACATCCCCTCGTGCTAGTTTTGCTGTTTATTTAAATAAATCATTATTACTCGTTAATTCTATCCGCGTGTTGCCTCTTGTCGAGGCTTTTGGAGAGCCGAGTCGTGACATAGGCTGTAAACAAAGGGCTAAACACTTCCTATGGGAGAGCCGGACAGTTTCTATTGAATACGAATGACCTTGCGAAGCCGCTCTTCTCTGGACACTGAGGTGATCCGTAAAAGTGGATATTATGGGATTACGAAGAAAAAACAAAAGGGTTTAATGCAATCTCGGGTTGCCGGGCCCGTATCTTAGCAACGACCCCGTCAGAGGTGTGGTCATGTTAGCTAACCTGTGTTTAACCGCATTTACGATAACGGAGGAACAGACAATCGGGGCTGAGAGAGAAACCGGGAGAACGTCGTCGGCTTCTGTTTCGGCTTCGGATTTAAATCACAAGAGATGAACCGCAGTTTGCAGCCCCGCCCCCCTCGGGAAGCTGAGGCGGCGGCAATCACACCTAGGAGATGCTAATCTCCCGCAAATTAATTCAAGAGTCAAGAAGCGCCTTGGTTACACCTTCTCATTAAAAACCTGTGAAGCAACACACCTTTTTAACAGCCCTCACACTCCTGCACTGAGAATCTTCTAGTTTCGGTCGCTCTCAAGGAATCACTTTTACTTCCTACTTTATTGAAACGAAACATATCTCACCGTCTCTCTCCAACTGCTGAATCCCCGCCTGCTTTTTCCACTTTTTTTAAAAGGACAGCTTACGCCTCACCTCCGGCTCTTTCCCACCTCTTCTCTGGCTCTTTCCAGACCGCCGCCCCTCCCTCCCCCGCCGTTTCCAAAACCCGACGCAATCCACAGCCTCAGCAACAAGACCGACAACACCGCGGCGGGCGAACCCAAA
Source organism: Nelusetta ayraudi (assembly GCF_046127955.1). Classification (NCBI taxonomy): domain Eukaryota; kingdom Metazoa; phylum Chordata; class Actinopteri; order Tetraodontiformes; family Monacanthidae; genus Nelusetta; species Nelusetta ayraudi. Next base: position 6,567,157 of record NW_027466134.1, read on the forward strand.
ACAAAATTTACCTGCAGGGGCAACAAGGTGTTGCTGTTGCTGTCTGTGCGAAACATGTTCTCCTCGATCCAGGACTTAGGCCCCAGCGATCCGGCCGAGCGTGGGAACTTGGGCGGGGCGATGACGTTGCTGGAGAAGGGCTTCTTCAGCGGGGAGGCGTGGCTCACCGAGCCGGGCACGCCCATGCCGCCGGCCCGGCGGTGGTCGCGGCCCCACGACATCCCGCCGGAGCCCCAGCCGTTGCCCTGGTGGCCGCCCCAGGGGGAGGGCTTCACCATGGGCTGCGGACAAAGACGAGAGCAGATAGGAGGTCATTCCCACGCAAAGACCACCGCAAGCACAGACATTTATTTCACAGTTGCCCTCCCGCCTTGCTGTCCCTGCCTGCTGTCCTCGCTGTTGGTTGCAGCCGAGCTCCATCCGCTCCTGGAGCGGCGGCGGGGGGGTTACATAAGAAGATTTAGGGCTTTAAGTGTAATACTAAGTATCCTGTGTACTGAGACACCGCCAGTGTAAGTTACACACACACACAAATGCAGGCACACACACACAAGACACACGCACTCTCTACCTGGAAATGGAGTCCACACAGAGCCACATCACACACCCGCTAGCCAAGCACCTGATCTCAGCTGCTTTCCATATATGCTCCCTTGCATTGAAATGATGCTGGTTTTTATCTGACCTCTTGACTTCGTAGCAGCGTCAACACAGTGTAATAATGTAATGTAACAACAAATCTCCATTGCAGGAAGTGGATACGCATTAGCGGTTTGGCATCAGAATATGAAACTGCAAGTACTTTACTGTCGTGTTCTTGACATCTTGTGTTTCTTGCTGCTCAGCAAGGTGTAAAAGCTTTAGCCCTGAGTGCTGCTGGCTTATCATTTGTTTGTTACGTATCTGCGACATGTGTATATATATAATGTTTTTTGCTTTCGTGTCATATTAAGCAAAAGCTTCACATCTTGCACGGCGCACCAGTGCAGAACAAATGGATAGCATGTAATTAACACTGTGGAAATGTTTCGGAACTTGCAGAGGTTCAAGCGAAGCTTTTTTCCCTGCCTCTTGAACAAAAGAGATGTTGGAAAACATGTCTTGTTTTTGCAGTTGTTCCTTTTTCTGCTTCTGGGCTTCATTCATAAAATGAGACTCGCTAATGGGGCTTCAGTGCCTTTTTCCCTTTCCTCCTTTTAAAAATCAAATGGAAATATATTTGCATGGCACTCAAATAGACGGCCCGGGTCGCTACGAAACAGCAGCTCCATAGAAACACTCTGTGCTCACGCAGCACGGCTGGTGGCGAGCAAACACACCCAGTGGGGGCAGATCACACCAGAAACCTGACGCCGCGCTGGAGACTAATGTATGGATGGAGAGGCCAAGGGGAGGGGCCTGCTCGAGCTGCATCTCCGCGCGCGCGCGCGCGCACACACACACACACACATCACAGGGACAGAGACGACTAAGATTTCTCAGTTTCACACCAATAAACATCCATTTAGGGCCCAACCCTGGCCCGCTTTTGTGTTCCCACTGACTGAACCACAGGACGGGGATGACTCAGTACCATGTGACCGCATCCTGCTGCCAGCCTCCAAGAGGAGAACAACAGGCAGATTCAGAGATGCTCCCCTGTCCCCTGTTCACCCTTCCCACAGCTCCCGTCCTCCACCTCGCAGCGCTGGCTTGCAGTGAACATTACTGAGGTAACACGAGGAATACTAGCCATGGTATCATACGATATAGCTGCACAGTCAATGTAGGACACACACGCACACGCGCGCGCACACACACACACACACACACACACACACACACACACACACACACACACACACACACACACACAGGCCTCTCGGTCTACCAAAGGGGAAATGCCCCAAACAAACATCTTGTGGCGATGTGATTTTTTCTCTCTCGATTCTTATGGGTGGATCTGCTCTGGCCCTGTGCTATTTTGAGCCATCAAGGCTGGATTACTAATTAAGAGGGTGATGAATAAGATTGGAGACGCTCCTCTGTCACACCGCCTTGATTTATGGCCTACAGCAGCGGCAGCAGCAGCAGCAGCAGCAGCTCACCTGATGTTGGTTGTAGTTGTTCCTCTGCTGCAGGAAGGCGCCCTGCTGTGGATGCAGCTGCGGGCTGACCGGGGACCTGCGGCTCTGGGCCTGCGGAGGGACGTTGATCTGGGGCGAGAAAGGACCGCTGAAGCCTTGCACGTTAATCCCGGCGCACGGATTAGCCGACACCGGCGAGAAGCTCTGGAAGAAGGCCGGGTTGATGGAGGAGGGGATACCTGCGTAGAAGCCGTTCTCAGAGTCCGTGCCGGCGATGTGGTTCATGGCGTTGGCGTGCATGGGGTTGATGGAGTTGGGGGCGGGCGGAGGGGGCGCCGGCGGCGGCGGCGACGAGCTGGTCTGCACCGACCACGGGGTGCCGAAGCCCGGCAGCGAAGGTGAGGACGAGCCCACGCCGGCGCTCTGCAGCTCCTGCGCGGGGAGGCCGGGGAAAGCGGCGCCGAGACCTCCGGACAGCATGTTGCCGCCGCCGCTGCCGCCATTGCCGTTGATGTGGTGGGCGATGGGGGAGTCCATCTGTGCGAGGTGCGCGTTCACGGGAGCCGGCGACGGCGACGTAGCAGCATCAGCTTGGGCCTCTTCCACTGGCGAGCGGCGGCGCTCCGGACCCGGCAGGTGACCGAAGCGTCCCAGGGGCGGAGGCGAAGGCGGGGGCGTTGGCGGGGGAGACGCCGCGGGGTGACGACGACGACGAGGACACCCGGCGAGCTGCTGACTCGACTGCTGATGTGCTTTTGGGCCGAGCTGAAGGTCACGCAGAGGCTGCGTCGGGCAAAAACGAGCACGGCTGAAACCGGAGAGGCTGTAATCCGCTCGGCTGTCCCCGGCTTGGCTCGCTCGCTTTCCGGCTTCTTCTTCTTCCTCTGCTGCTGCTGCTTCTCCCGCTACTACTTCTTGGTCGTCCTCGTCGTTGCCGCTTGCGTCCTTCTCCTCTTCGCTCGACCAGGATAAATGCGCGTTTTTTAGCCCCACAGGCTCATCCTGCATGTTTTGCTGATGCGCAGCAGCTGACAGGAACAAGGAGGGGAGAGACGAGGCGCAGAAAGAGAGGAGATACCGAGAGAAAGATTTTCCCCCCGGAGGGTTGAAGTGGCAGCACGACGCGTCGTTTCCCCGCCGGGGAAAAAATAAAATAAAATAGGCGAATTCGGCTTTTAACCGGAACGTTCGATGATGTCTGTAGGTGAGGTGAGGGCTCTTTACTATGGTGCAGCTGCAGTAGAGGAGGGGGCCTGGCCTTTTCCAATAACCAGCTCCCTTTTAGTCGGACTCAGTTTTTTTTTTCTTTTTATACGGCGCTACTATCATCCGTGGATCCGGTTTTTTCCACGGCCTGCTTTCCTTTGGCTAGCCTTTAGACTGCCTACGCGGTCCTTCCCCGTCCGACCGAGCGACCGACCGTGCTAACCCCCTCCTCTGGTTGCCGGTTGCGCTGCTGCGGCAGAGGATTAAAGGTCCCCGACTGGAGCTACGTCACGGCCGCATCACGCCCCGGCGTGCCCGCCTCCAAAGCCTCCGAGCTCGCCGCGCTGCAAAGAGGACCGCATTGTTTACGTCATTTTTGTTCATTATTCATAAAGTGCGGTAGGCCTACACCCTCGGCCGAGCGCTCGCTGGCTGGCTGGCTGTGTGGGTGGGTGGGTGGCACCAACACAGAAGGGTGACTTCAGACTGGGGGTCTAATTAAAGCTGCAAACGTCATTAATATTCTCAGAACAAACTGTTTCTCATTACAGTAATGACCTTATAATATCCGAGACCTGCTCGGGTTTCTCTCTGTCTTTGATACGCTTACGTCTTTTGCATTATTAGTCAGGAATGTAAAGTTTTGTACACTTTATATTATCATACAATCGTATAATTCATTTAACTTTACATTCCACCTCAAATTGGACACACTGATCAAAGGTTTCAACTATCAAAGGATTAAGACTGACCTATTTTATTATCTCAAACTTTATGTGCTTTAATGGGAACAGCCATTACGTTCTGGCCTAAACTGTTTTTTAATCAGAGTATATGACACGGCCCAGGAGTCCATCCGGCCTCTGCCTTGCGCCCATCTGTATTCAACCCACAGCCTATTGTGCGTGCGTCTGCGCCAGCGTCATTTTACGCACGAACGCCAGGAGCTAAATATAGGAATTTTTTTTTTATGTCAGCGCTCGTCGGGGGGGAATGAATCCTCTTTGCATGTTCCGAGGATGACATGCAGCCCTTCCCCGCTCGACGTGGCTCCCAGACGACCCGTCACCACCACCGGCAGCAGTTCAACACAGCTTCACCAGGCTCCAGTGGGGATGTGGAAGCGTGTTGCCATCTGACTGCACTCATTTGTGTTTGAGAATCGCAGGGGAAACAAATCCGGGGTGATTGTTTGCTGCCGCAGCTGATGAGCAGCTGACTCCTTTATTGCCTTTTAAAAAACAAAAAAAACAAAACAACAACCACCACCAGCTGGTGAAATGAGGTGATGCCTTCCTCTTGAAACTACAATTGTGCACTTTCTAATTGTAGCGCAGTGTTGCTGTTGTCGTTGGTGTGTGTGTGTGTGTGTGTGTGTGTGTGTGTGTGTGTGTATAACACAAACTGACACGTGTCATTTCTCTCGCTGAAAGTCCAATCAGTGCGCGGACGCGTCTCCCCAACGATGAGGATGGATAGCAGAGCAGCAGAGCAATGTGCGCGATCAACCTACCATCTGGCGGCTGCTAATGATGAGGGCTTATCTCAGCACAAAACTACACACAAGCGCACACACACACACACACACACACACACTTCTGCTCTTGCATTGTCACCTACACAATGCCCGGATGAAAAGAGAGAGGGACGCAAAAAAAAAAATCACATGCCACTAATTACAAGCAAATAGCACTTTTGTTATTATGGAAATCTGCCACGTGTGTGTGTGTGTGTGTGTGCGTGCGCGCCGACATCAGTGGCAGCGCAACGCAACTCTGCGTGATTAGCAGCACGATTCCCGTCCACGTCACGATTCAACACCATCCGCGACGTCACCCACCCTCGCCTTCCTCCTCCTGTCTTTTCACATTCCGAGCTGCAACGGAAGGGTGGTAGTAAGTGGACACTCGCACCACTCATCCCAAATCCCGGTAGTGCCCCCATCATGCTCATCATCGTCTTCATGGTCAGGACCCAGATGGGACAGTCCCACCAGTGAAGAGCGGGGGGAGGAGATGGTGGGAGTGGATGATGGTGGTGGAGCACCACCAGTGATTACCCCTAGCCGGCCCTGCGACTGAAATGTTGCAGGCTGCCAGCTGCTGGTGTCTGATGATGATGACGGGCTGCAGAGGAGGAGGAGGGGGAGGTGGGTGTGGGGGAGGGGTCGGTCAGACTGAGTGGGGGTGGTTCACTCACTGGCTGACTTCCCAGCTGCCTTCCAGAAGGCGGCAGATTGGCCCAAATTGGCCCGAGCTGGCCGTGAGTTCCGCACGTTTTGGCCCGAGCGCCCTGGTTCAGAGGAGGCCTCGAGCGGCGGCGGCCTGCGGTGCCGAGGGCTGCGTTTGGGATGAAGCTCATTCTAACCAGGTTACATCGGCTGCTGCTGCTGCTGCTGCTGCTGCTGCTGGGAAGCACCTGGCCCGCTGGGTCAGATCAAATTTCAGCCGGCGGTTGAAGCTCGCTCTGCTGTCAGAGCGGGCGGCTGCTGTCACGCGGCAGCTGCAGTCGTCATAGCAACAGGTAATCTGCATCTCCTCCTTTCGCGTGTACGTGCCTGATTACTGTGTGATCGGCGCTGTAACTCACTCACTCACCCTCTCACCGGCTGGCCGTGCTTTCCACGGGTGGAGCATTGATCAGCTCAACCAGCTTGACAGAGACGTCAATCAAGAGCTGATGGGATTGACAGGGCGTGTTCCACATCTTACGACCCCCTCCTCCCTGTTGTTTCTCAGCAAACAGGAAGTCGGCCTCCTGCGTGCGGCTCATCGCTGGTTTCACGTTTCAGCGGGGTGTCGGCGGGCAGACATTGCGTCAAGCTGCCTCTCTCAGCGAGGGCCAGCCTCATAAAATCTGATTATCGCAGTCTACAGCACCAGATGCCCTTTTAATTAAAGGGCGAGTTCACCAAAATACTGAGAATAAATCACATCCACTCATCAATTCAAGATTTTTAGCGTAATCCGCGTAGTGTTTGAAATGTGTTCAAGATATGTTTAAGCCAACCAGGGTAATTCATATCTTTTAGAAAAGCTGCTGCCAGTTTTTTTTTTTTTTTTTTTTTTTTTAATTCAATCAGACTGCTGTCTACCATTTACAGTCAAGGCAAGTGTGCCTCAAGCTGCTGAGAAAATGCTTGAAGAATCACATTACTGGCCATTTAACGTCGCCACTGTTTTCCCATTTCCACGCAGGCTTGTGTGCTGCAGATCTAATTCGATCTGAGGTTTGTCTGTGGTTTCACTGCCAGCTTTTTCTTTTCTTTCTTTCTTTCTTTCTTTCTTTCTTTTTTTTTGCACTCACATTTGCACCCGGCAAACGGTGGATGGAAGTGTCTTTGTTCCACTAGATTGTCCCCCTTTGTTGCATCTCTCCGGCCACTGAATGGCTCTTTGTGCTGCCCGCTGATAAAGCATCTGCAAACAGTCATCTCGGCCGCATGCATGCACGCACGCCGGCATTCACCGCACAAGGTGCGTGGCCCCGAGGTGTCACTGACGACGTCAGTGCTGAACCCCCTAAAACTTTGAAGCAAAACGACACACTGTCGGCGAGCAGACGAGTTTGTCTCTCGTGCAAAAAACTCCTTTTGTCTTTGCAGCTTCACTTATTTTTTGTTAAGATGAGGACACAATCAAATAGGAAGCCCTCCTCTTCCAATCTGCGTTATTCTGCGAGATCTTAGGTTGCACATATGCATTTTATGGCCCTTTTGCAGGACTGATTACGTGGTCCGTTAAAGGCTTGAGGGCCCCCAAAAAAAAAAACAGCCAGGAGCATCTGGCAGGCTTTTACACGTCTTGAAAACACACAGGGGACGCTACGAGTGACCTCACAAGTGGATAGCTTTTCCAAATGACCAACCTTCCACTCCATTAATGTTAACTTTGATCAGCGTTGGTCGATTCTGTTCTGCTCCTCTTTGTCTCGCAGAGCGGCCGACTAGCCGCTGTGGCTCAACGCTAATCCCGTCCCTGATATTCCCACGAGTGCTCTCCAGGGATTGTGTCCCCATCACATCTGTCTTGTCTCCTGGCTACGGCTTTGGGTGTGCGTGTGCGAGAGGCAAAGGGAGGAGGAAGAGGCAAAGGCGGTGTTATCTTAATGTCAGGGCAAATCTCCCTCTGGCTGTTGCACGGTAGGCAGAGATGTTGTGTTGTAACAGCAAACATTCGCACCAACAGACAACAGCCTGCAGCCTTCTGCTTTCCATAGGGCGTTTATTTGCACATAAATAAACTAATGATGTGCACACACACACACACACACACACACACACACACACAAAGAGGTTGTGGTTTGTTTACATATGCATTTGTCAGACACATAGGGATGTTTTTATTCATGCTGTTTGAAAGAGAAACAGGGAGGATGCTTGATCTCTCTCTCTCTCTCTCTCTCACACACACACACACACACACACACACACACACACACACACACACAGACACGCGCAGCACCTGCTTGTCACTGCCGCATTATTGCAGGTAATGTAATAAGCTGCCTGTGTGTGTGTGTGTTTGTGTGTGTGCGCGCATGTGTGTGTGCAGGGTGTGTGCATTGTCAGAGGCCATCTCAAGTGTCCCTGGCAATAGGGCTGCAGCTGGGGGTCAGAGGTCAATGGTGACATGTGTCTCTGCCCTCCAGATGCCTTGTGGGAAGCCAGCAGGTGTAGATCTATCTATCTATCTATCTATCTATCTATCTATCTATCTATCTATCTATCTGTCTATCTATCTATCTATCTATCTTTTTTTACATGTATGCACAAATTGCACACAGCCTTGCACATATTAAATTCCGACATGTCAGTTCTTGCATTTAAAGCTCAATACAGGTTTAAAATTTTGTGTCCTGATTGACCAACCAAACAACCGACCAATATCTCACCCACAACCCAGTTGATCTCCTATGACCTTCTCCCTCTTTACTCATGAAGACGATGAGCAGTATATATCCTGTGCATTACTGTCATCTAGTGGAATAAAGTGTGAACTGCAGGATAAATTGGAAACCCAAAACCCACCAACCCTCTTATCCGGAATGTTTCCAGTGTTTGCTTAAGTGAGGCTCTGTTTTATAATTTCAAATAGTATACGATTTTATTACATACAGATAATAACAATGGTCTGTTTTATAATACCAAACCCAAGTTAAGTGTAGTATATTTGCAAAGCAGTTGAACATTTACAAATTGACTAAGAAACTTTGAAATAGGAATATCTTGTTTTTTCTTTTTTTTTTTTTTTGTAAAACTAAAGTATGATGGTAATATTTATTGTCCTCTGCCAAATATCATACAACAGAAGGTGCACCAGAGGTGGAAGTGTGGCCTTGTTCTCCGCCCAGGTGACAGCCACGGGCCAGTGGGAGCACACAGGCTTTATCTGGTGTCTAGTAAACAGGCCCTTCCCCCAGCCGGCCCTCCTCCGGCTTTTGTTGACTCGTCTGCAGCTCAGCTGGACAGTTTGTTCACTAAAGAGCTTCAGTAAAACACCAGGCAAGGTGAATGGAGACAGGCAGCTGGTCCAGATGGCATCCTGAGCGTTTGTTTGAGATGGGAGAGTCAGTGGAAAGCACCGTGGCTGAAAGCCCCGAGAGGTGAGAGCGACCTGTGTGGTGATCATGTGACGCTTCGCTTCCGCTCCTTCCTGTGACATCTTTGGTCCTAGAGGTTGTGATACCCACTTGCAGATAATTGTTTATCCCTGTAGATGCACGCCAATAAATACTCACATGGTTAATTATAGGTATGGAAGGAAAACCAAACCAAAACAGAGCAATCCACCCCATGTAAGTCTCTGGAAAATGTGATTTTTAGCTGTTCTGTTTAAAGCCTCCTGCTAAAACGGATGATTTGATCCTTTCATGTGTTTGGGAAGCAACAAAACAAGTCGGTCAGAAGATGGAACCAGCGCTGGGCACTAACCTGGTGATGTCACAATAAGCCTCGTCCATAATGGCGTCTTCTGCAGGTCAAACTTTTTGAGAAGCAGGCCACGCAAGAAGATTTTTCCTTCGCATTGCTTAAAATGGCAACATTAAAGTTTGAGCTGTAGTGTCTCTTTTCACCAATATTGAATGAAAGTAATGGCTTGTGAGGAGCTTGTTGTTCGTTGCTTTGCTGCATCTTCCACGTTTTTATAAAACAAGGAGGTAGCAATGCCCCCTGTGATGTCACAAAGGGTTAACTTCGAGAACAATGTGTTTTAGCACAACTCAGTAAAAGAAACGGGGTCGTACACCAACAGAAACGCTATTGTGTTCTAAACTATAATGTATCTACGCATGATTAAGGATGGTTGAAATCGAATAACAATGACCGCAGTGTTCCAATCTGAACACAGGGGGGCAGTGCTATCTTGAGTATGACCCAGAGGCCACCACAAATTGGCTGTTTGGAAACTCGGGACTTGGTGACTGGATTCTTGAGATTCTCTGAGGCCGCTTTGACTTTTATGTTGCCGCAATAAAACCAGTGAAACGTCTTTGTGTGAAGCATTGAATTCATGTGTTTTGCAGCCCAGATAAAAGTAACTTTGTCTTCCACGTCCCTGTGATTCTTTGATCGTTGTGCATGCATGTTTGTGCTGAATGAATTTGTCTTCTATACATTTCATATTTGAGCTGTAAGCGTGGCGTGCTCCAGTGGACTGTGATGTTGTTGCTGGAATGTTCCCTGACCAGATTTTTATGGCCTTTTCCCCACGTAAAGGCTCCTCTGGGATCAAACCAAAGTCTTCCTCGACAGACAGTCGGGATTTCTCTGTATATTTGTAGAAATTCCCCCTGACAACCACAGAACAAATCTAATAAAGTCTGATCACCTCGCTGGGCTTTCTCCGCTCTCCGTGACGCTTGCAACATTCCCTCCCCATCAAACCTCGAAGGTTTTTTTTTTTTTTCCCAATCGACAAGAGATTTAGAATCACCCTGTAAGTGTTCGACATGATGATGATGATGATGATGATGATGATGATGACGATGATGATGTGTTCTAAAGTGCAAACTGATGCCTCGGCCACGTTTTATTGAGCGTCTCTGCGCGCTACAAATGTATCCACTTTTTGGAATTTGTGATTTATTACTTTCCAGTTTGCTCTCTGCTCCCCCCAAACCCCCCCCCCACTGCGCCGTAAAACATCTGAGCCAAAATCCTGTGTTGTTGAATCTGTGGCGGAGAAATGAGAAACACAGGCTTTGCGACGGCTTTCAAAGGATCATCTCGCTCTTTATATGTTGGAAATAAAAACTTGACGTCAGATTTATTCCCTCCGTGTGACCGAGGATCGGTGGTGAGTTATTAGAACCCTAAATTTTACCCCGAAGAACTCGGGCTTCTCATAAGAAATAAGGCTCAACATGCACATGAAGCCATTATGAGGCCTCCACCTCCCCCGCAAAAGAAATCTTATGACCTGAACCTGAGAGAAGTCACTCGGTGGTCACTAGGCTCTGCAGCTGAAGCAGGCGAACAAAACAAAAAGTAAAGGGGGAGAAGGCAACACACGAGCAGCTGGGCTGTGACCGGTGGGAAAAGTGTCAAAGAGGTGAAGTGGCAAACTGGCAACACGGCAGCAGGTGAAACGGATTAAAGAGCCCGTGAAGGAGGGAGAAATGAGGTTCAGGTGGCGGCGGACGGGAGAACAAGGAAGGGAGGAAACTGCACTGATTAACAAAGTGAGTCATTGAGTCAATGAGCTGTGAGTCATTAGGAAAAGTCTTATTTTGCAGAGCAAGCGTTGAAGGATCTGAATAATCAGTTTTCACATCCTTGTTTTTAATTCTGGACTCCAGTGGATTGAAAATAAGGGCGTATTCACACCTGCCCAGTTTGGTTCGAACTAAACCAAAAAAGTCCCTTTTGCGAACCTTTTGGCCTGGTGTGAATACAAACCAGCGAACTCTGGTCCGGAGCAAACAGCCGGTCCGAGACCTCGCCGGAGGGGTGGTCTCGGTTCGCTTCCAAAAGAACTAACGGTTGATGTGTGAGATCGACCGCACCGTGGCTCGAACCAGTTGTGAAATCACACACTGTTTTACACGTCACAGGCTTCCGTAGCCACAACCATTATGGGAAATTATGTTTTGGTAGCATTGTAGAAAGTTTAGTAGCACGTCGTCGGACCGTCAGGCGAACATGAGTCAACAAACATGGAGATCCACGATTGTTTCCGTATTTTACCGTGTTACCCCGCCCCCCCGGACCGTTATGTCCAATGATTTGCACGATCTTAGCACACATGTGGGTTTGTTGTCAAATCCTGGGACTCTTTGCGAAAATTGCAATGTGAAAAGGAACCGCACCCAACCGAACCACGGACCAAAGAAAGCGAACTAAAGGACTTTCCTGGTGTGAAAACACCCTAAGTAAACCAATCAAGTGAACAAACAAACAAACAAACGAAGCATATTCAGCCCTCTGTTTACAGCCTCCAGCAAAAATTGATGCTTCGTTTGACATTCCAAATGTTTGAAGGGGGATAAAAACAAGGCTTTTTCAGAGGGAGGGGCCAACAGGGTGGTGATGTCACTAACGTGGGAAATGTATCGATGTCCATTATGACGTCACAAAGGGATGTTTTCTATACTGGTGTTTTTCAACACAGTTTGTCTGAAAAGTCAAGAGACGCTGATTTTTGTTGGAATACTTTGAATAAGTCGCTGCCCCTTATGATCTCCAGGAACTCAGACTTGTGCAAAAGCAAAGAGCACAACATCCCGATGAATTAATGGAACTGGTTCAGCTATGGATTATTTATGGGATGAAGTACATGTAAACATGTTACACAGTATTGAGGCTCAACTAGGAGTCAAACCAGTGATGGATGGAGGAGTCGCTCACCAAAACAACCTACTTTCCTCTGATTGGCATCATTAAGCCATTATTTTCATGGCATGGCAATAGCATTATTACTATCATTTAGTGTAATAATGCAAAATCCATTAAAATGCAGTTACTGGTTGAAAAACACCTGCGGTCGCTGCACAGCATCCAACACTCACTGAGCAGCGATTTTATCTGTCGCTGCCGCAGCCAACAGACGGCTGAACGCGTGCGGCGGCCAATCTGAGTCCGCCATCACAAACCCAGGCAACGTGACGGCTAACAGTCTGATATAAAAGTCAGTAACTCAATATCGGTGCACCGAGGGCCTAATGCAGAACACATCACAAGCCCGAGTGAACAGGCTTTGATTTTTTTTTTTTTGTGTGTGTGTGTGTGTGTGTGTGTGTGTGTGTGTGTGTGTATTTTGGTTTCCCCTCTTTTCATTTTAAATCTCTGTTTGGATTGCTGCAGATAGGTTGGATGCGGTCGTCGAATAGGTACCAGATGATGCAACACCGCTCGTCCTCCCCGCCTGCAGACAGAAAGCAGAGCTGAGGCGGGGGGGTGGGGGGGGGGGCATCCTCCTCATCCTCCCCCTCCTCCTCTTCCTCCTCTTCCTCCTCTCGTCCCCTCTCGGCTGTGTTTACAGCCGACATACCGCGCCTGAAGGCTGACGGCGCTCTAGAGTTTCACTAAAAAGCCTCACGCTCCGACTCCCGTTTGAGTGCGCCGGCGTGAGTGCGCGCGCGTGTGTGCGTCTCTGATTGTGAATCTAAACTTTGCTCACTGTTTATGTCTTCCCCTCCGCCCGGTTCCCCTTGCGAGTATTTCGGGCAGCGCTGCGTGACATGCCGTCCCCTCGTCCGGATAACAGGATGAAGTCGGACGCTGACAGCGGCGCTCTCTTATTGGATAATGATAGGAAGTCAGACGCTGACACGACATGTGCTCCTCACTTGTGTCCTCTTTCATCTGCTTCCAATTGTGGCTTTTAGTGTCCTCTCCCCTCGGCCCTCACCCCTTCCCACCAGCAGCAGCAGCAGCAGCAGCAGCAGCAGCAGGAACAGCCCCCGCTGGAGCTTTTAAAGAAAAGCAGCGGATGAGTAAGTTAAAGTATAGCCTGTGGACTAATTTTAGAAAATGCTGAAGCTCTCCGTATATCACCCAGATGTATGTTTATCTGCGTCCATCTCGGGCGACATAATGGATCCGTCTGCCTCGCAAAACTCAAAGGGAAACAGCCCCCTTTTGAAGGCTGGAACCCTCCAGGGCCCCGGCCTTATCTCCGTGCACAGCTTCATTTAGTTTTAGCTGACAGAGGTATCTGTTTGTTGGCCAGGTGGGCACACCCACACACACACACACACACACACACACATACACACGCACACGCTAGGAGAGAAAACCCCTCACAGGATGTCCTCAACGCAGCCCACCTTCCCATCACCCATCCTCCTCATTCTCCTCCCTCATTCTTTCCCTTGAACTGTAACCTCCCGCCTCGCCTCTCCTCCGCTCTCCTCTCCTCCCATGCACTCTGTTTTGAGGTTGACGTCTGCTTTCAGCATCACACTGCCATGTAATCAGCAGCCAATTCTGAGTTTTGTTTGAATTGAAAAAGAAAGAGAGACGGAGAGAAAGAGAGAGAGGACGGTAAAAAGGAGCTGGGAAGCGTCGACTTGACACTAATCCGCTAATGCAGATGGAATGCCAGTCTGGATGAAGACGGGACGAGACGACAGGTACAAGCTGCTGTCAGAAGAAAGCCACAGAAGAAGAAGAAGAAGAAAGCGGCTGCGAGCTTGTAAATAGATTATTGTGAAGAGATTAGCGCAGGTGCTCCAACAGCACAACCTTGGAATGCGACTGGAATCTGTTTCAAATGTTAAATCTCACTCAGTCATCCTGAAAACTCTCCGATCTAAAAGCTGTTTTTCAGCTATTGTGTGAGCGATCAGCTCCCCCTCAGCTGTGACGAAAACCAGGAAGCTGCCAGCTGCCATCAAAAAAACCACAGAAGAAAACAAAGAGGAAGAGGAAGCGACTGTGAGCTTGCAAACAATGAATGCTGCTAATGAGATTAGCGCAATTGCTGCGATTGCGTTGCCTAGTAGGCCGGCAGGATTGGCGAGATTTCGCTGCGCAATCTGCCCACATGTTCCCCCTTAAATCCACTGAAGAAGACAAAGAAATACAGGAAGCGGCTGCTGCTAATTAGTTTAGTGAACAGTTGTGGCTATTTTCTATTTGCTTGAGTGTCGTTAAGGGGTTTGGGAAACATGGATGATTCCATGGGCCCGGCAGTCATGGGGTCCCCAGAGGATAGTGCTGTGTATCGGAGGGGCTCAAACTGATTTTTGGTTACCGGACCCAAAATTGCTTTCTGTGCCCCTGGCGATTTGTGCCAGAACCATTCGCCATTTTCAAGAACAGCTTTTCTTTTTCCTGGTGGAAAAAAATGTTTTCATAGGGGTTTACCAGTTAAATGAATCACTACAGGATGTAGTGATTAAAGACAAGGAGGCAACCAGCAGGAAGCCTCGAGCTCTCTGAGACAGGATCAACTCGTGAGAAAACATGTGGAGTGATACAAGGTTTGTCAAATCCCCATCTAAATTTTGCTGAAAGTGCCTGCACTTTTCTAAATGTTTTCCATGAGCTTTTTTTTCCTGATGTATACGTGAAACAAATGTAACTTTCCGTCAAGTGTGGAAATCAGAAGCTTACTTCTAAATGCTGTGTGTGCTTTGCCTTCCCCCACCCTCGTCAAAAGAGAAGGTCAGGGTGGAGAAAAAAAAAGTGTGGGAGAGATGTTTACAGAGTGGATGTTTGCCTGGAGGACACTGTTAGGGTCTTCACTCTGTTCCGGGTTAATGATGAACTCGCTATGAGAAGGTGGCCAACCTCGTCCGTCCTCGCTGCGTGAGTTAAAGCCTCTCGGACGTGTTAAATGGACGCGAGATAACAGCTTCCTGGCTCATTTCAGCCCGCTAAGTTATTGCTCTCCATCCTCGCCGCATTTAATGCATCACCTGAAGCTGCCCGGGCTGGCGGGGGCTCTGACTGCCGGGGTGACGGACGGTGTCAAGCCCGCCCGCCCGCCGCCTGCCAGCCCGCACTCAGAGCCAACAGGCTCAAGGCCGGGCTGTGTGTGTGTGTGTGTGTGTGTGTTTCCTTTCTGGCACAATCAACATTTTCCCGGTTTGTCGTTTGGTGCCTACAAAAGAAGGTGAAAAAGAACAAAAGAGTCGCCGCCTTGATCAGTGGTGGCAGGTGTGAAAACAATCAGGGCGGAGGGAACAAGATTAGTGAAATGAACGACTCAAATAATCAAACTGCAAACGAGTCAGTAAACCCCCCCCCCCCGCTGACCCCGCCTCTCCAATCTTCAGGTTTCGCCCACTGATAACGAGCCATTAATCACAGCTGTGGTGGTTCAGCAGGTTGAGTTCACACTGTTCACAGCCAGAGAGTTTTCTCCATCCCCCCTCTTTTTCATTGCTACTGAGCTGTCTCAGCTGGTTTGTGGTGCTTTTCACCGCCCCAAAACGAATCCAGTCGAATTAAAAACAAATGCCTTCGTTGTCACAGCACGACTGTCCTATAAAAAATGTACGCGCAGCCGCCTTGGTGGTTGAAAAGGGAGTAAATAAAAAGAAAACCCAATTTGTCATGATTGTCGGCTGATGGCTGATTTATGGCAGAATGAGCTCCTTTAACCAATTCAGCTCAGACGTCGTTCCTTTGGAGACGTTCAGTCAGTCAACAAATTTTATAGATGCAAATCCACAAGCGTGTCATTATCTGCATCATACCAACATTTTTAACCATGCAGGCTCCGACAGCACAGGCTAGCAGCAACTAAGTGCATGTTTTGGAACAGAGTTGTTGGTGTGTGTATGATTCTTTTTAGTTTGTCATTAAAAAAAAAAAAAAAAAAAAAGTATATTAAATCTATAAAACGGTGTGAACTATCACAGAGGTTTACAGTCACTCAGGAGAGTTGTCTTCTCCTCCATCTGCACTGACAGGTCCCTGGTGTGGATACACTTTCAGGGTTCTGGCACGAGCGCTGGGTCTCTGGATGTGTGTGTGTTTGTGTGTGTGTGTGTGTGTGTGTGTGTGTGTGCGTGTGTATTTTTCCTGAGATTGAGTTCTGTTTTTCTACAGCGCGTGCGGTAGCGAAGACACGTTAGACTCAGCGTTTGTTTTAAGGCCTGCGGATTCATGTGTGGAGTCTCAACAGTTTAGGAAAACCCAAAGTTTCTAATGTTCTCTGACATTTTTTTCCAAGCTTTTGATGGGGTTGAGGGATGAAATGAAATGTGTGCTTTCATTGAAATCAAATCAGTGGAGTTTAATATATTTATTTTTGTAAGTCAAATCAATTGATTTTATTGATCCAAAGCCAAAAATAAAAAAAAAGTGAAATAAAACTATAAAAATATATTTTTTCTCGCCGAGCCCTTGAATTCCTCGTAGCAGCCGCTAGAGGGCGGTAATGACTTGCGCCTGTGCTCTGCTGCTCGCTGACAAACTTAACCAGACGGAAAATCGCTGAGCTCCGCGTAACCTAAAAAAAAACAACCCACGAATATTTAGCCTCCCTTTGCATACATGTCACATCTCTTTAAAAGCCGGATGACGTTGCGACTGCGTTGTCAAGTTAGTCTGCGACAGAAGCTCATCTGAGAGGGTCTGCAACTTTCTTTTGTCTGAGCCAGACACCCAGATGAAGATGCCACCCAGCAGGGCGCCGAGGACAACCCGCAGCACTTCCAAGGTCTCAGACGGACAGACAGACAGACAGACAGACAGAAGGAGGAAACGGCAGCATCCTCTGAAACACCCAGATTGTCCCCCCCCCCCCCCCCCTCCTCGGACACGGACCCCCATGCAGGGCCATAAATCCGGGGGGGGTCGGATGGGCGATGAATGGCTCTTATCTTGGATAAATATTTGTCCTCAGCCCGCCTGCACGCAACAACCCCTCCGTTTCCTCCCTGGGATTATTCCCAGAGTTGATCAGCGACTTATTTTCACAACACACACAGACACACACACCTACACAAACCCGCTCTCGTCTTTCGTGCCACCTCGCCGCCTTTGCACTTTGCGGTCGCGCCGCGCCGCGCTCACCCAGCAGGTTATCTCCCAGGAGCACCGTGATAAAACATGCCTCACAGCCCTGCGGGGTTGCGTGCAGGCCTGCTTGCAGCCCAAAGTTATAATTTCCAGCGAGCATCAGAGTAAACAGTCTGCAAATTAAAAAGGGGATGGGGGGGGGGAGTCAAGAAGGGGAAACCCCACTGTTTGCACCAGAAGAAATCAGCCTGATGACGGCATCTCCTGGTGTGATTTA
This sequence comes from Nelusetta ayraudi, assembly GCF_046127955.1. Classification (NCBI taxonomy): domain Eukaryota; kingdom Metazoa; phylum Chordata; class Actinopteri; order Tetraodontiformes; family Monacanthidae; genus Nelusetta; species Nelusetta ayraudi. The sequence continues at coordinate 6,584,624 of NW_027466134.1, forward strand.
GAGTTGAAATCCGTCTGTGTGACAATGAGGAACGTGTCAGATTCTTTTGGTGGGAGTTTATTAAGGGGGTGGGGGTGGCAGGAGGGGGGGTCAATACAGGGGAGTAAATCTGTCTGTTCTCTTCTCCTGCTCCCCCCCCCCCCCCCAGTCCTGTGGCGTGTCGAGGCAGTGGGCTGGTTCTGCCTCTCGGACTCTTCCCACTGAGAGCGGCAGAGGAGTTCGCACCAGTTTTTGCCTCCAATCCAGTGGAGGTTTCAATAGCAGCGGCGCGGCAGGGGAGGGACGCACTGCCAGCACTCAGGATACCCACTGACACACGCACACACAGAGACACACTCTCTCTCACTCACACACACACACACACACACACACACACACACATACACACATACTCCTGCCCACCAGAGACCAGTTAAATCCGCAGGAAAACTGCGTGCGCGCACCAGAGCGCTGCTCTAATCCGATTGATCGGCTGCTGCAACAATAGAGGTGAAAACTGAAGGACTACTGGACGCAACTTTGGCTATTTCCCCCCCCATCTCTTGCGATTTTGTTTTTTCTTCCTTTTTTTTTTTTAAAAAAGCCGCGAGCCACTTCTTTGACTTTTGAGAGCAACCACCATCCTTTATTAAACGTCGAAAGGTTTCTGAAAGGTAAGATCTCACCACCACCACGGTGGGTTTATTCTCTCATTTCTTCGCGTGCGCCTCTTTTCCGCTAACTTCTGCGAATCCACGTCCTCTCTTTCCCCCACATACACACACACACACACACACACACACCCTCGCCCTCTCTCTATTTCCCCCCCACTCTTTTATTCAACTTGTCTCAGACTTATTTTTAAACGCGCTTTTTAAAAACCTCCCCATAAATCCAGCTCGCCGAGCGTCTTTGAATCGGCTGCCGGGGGGGGGGGCAGAGAGCGGGCAGGGGAAGAGGTTACTGCGGTTTTACAACTCCGGGAAGTTTAAAAAAAAAAAAAGTTTCAATTGACATCAAACTCGTTTGTTCTTTTCTTTTTTCTTTCCTTTTCTTCTTCTTCTTCTTCTTCTTCTTCTTCTTCTTCTTCTTCTTCTTCTTCCATAATGCCATCTTATTATGGCGTTGTTGTGCGGCGGTGGCGGCTGCGGCTGCTGCCGATGAGGATGAACCCGGGACAGGCTGGCTTCGCTTTTGTGCCTCGGAGCGAGTTCCCATGCTCCCAGGGGTGACACGGCGGCAGCCAATGAGGGGCCGATCTATCAATACGCGCCGTATTATTTTCCCCTAAAAAAAAAGCTGCAAAGTGACGCGAGAACAAACCCTCATCATTTATTCACACATGATTAGAGACTCTCCGGGTCTCTTTTACATTTATTTATTTATTTATTTATTCATTTTTGGAAAACCCCTTTGTGCCGCTTTTACGCACCTGTGGGAGCGCAGCGATGCGCGAGCAAACTGTCACAAATTCTCCTTTGGAGAACTGATCGAAGGCTGCAGACTGCAGTCCAGCTCGTGTGAGGGGGGTATGTGGGGGCGGCGGAGGGGGTGTAATATATACATACATTTATATATTTTCCTACTCTCTCTCGTCTCATCCGGTCCATGTGAGAGCCATGCCCCCCCCGCCCCCCCTGCGAGAGACCGTGTTTAATGAGAGACATACCCGGGGAAAGAGGTGGTGGCGGTGGTGGTGGTGGTGGTGGTGGAGGAGGAGGAGGGGGGGGGGTATAGTTGAATAACTGTATTTAGCGGAGGACTCAAGCTCCTCTACTTTCTCAGGAGAATGAATCATGAGCAGCAGCAGCAGCAGCAGGAGTCGCAGCGACAACAACAATAAAAAAAAAGGAGGAGAAAAAAAGAGGAAAAAGTCTTAAAGTGGGGAAGGTCCGCGCGTCGCCGCATACCGTAACTAAACCGCGATTTGCATATGAAAACTCTCCGGCTGAAAGAAATTCTCCCCACTGGTGTTGTGCTGTAGCCGTGCACGGCGCTGACAGGCTGCGGTGTAAAAAAAAAAAAAAAAAAAGAAGAAGAAGGGGAAAAAAAAGAAAACGCACTGTCTCACCCTCTTCTCCCCCTCGGCCCACCCCTGCTTTGTGTCACCCGTCCGAAGTCATTGCTGGGAGATTAAGGACGCAAGTTTCTACTTCCTTTTTAAATTATTCATTATATCCACGCCCCTGCGAGTCTCCCCCAATGGCTACATTCACGTCGCAAAAGAAAGCCTCCACCTCCTCCTCCTCCACCACCACCACCAGCTCCAGCCATCCACCTCCATTATGCCTCCCGAGGGGCTCACGCCACACCGCGCCGCTCGACTCTGCACAGCACAACAGCAACCCCCTGCAAAACACTCATTTCCCACGATGCACCAGGCACAGGGGCTTCCCCCCCCCCGTCCTTTTAGGTGCGTTTCTTTTGGGGTGTGTGCGTGCCCCCGGATGATGGGCAGTGGGTGGATGACTTTCCCAGGGGCTCCGGGCGCTCTTTAATCACCCCCATTAATACCCACGCATCAGTCAGGGCCACCAGTAGCAACAGCAGCAACAGCAGCAGCAGCAACCCCCTCACCCTCCATCCCTTCAAAAAAAAAAAAAAAAGCCCTCTCGCCCCTGTCTGAATGGGTTTTCTTCCCCCTGCGCCCTGACCCTCCTCACTGACACATTCCAGGATGCAGCGCTAAATGCGGTCGCCTGCAGAGATGGAGAGTAGAGTGGAGGAGAAGGTGAGGGGAGAGGAGGAAGGGACGGAAAGTTGGGTCGTCCCGGTGGTTCTGATGATGCGGACAGTCGGCGGGCTTAAAGGGAAAGTTTTCCCAAAAAAGTTCTGATTTCACCCAGTCGCTGCTCGGGCTCCAACTGATACTGATGGAGGCCGCGGCGATGTTTTCTAATCCATATGCTTTTTTTTTTTGTACTGTTTCCAAAGCCTCAATCCGAGTGTCCGGAAGAACTTTGAGTTCCAACACTGACTCGAAACTGCAACATTAATTCTGTGTTATTTAGCCCAAAAAAAACCCACCCGGGTCAGGAGCCCAGCTCATGTGGCCCTTGCGGGTCGGTTCACATGCTGGCGGAACGTGATCTCCACCGAGAGGAGCGGGCGGCTCTTTGGCTAGAAACTGCGCTAATGTTGCAGTTTCAAGACAAATCGATTGTTTTCTGAGGTTTTTTATTTTGGGGCGGGGGGAGGAGCTTTTGGCCAGCTCGAGCGGAATTCTTTCCTCCTGTAAAACACCAGAATGGCTATGTGGATTAGAAAACATTCCCGGAGCTGGCCCCAAATTGGTGATGTTTCATTTTTTTGGTAAACTTTCCCTTTAAACTGTGAGTAATGTTGTGGAGAGGCAGCTCCTGTTAAGACTTCGAGGCAGCAGGAGAGGAGGGGGACAAAGGAATGCGATGGTTTGGACAGGGACACGTGCACGTGCACGCGCACGCACACACACAGCTGATAGAAATCTCCATCACTGGACCGGCGCCCCCACCACAGTCCCCACCAGTTCATTAATGAGCTGTTTAGCAGTCCAAGAACACCAGACCTGCTCTCTGACTGTAGCGCAGGTCCAGGTTCTGTGCGGTTCCCCACTTGGCTCCGAGGCGGCCCGCTCCACATCCCACACTCGTGGCTCTCCACGCTGGGCCCTGAAGTGGCGGCGGTGATGGAGGGGCGGACCTCCATCAATCTGCCTGCAGCCTCCCTTAAGGAAAACACACCCAGCGTCTTCGTACTTCTGGCCGAAATGCCCCTTTATTTGGGTTGAAATTAAATTGTCTATTACCCCCCCCGCCCGCACTACCACTACTACCACACACACGTTGTCCTGCTAATGATCTCCATGTGGCAGCAGGCAGGCAGGAGGCTTCTCCTCCTCGTGGTGGAGCAGCGGGAGAGACAGGAGACAGCGCAAACAAAGCTCCAGGAGAAAAGCGGAGGTCAGGAGCCCTCTGGTGCACACAAACGCCGGGCTACATGCCCCACGTCAGCGCACGGATAAATAAATAGCTGCCTAACAGTGCACCTGAATCGGATCAGGCGAGCGGCCGCGTTGTTGCACGTGTCGAACGTTTGTGTTTCGCTTCAATCATGGAGAGATTGCAGTCTTGATTTTAATGGTCCCCTTGGAATCGAGGGTCGCCCCAAGTGTATTTTTGGCGTCCCATGTGACCCCCGGTCTGTGTAAAACACGGTGCAAAACTTTTTTTTTTCCCCCTCCGGCTTTCTGCACATGCTTTTTTCTGCTTGTAATGACACCCGACTTCAGAGCGGGGTCAAAGCTGTTAGCGTGGATTCCTTCCTCAGATCACGCAAGTACGGATAGAGAGAGGGAGAGAGAGAAAGAGAGAGAGGCGAGGTGGGGTTGGGGGGGGGGGTAATTTTCTCGGTACTGATGTGTCAAAGACAGCCATGGGAAAAGGGGATAATCATCATTTCCTCTATTGGCGAAGGAATGGCAAGCCGTACTTGTCCTTTAATCCTATTACACAGACTCCGCGGCTTGCCAAGTGGAATACGCGGGATGTGTTCCACCCCGAAAAAAAATGAAAGACTCGGCGAGATCCGCAGAAAGTGAAAGGCGCGCACGCACACACACACACACACACGCGCACACACACACATGCTCGAAACTATAAATGTTGAAACGAGCTAATAAAAAGTGGCAGCTAAACAAAAGTTGTCGCTGCCATTGTGGACTCTTCCCGTTTATATAATTAAACTGCAGGCTTGTATGTATATTCTCCAGATGTAGCTGTTCTTTCTGGGCTTTTAGATGTAGATGGGATATTTTTGGTGAGGGGAACTTGACGAGGCCTGCGTGTGTGTGTGTGTGTGTGTGTGTGTGTGTGAGAGAGAGAGAGACCGTGCTGGTCTGTGTAGCGGCAGGAGGCCTCTGACATTCTGCGATGGTGGTTCGGCGTTCAGGTGGAAGACTTTCAGTCTGGTCACATGACCGACCGCAATCTTAATGTGAAAATGACAAAACCGTCGTGGCCGCGTGCGACTGACGCTGTTGGTAGGGGATGAGGGCGTGGGAGGAGGTTGGTGGCCTGGATTGGTCGACGACGACCCTGCACATGCCACCTACAGTATTAATAGACGCATCTTTGTTCCCAATCGACACGTTTACCGAGTGCAGCGAGAGCAGCCCGGCCGTGGAGATAAAGATCTGGACTCTCTGAGCGAAGCTGAACCTCAAAGTTCCACCGCTAAGGCGGCTTTCCCCCCCCCTTCTCGCTCTGTGAAGTTCAGCCGTGCGTCGGCAGGCTGTGACGGCCCAGACAGAGACACTGACAGGATCTGTCAAGCCCCCCCCCCCCCCCCCCCCCACTACCCTCCTCCCACACAGCAATCCCCCCCCCCCCCCCCCCCCCCCCCGCCCTCCCCACTCGGCTCAGCGTGTTTTTCAAGGCAGATAATGCAGACGTGAAGCTGTTTTTCGTGGAGCAGCTGCCGGCCGCTCCTCTGGTTTTACTTATACGCCTCCGTGTATGAAGGAAATGAAACGATGGACAGCGGAGAGTAGAGCGGCGGGAACAAAAAAGGCCGGGATGTTTTTTTCTTTGTTTTTTTTCTTTTTGAGAGATTATTTGTTGATGAAAAAAAAAAAAAACGCGATGGGGAGGGGGAAAAAGTGAGGAGGAGGAGGAGGAGGAGAAGACGGAAGAGGAGGGGGAGGGGGGTCATTAAAAGGACACCATCGCGCTGGAAGCAAATGGTGGTAAAGTATCAGGCTAATCTGCCGTCATTACGCTGATTAAATCACCAGGGATTTGCCGTTCCCATCAGCTGCAATCAATGGGGGCAAAATCAATAGACAGGAGATACGTGAGAGGCACTCAGCCGCGGCGCAGACCCCCGGACTCCCTGTGAGCGCCGGTGAAAGTTAGCAGGATGAAAAAAAAAGACAAAAGAAATGTTTTATGCGACATTTACTTTTTTTCCTTTCTTCTGGAATCGTCGTTGCGAGTCGTCCTTCACTTCTTACCTTTTGCTCTCCATTGACTCAGCCAGTGTCAATATTGATAAAGGCTAAAACTTTAAGCAGATGGATTTTGCGCGGGATCAAGATGAAAGTCAAAGAGAGAGTCGAAGGCAGCAGAGGCTTTCTGCACATGCCACCAACCACATTGTTAAACTCTTAAACCATGGGTCTATTTGTTTCTGATTATGTGAAAAAACAAAGCAAGCACAAAGTAAGAATGGATAAATCCAGCTTCATGAAAAAACAAACAGCAAATACGAGCTACTTTGAGCCACATGCTAACTATTTTTCATGCTATATTGATAATGTGGTACAATGTCTGAAAGCCCCATAACCACAAAATGTTACCTTGCCAAGTCCATATCTCCCTCAGCGGGAGCTAATTAGCTTAGCCGGCGGTAAGTTAGTCAAGCTGAGCACATGGAGCAGAAACAAGGTCGGCACTCTCTTAAAAAGGAAAAACCTGCCATTCCCAATATATTTTTTATGTTTGTTTAATCCTGGATGAATGTAGAACGTGTGCGGTCCTAACGTAGGTGGGACGTTTCTGATGCTCTGCTAACCGTTTCCTGCCATTTGGCCGGCTCGTGTGATTGGCTAATCTGTCCTCACCTCGTCTCTCAGTAACAAGTTTGGCAACAGACGGACGGGGGCTCTACCTTATTCCCAGGGCGTATTGAACATGAGAACAGCGGGCGAAATGTGAAACTCTCTGTGTCTCCTTCTCCAGAATGAGGCTGTGTAAAGGACGGAGTGCAGCGCTACTGGCGCTGCTGGGACTGCTGGGACTGCTGGGCGCTCTGGGCCAGAAGCTGCCCACAAGGGACGAGGGACTCTTCCAGATGCAGATCCGAGACAAGTCGTTGTTCCACGACTCCTCCGTTATTCCCGACGGCGCCGAGATCAGCGGCTACCTGTTCCGGGACACGCCCAAAAGGTGAAGGCAAAATGCCGCTCAGCTGCTGTTGATTCAAACTGTCCGTGTGTTGTCATGAAACCTGAACTTCCGCCGCTGACTGAGCTGTAGGTTAAAAAAACACGAAACTCGCAGATGGCCACTTCCTGTAAACAGAGAGGAAACATGATGCGGCCGACGCTGGAACGCGATCTATTATGTTGATGCGAAAAGCTAAATAATAAATGAGGAAGTCGTGTCGGTGTAATTGAGAGTCTGTTTGCCCGGTGCTGAGAGAGCAGAGAGGACCAAGGACTGAGACTGGCCGGCCGCCGTCGCAACAGTGCCCTCACTGACGCCGTGTAAACATCCGTCCCTCTAAACCCTCCTCCCCCTCCTCCTTTTTTAAATTTCTCACTCGCAGGTACTACTTTGTGGTGGAGGAGGACAACACGCCCCTGTCTGTGACCGTGACGCCGTGCGACGCTCCTCTGGAGTGGAAGCTCACGCTGCAGGAGCTGCCCGAGGAGGCCAGCGGAGAGGCTTCAGGTATTGATGGCCGACTATGCCGCAGGGGGAGGGGCAGGAGGAGGTGGGGTGAGGGCGAGCGGTGGAGGAGGCTTAACGACATGCTGCGCCTCGCGCGGAGGCGTGCGCAACGGTGTCGAGCCGCGGCCGTGATGCTAGGGACGGGTGTCTGGGTGGGTTTTAATTAAGTCACAGCCGCGGTGTCTCGTCTGACCACTTACGGGTCCAAGCCTGTAATTTCAGGGCAGAGCTGCAGTCACTCTGCTGAATCAAAGCTGTTGCATCCCTTTACTTAGGAACCGCCTGCCCTTCTTCCTCTTTCCTTCTCTGCATTTCCAACTCGTCTTCCTCTCTGCCTTGCCTCTCTCCCCAAACTTTTCGCCATCTGGAGGACATCCCAGCCAGCGTCTTCCTAGCGTGTCACATGTGCCTCCTTACATTTGAATATCAACACATTGGCGCCACCTGCGCCTTTTGTCTTAGCGGCTGTCAGATGAAATATGACGGAGTGATTTATTAGGCTGCTAGAGTCATGCATATTTAAGCTTTGACTTGAGAGAGAGGGAAGAAAAAAATTAAATTCCTCTTAGCAGGACCAGATTGGCTTTGGCTATCTGAGGGTGCTCGACTTTATTATCGCGGCAAACCTGCAAAATTCCTTCCGCGTCCTTTTCTGTGCCCCCCCGCTTGCTAAAACGTGTCCAGCGGGAGTGTTAATTTTTTGTAGTCTGCCGGCTGAGCACGCTCCCTGGTTGACAGACACAATATTATGCTTGGTGCGCTGCTACAAGGCACCTCTTTGTAGCGCAGCTTCACCCACAGGCCCCCGTGAATGCGGCGCTGTGATCTTTGGGAATGTTGTGAGTGAAAACAAGGCTGCCATGTGGGGTGGAGGGTGCGTGTGGGGGGCTAATCGTCGTTTGAGGCTGAGGGCTTTTCATCGCAACCGCACGGCGTCGACACGTTTCAACTACGGGTTGGAAATAATTCATCATCAAAAGACAAGGTGTTCTGAAATGCTGCTCAGCTGGTACCAGACTCTTCCGGGGTTAAATTTCCTGTTGCGCACCTAGCCAAACAATCAGCTAATGGGCTAGCTTACTAGCGCCATGTGTGGGCTGCTAGCAAACCCTGTGCATCTTCTCCTCTAAATAAGAAGCCCTATTGCAAGGACAGATGGCTAGCGTCGCTGCTTCAATTGTTTTGTACTCCGCTTTGGACTGTTTGGTTTCTTCAGCCAGACAAACAGATAAACAGTAGGTGGGCTCGCCCACCAGAAGAAGACAGATCTTACTACTGAAAAATAGTGAATTGTCGTACATTTCTGAGACATTCAGCTCAAAAGCACAAAAAGTGTGTTATCAATACTGCAGTCTTGGGTCGGGGTGATCTCCCAACTTTGTGATAGAACTTGAACTTGAATATTTGCTCTGCTCGTGCAGGAGAGCCTGAACCGCTGGAGGAGCAGAAGCAGCAGGTGACGGTGGATGAGGGCACCGAGCTCTTCACCTACAAGGGCAACGACGTGGAATCCTACGTGGCCAGCAGCACACCTTCTGGCCTCTACCAGCTGGAGCTGCTGTCCACGGAGAAGGACAGCAATTTCAAGGTGTACGCCACCACCACGCCTGAGTCGGACCAGCCCTACCCAGAGCTGCCCTACGACCCGCGCGTGGACGTGACGGCGCTGGGCCGCACCACCGTCACCTTGGCCTGGAAGCCGACGCCCACGGGCTCCCTGATGGGCCAGCCCGTCCAGTACTGCGTGGTGATCAACAAGGAGCACAACTTCAAGAGCATGTGCGCCGCCGAGGCCAAGATGACCGTCGACGATGCCTTCATGCTCGCTCCCAAGCCCGGCCGTGACTTCAGCCCGTTTGACTTTGCCCACTTTGGCTTCGTCCCTTCGGACATCGGCTTCGGCAAGGACAGGGGGCTCACCAGCAACAAGATATCCCGGGTGTACACGCCGAAGCCCCGGGCTGCGGACATCCAGAAAGTGTGCATCGGCAACAAGAACATCTTCACTGTGTCCGACCTGAAGCCCGACACGCAGTACTACTTTGACGTGTTTGCCGTCAACTCGGCCACCAACACCAGCACGGCGTATGTAGGAACGTTCGCCCGCACCAAGGAGGAGGCCCGCCAGAAGACGGTGGAGCTGAAGGACGGCAAGATGTCGGACGTGTTCATCAAGAGGAAGGGCAGCAAGTTCCTGCGCTTTGCGCCCGTCTCCTCCCACCAGCGGGTCACCCTCTACGTCCACACCTGCCTGGACGCTGTGCAGGTGCAGGTGAGGCGCGACGGCAAGTTGCTGCTCTCCCAGAACGTGGAGGGCATACGGCAGTTTCAGCTGCGGGGCAAGCCCAAGGCCAAGTACCTGATCCGCCTGCGAGGCAGCAGGAAAGGCGCCTCCACCCTGAAGATCCTGGCCACCACGCGGCCCAGCAGCAAGCAGCCCTTCCCCTCGCTGCCCGAGGACACGCGCATCAAGGCCTTCGACAAGCTGCGCACCTGCGCCTCTGTCACCGTGGCCTGGCTGGGCACGCAGGACCGCAACAAGTACTGCGTCTACCGCAAGGAGGTGGCCGACAACTACGGCGAGGAGCAGCGGCGCCGCGAGCAGAACCAGTGCGCCGGGCCCGAGACCCGCCGGAAGTCGGAGAAGGTCCTGTGCAAGTACTTCCACAGTCCGAACCTGCAGAAGGCGGTGACCACGGAGACGGTGGCCGGCCTGGAGGCGGGCAAGACCTACCTGCTGGACGTTTACGTGGTGGGACACAGTGGCCACTCGGTCAAATACCAGAGCAAACTGGTGAAAACAAGGAAGTACTGCTAAGTGACTCTGAACAGAAGAAAATCTATTATAAATATATATATATATATTAAATAAGTTTATTTAACTCGAAGTGATATTCTACTAAGGAGTGTATTACGGACTGACTACTCACACAGCGGATGGGCCTGCAGCTGAACGGACGGACGGAAGACATCGACCTGTATATTTATGTTTACATTTCTTCGCGGCACCTCGAGGGAGGGAGAGGTGCGGCCCATCGCGTCAGGTGCTCGCCGTCGTCGTGACATCATGCTCCCGCCGTTTTTTTTTCTCTTTTTTTTGGGCGGGGTGGAGAGGAGAACATTTTTTTTTTCTCATCCTGTCTGTTCTCTCTGTCACTGCATGACGCTGTCCATCGCGTTTGGTGTGTGCGCGCTTTTTTGTTTTGTTGTTGTTTTTTTTTTCTTTCCGTTTCCCAAAAAAAGAACCGAAGGAAGTCACAGTGGCGTCGTATTGATCGCTCTTGCTGCATATTTCACTGCGTGGTTTTAGGAAGAATTTAAATTATTTTATACTTTTTTTTCCCGCTCTCCTGTTTGTTTTGTGTTTTGTTTGTTTTTTTGCATTGAGGACAGTCATGATACAACTCCAGTGGGACGATGATGAGGAAGTTGTCGTGTAGCTCAGACATTCCCTTATTGTATCTCAGCCAGTGTTTTTTGCTCTAGAGCCCATCTTGTAAATGTGTTCTGTGCTGGAGACGTGTATTATTATCACTTTGTTGCTGTGTGTGTGCGCGTGCGTGTATGTGTGTGTGAGTGATGAATGTGAATGTGTGCGCGTGTGCGTGAGAGAGACGTGTACAGAGATGTCCTGCCAATATTCATGTACATAAACTCTAAATATAGAACAAGTAATCCCTCTGTCACCCCGGGTGTCGTGTTCTTTTGCCGAGCAGTTGACAACCGCAGGAGATGAAAGGCCGCGCTGCGAATTTGCGTTTACAGGCTCCGCAATTAAATGAGCATTGCATAAGCCGAACTTGATCCTGGCGATTTGAAAAATCTGGATCCTAAAAATGATTTGTGACAAGCACACGGCCAAGTCTGGAGGTGGGGATGTGTGTGGGGGGGGGGAGCATTTGCTGCAAATAAGTTGAAGACTTTTTCTTTGGACTTTGCCCCGATTAGTTCACGACCGACATTAGCAATCAAAACCAAGGGCCGCACATTAAAGGACGCTCGTAAATCATCTCGCATCGCAACGTGCAAGTGAATGCATTCCTTTGTTTCTTGTCGGAGAAAAATGTTTCAAACGTTTGAAAGAAAAAACGTTTGCTTGAAAGCTGCTCCGGCAGATGAAAGTAGGAGGCTGGAATGTAGGTTGGAAGTTTGTTTAAGGCTGCAGCACAGACCATCTGTTGCACATGGTGCCCTGCTAATGTTTGTTTTCGCATGGAAGCAGTTACACTTTATGCAGCGTTGCTGCGCCTCCACGCTAATCTCTGCGCTGATTGAATACAAATGTGGCTTCGCAGGATGCTGTCGATTAAGACGCAAACGCACATGAAAGTTTCTCCTTTTTTCCTTCCCTTCTCTTCCCTGGCTTTGCACGCCGAAAACTAGCTGTGATTTAATTTTAAGGCAATAGGAGCAGTATAATCCTCCACTTGTGTCTGAAAAATTAAAGTTGCCCAAACAATAACATGCACCACTGCTTACTGTAATACACAGAGCTCTAGCTGCTACAGTCCTCTGCCAGTAGTCTACCCTGCTAGCTTACAGTGTGAGCAAAATATCCGGGCTTTTTTGGAAGGGACTTTGAGCACACATCAATAAATAGTAACAAATAAATAGAAATAGTGATACATTTGAGATTAAAAATCACTTCCTTCACTCGACTGAATCATTTCTCCTGTCTGCAGAGAGTGTTGCAAAAGACTGAACAGGTAGAACTCTCATAAAGAAAGCTTCACATAGGGCTTGTACTAGCATGTAAAGAAATAAATTATCAAACATATTTATGTTTGATAATTTCCTGCCTCAAATACTGTCAGTGCAGAATGGAGAAAGTAACAAAACAATCAAAAAACAAACAAAAACGATGTGACAATGTGTTGGTATAGCTTGATTAGCCTAGCCTAGCCATGTTGGAAAATGCCAAAACAAAAGCAAGAGAAAATAAAACTCCACAGTTTTCTTCTTTGTTTGCCAACTCCATCTATTAAAAGGTTGGTGATTCACTTCAACAAGTCAGCATCCATCCTAAATACTTAAGTACCTGTTTTCACCCGCACTACTTTCTGCTGTCCGTCAAAAAATTTAAGCTATTAAAATGCTAGATGGTGGAACTAGCATTAGGAAAGTTCAAAAGTGTAACTTAAAAGAACCAAACAGAACAGAATGCATGAAAAGAATCAAACACAACAAATTATGGAAACATTTTTGTGTTGATCCAAAAATGTTAATGCTGCAAATTCTCAGGAGGACAACCAAACAGAAAGGAGGCGTCGACAACAAGTTGTCATTGTACCTTGATTATCCTAACCTAGCCAGGTTTGCTTGTTAGCCTGCAGAAGCAAACAGAAGCAAGATTTTTTTTTTCCTCCCTACAAGACAAAAGGTCAGTTATTCACTTTGAAAAGTCAACCTCCTTTCCAGAACTTCTCCTGGAACCTGAAGTATCTCTTTTCACCTGCGCTACTTTCAGAGTGTTTTCATGTGTTGTGGTGAGTCTCAGAGCAATGTCGTGATTTAAACAGTCGACGTCTGGATGAATTGTTTTTTTCTTAAAGTAGGAAAAAGCTAAAACAAAAACCAGATGATCTGATGCTAAACATGCCGCAGCACAGCAATCTCTCTGCTGGCCTTTAACCCCTGTTTAAGCGCACGCACACTAAAGAGAGAGAGAGTGAGGGAGAGGGAGAGAGAGAAAATCAGAGAATCGGATGACTCGCGTTACTGTTTAACCACTGGAGAGAGTTAACCACAAATAAGCGGAGAGAAAAGCCAGACACACATCAGCGCACGTATCCACACGTTCCAATTAAGAGCAGAGTCTCAGGTGGACGGAAAGCCTCCCTCTGTTGTGGCCAAGAAAAGCAGCTGCCGCTCGTGAGCGGCCACGTTTCCATCCCGACCCCAATCGCGGGAGGGCTGAACTCCCGATTCCTTTGCCGTCAATCACGCGGCTCCCGGTGGCGGGAGGCTCCACCTGGCTCGCGTTAACCTGCCTGCCGCTGCCCTGGAATAATCCGGAAGGGCTTCTAGAGGGCTAGCGCGGTAGCGATGTGGCTACTCGGGCTAATTACCATAAAATTTGAAAACAAACCAAAACCCTGAGTGTGTGTGAGGACCTTCTTTTTGGGAGAAGCCGCAGCTCTCGGGTGGACTTCCAGGATGGAAAAATAAAGAAGTGCGGGGCTCCCTCCTCTTCCTCCTGCGGAACATCTCCTCAGACAGAGGGACCTCTATCCCCCGAGCTAAACATCTGCAGGGCCGTCGGTGTTTATCTTCTGAGTGCAGGGCTTTGATGTGTGACTTTCTGTATATATATACATGGGAGTGCGCCGAGCAGACGTAACAGCGGTCGGGGGGTAAGTGCTGGAATAATCACGGCAGCGCACGGAAAAGAGAGGAGAACTGGCTCGCCATCCCTGGTCGGGCTACCTGTGTCAGATTACCGTCAACAAAGAGTCGCTGCTGATTTACAGAGTCAAGAAAAGTGAAGAGTCCTCGACTTTAACTTGGAAATGGTCTACAAAGACTCGTCTCAGAGGCTTACGGTTGTCGTCAAATGCAGTGACGGACTCGAATCGGATCGAAATTTAAACCCACGTTTTAATGCTTCCAAAATGTGAAGCGATCGAGTTTAAATCTACATTAAAGGCAAAAGAAAGACACTGGAGGCAAAAGACAATGACATTGGAAGATGTGCAACAACACTTTATACACTCGCTGAGCGGCATTGCTGTTGACTGACAGCAACAAGCGTTGCCTCAGATGTGGGTGTCGCTCTCCCGCCCCAGAAGAAAGACTTAATAACGTCGCTCGTTGTAGGTGCAGAACACCCCGCGGCCCCGGCTTTTGTTTGGCTCTCTGCCTTTGATACCCCAGTCAGGGTTTCTCTCCAATTTGTTGTGCAATCTGATCTCCAAGAAGCACTTTTTAAAAATGCTTTTACACCGATATTTTACTTAAGGAAATGTCCATGTGGGGAAGAAAACCTACTTTTTCTCATGTTTTAACATTTCTGGCAGACAGACATTGAGTTTCCATAAAACCTTGCACTGTACACACTTTGAGAAACAATGTACTAGACAGTTGTGTCATCACAGTCTGGTGGCACAGAAACCCAACAAAGTTTGTTCAGAAATGACGATTTAGTTGTTGTACCCACTCATCCATCACAGTGCAAAAGGTGGATAACTTCTCTTCAACCATTGGAAGGGTTTCCAGGGCTTTACAGCAAAGGTTTAGATGCACCCTAATGCACATTAAAACCCAAATCGGGCACAAAACAGGAAAACCACACCTGTGTTGTTGCACGTCTTGGATTCACCTATATCCAACACCATCTAAAGCCCCAATTCCACTGCCCAAAAAACATCACCGAGCCGCGCGACAAAACGGGTCAGACAACCCGACAAGCGACCCGGGTCGAAATCGGCTCCGATCGGCTCCGCACCAATCGGCTTGCGATGGAATCGGGAAACCCGGGACAACGCCACCTTTTTTACCTGCCGCACGGGCTGACGTTGAGCGTAACGTGCGCTAAATCATGATATCGCGCCAGTCGCGGCGTATATCAAGCACCGATGCAAAGGTTTTCCATCACGTTCCATCAGCACAAAATGGACCAGACGCCGAAAACAATCGCTGCACGGCGGGAAGCGGCCGCGGAGGTGCGCGCCGCTTCAAGTCTGGCGGCAACGACGTCGTCACTCCACTGCAGCCAAAAGTGACCAACAACTAAGAACACTGGCCACCGCCGGACTCTTGAATTCTGTAGAACTTCATCATGCGATCTCAGCGCGATGACGTCAGCAGACACGCAGCGGTGAAAGCGGAGGGGGTGCAGCTTGCCAGTGGGGGGGGGGACGACACTCCGCTGGGTTTGGTGCGTGGACACGGAACTCAATGCCGATTGCTTCCGCGATGACCCGCGTCCAAAAACATGGTGACATCCCGCTAATTTTAGTGGAACAGAGGCTATAAACTCAAACTAATTAGTGGGTTGATCAGTAATATTAAAGCAAACTTGCTGTATATAAAAAAAAAACCTTTGATTTGAGCCTCAGCAACATTGATCAGTGAGATCTAACACTTGAAATCTTAACGATTTGGTTGCAAATTGAAATCATGGCTGCGTCTACGAGAAGACACAAAAACAACTTCTGTGCACAGAAATGACATCATCTGGATTTCCCATCAATCGGAAATGATGTGAAGAAAAGTTTTTACTGACTGCAACAACAGCAGCAGCAGTGCAGCAATGATGCCTGTTTTAGATCCACACGCACACAACACACACATACACACAAACACACACCAGCAGCAGTTTGGTGACCCAGCCGTCACGCTCTGCTGACACAGCCTGTGTGGCCGCGCTGAAAGCTTCCTAAACTGATCTGAGGGCAGCGATAGCCCCGTGTTAATGGCGGGCCTGCTACCGAATCTATGTCATTACTACTTTTACATTTGTTAATGCCGGGTCATTACACTGTAAAGCCCATAATAACCTAAACAGCCCCTTTATGCATGAATGTAGGGTACATTCACTTAGCTTAGGATAAAGACGTAAACAGCGCGCTCGCGTCCTAATCCGTGGCGCGCTTTTTCAGCGGCGCTCTCCACCCCCCACCGCTGTGCACAGACTGTCGGCCTGGGGCGCTTCCTCCCGAAAGAATTGCTCCATTCGGAACTCATTGGAACGTCATCAGCGCACACATCACTTCCTCCGAGCTTCCTGCTAACGTTGATGTTACACAAAACTTAGGAAGCTAGCTTAGGTTAAGGTTTAGCTTGCTAAACACAGCAGTTCATTTTCCCTCCCAGAGGTGGTGAGACTTGATTAGTTAACACAACACTTCTTGTTATGTTAAGGAGATTGAGACTGTAATGGCGCCTTAATAGCCACATTAAAAGAGTTAGTGCCAGTTGACATCATGCATTACTGCCGGTTGAAGGCGCAATGAGTGATGGGTGGTGATCTTTTGGTAAGAGTGAAGAATCATTCTTCATTTTGGGTCCACTGGAAGTAGCCTGGACTGAACAACTTGACAAAATGGATGGAGTGTAATTTCCTGACAGAAGGCTCAACACATTCTTCTTCGTCGTCGTCTTCTTCAATGAGGTTAAATTGCAACAAAATGTTTGCATTGCTGCCACCTTCAGGTTTCATTTCCCACAACCAGCCCACTTTTCCATTTCCATTTTCCACCAAATTCTTTTAGTCAGTGCCTTCACGCCCTGGTCCTTCCAAACCACCGTTGAAAAGCACAACTGTTGGTGAACCCTAACCCGCCACCTGAGGAAATAATGTCACCACTGTGTTTTGTGTTTTTTGCCGCCACTCTAATTTGTAACACAAGTGAAACTCCCACTGCTACTGTCCCTTTATGGAGGAGCTTTAGGGTTTGTCATTTAGAAATGTGCTTTGTGTGTGTGTGTGTGTGTGAATGCTTCTTGCTGCTCAGCCTCGAGGTGAGTGACACTTTTGGGCAGAGATTGTGAAAAAAAAATAAGGGAGCAGAGCCTCAATCTGAGTCCAAACAGAGACAGACAGCAAACAGACGGGCACGCTGGGAGGCCTTTCACAGCAACTTCCATGGCAGAAGAAAAGCAGGGGAACACGGCCGCTCTCTGAATGAAGAGGCTCGGCTGCCGATGGGTGCGGGGGGTTGGTGGTGGCGGTGGAGTGGGAGGTGAAGGTGGGGAGGGTGTGCTTGGTACAAAGCAACCAGAGCAGCTAAATGAAATGATTCGGCCTTACGCTGGTGCCGCGGTCTTGGAAATCTCCAAGGTAAACAGTGCGAAATGAAATTATACCCTTCTGAAATCTGGCGGCCCAGTCCAAAGGGGCGCTCGGGGGCGGGGGGCTCGGCGATGAAAACGATCGGCCGGCCCCGCAGGAACGGGATTGCTGTCGGCGGCTCGGCTCCAAAAAAACCAACCCCTGGCGTAAGTCTTGATTTAGCGGAGGAGCTCAAACGGCAGGAATCTCCGAGGCTTCCGTCCAAACCAACCCATCCCGACTTAGAGCCCCCCTCTTTCCTTTTTTCCAAAGGAAGGGCGGAGGGAGAGAGAGAGGACCAGCAACGGATCCCTCGGGCACGGCCTGTCTCAGACGATCTCCATTAGGATAACTCCGAGACAACGGCTGGCTCTCCAGCTCCACTTCCACTTGGTCCCGGCTGTACATTTAGCTCTCGCTGCAGCCTTATAATCATACTGACCGTATTCTTAGAACGTCTATTTGAGGATCTCCTGGATCGGGATCCTCTCATTATGCTCGTCCAATTGGCTGCTCCGCCGGCTGTTTGCATGTTGCGCATTAGCTTCAGTGCTACGAGTGGGGCTTGTTTGTATGTGTGTGTGTCGCCGTGCTCCCCTGTGCCCGGGCGCCGTTTGGGGTGGTCTTCCTCCCCCCCCCTCCTTCCCTGCTCATGAAATGGCTCCTAAGTGCCTGTAATTTCTCACGCTTCATCTGTACTGTAATTTCAGAAAGAAAAAAGAGGAGGAGGGGGTGGTGTGTGTGTGTGTGTGTGTGTGTGTGTGGGGGGGGGGGGGGGGGGGAGGGGGGGGGCTGCTGCCTCTGAAGACCCTCCGTTAGCAGTGACCCGGAGGTTGTCAAATGAAAACATCATTTATCCAGTGACCTCGGAGCTTCAGGAAATGGTTTGCTGGCAATTCAGTGGCAGCCTTGAGTTGGGGTGGGGTTGGGGTGGGTTGTTGCGGTGAACATGAAAACATGAAACAAAAGGTGGTCTGCAGCAAACCCCACCCCCACCCCCATCCTTCTCTGATGTGCAGTATCAGGTTTGAGAGATTTTTAGAAAAATAGTAAAAAAAAGAGAAAATAAATATGAAACGCTCACATCCATTTGGAAAAATCGTGTATGGAACCATCTGTAGGTTGGCCAAACTGAGGTTTTCCTCCAGCGAAAATATTTACTCAGAAAAAAAGAGAGAGAAACTGAAAGTATTTATTCAAATGCAATCCTCCTCCTTCACCATGTTCTAAATGTGGTTTGTGTAGTTTTTGGCTGGGCGAGACTCGGCTGGCAGTCTCACTTCCACCAGTGTGTATCTGAAGTTTTTAAGTCACCGCGTGATGGATGATTCACATCAGCTAATCACGTCCCCCCCCCCCCTTCTCTTCCCTCCCCTCTCTCTTTACATCATGGTAGCTGTTTGTGTTCCTGAATGCAACACTGTCTGGGGGGGATGTGCTGTGCCATTACCAGTCATTAGAGCTTCTTTGACTCAGACATGTCGTTGGACGTCGGCCGCAAATGACGTTTTAGGCGAGGCAGAAAAAAAAAAAAAGTCCTTCAAGATGTGAGCTGAAACTTTCTAAACAGAAAAAAAAAACAGTCTATTACTTTTTTTCCCCTCCACATGTTCAACTCGATGGTTATCTAAAGTGGCACAGAAAATACGATCGCCACACTGAATGTCTCAGGGGAGTCCCTGAAAGGTCACAAAGGCCATCTATTACTTGGCCACGTTAGCAACCCCCCCCCCCCCCCCCACCCCAGCCAGCTTACGCTTTTGAGACTGCCTTGTTTTTGTTGCCTTCCAAACAAGGTTTAGCAGAAGGCTGTATAAGTACTAGCAGTGCTGTAATAACAGTGTGCCGGCGTGCCAAACTGGACTAAAATGAGACTAAACTACTGCAGCAGGATAAAGCGTCAAGTCTTTGCTTGTGGAAATCCAACACAATCCTTGCAATGAGTATTTCTTTAAATGAGCACGTGCTGGCATCACACCAGACATCATGAGCCCCGACCCAGACGCTCACTTTGACCACTACCAAATATCTGTCATCTCTGTTGTTATTGGGTTTTTTTTGACAACCTTGTACTCAAATCTTTGCTGTGACACTGGAGGTCGATTGCAGATCGGAAAATCAGATCTGATAACCCATCAGCCCCAAATCTTCCGTCCTCCGAGCTTCAGTTGAAGCATGAAAAAGTCTTCAAAACCCCCCATGCACCGGGAGAGGATAATTATCTTTGAGTCTATTATCTTTAAAAGGGAGAAAAAGACCAAATCGGGATTATCACCCTGCATTGCCGTCATCCTCTAATGGGGTCTCAGCATCGGCGGAGGGGTCCCCGGCGGATTTGCGTGCGTCTTTGTGTCCTTTGTGCAGGTGCTGGAGATCAGAGCTGGTGGGCATATATAGCCCTGGGATCCCAGTGAAAAGTGAGTGAAAGTTAATGGGATGGAGAGTCCTCAGAGGGCAGCCGGGAGGGAAAAAAAAAAAAAAAAAAAAGAGGGTCGTGACATTTAATCGTCCTGCTGCAACAGGCCACGGCTCTGACTGAGAGGTCGCAGGGCTGGGAGGAGGAGGGTGGGTGTCGGCCCGTGGAGGGCGTGGGCGGGGCCTGGAGCGCACAAAGGCACCTCTGAGCGCAGTGATCAGGCCTGTCACCCGGTAAGACTTGGCTTAGTTCTGAGAGCATCTCCCGTGGATTTAGCTCTGCTGCGGGACTCACCTGGAACCTGAGCCTCAAACACTGATGACACTCCGCCGGGGAGCAAAGAGGTCTAAAGAGGTGGTGGTGGTGATGGTGGGATTAAGGCCTCGTCCACCAGTTTGTTGGTATTTGGACAACAAATGCATTTCTTTCTTTTGAAAAAAAAAGAAGCTGTTTGCCTTTTTTACTCGATGTGCAAAATGATTAGAGCCCTTTGAAAAACTCATTTTAGGCTACTTTGTTATTTCTTGTATGCAGATAATTGCATCTTTTTCTCCTCCATTTTCCCTTTTTGCACAAACTTGTCTTTACGTGTTTGTTTGCAAAAGGAGCAGATAAAATGACAAACGGAAGCAAACTAGTGCTAATCTGAACCTTTCCTGAACTGACTTTTTACCTGTGTGCTCTCCCACTAAATGGAAGACTAGTGGCTCACGTGGTGACACAGACTGATGTTTCTTAATACAAAAAAGTAATTTAAATTCACTGTAACTTGAGCTGAGTCATTTTTGCTTATGTGCCATCTCCACTTTAAATCAGGCTCCTGATTGGCCGCCATGTCCTTATGTCTCAGCGTCTTCACAACGCCATCTGATGTTATTTTTTGGAGAAAAAAATACAACAACTAACTTTGTTAGTTTAAGTGCATTTGAAATTTTTAAAAGAGAAAAAAAATAAACCAAGGCCAATCACAAAAAATGCCTTTTTGAAAGCGCTCCTGTGCGTGTGGACGAGTCCGGGACCTTTCCCGGAACTCTCAGCAAACCGAGCTGATTGACTCCAATCTACCAAACCACACAAGGCCGCTGGCATAAACCCCAAGTTATGCTACATGAGCTAACGCACGGACACCGGCGATTTTCTCCAAAATGGCTCATCCGCACAAAAAGCATGTTAAATTGCTACCTTGAAACCACATTTAAAGGCATTTAAAAGAAGAGGTGAGTGAACTAAAAAGGAAAAAAAGGAAGAAAGAAGAGAGGAAATGATGGGTTTTTTACTACAGGGTCGGCAGCAACACGATACCGCAGCGTACATAACGGTTAGAGAACGACAGTTAAGTAGTCGGGTCGTATGGCGCACATTTCAGCAGTCCAAGGGAAGGAGATCTGTAATCAATATGTCAGCGGACGAGAAGGACGTGGATTGGCAGCTTGAATCCAGCCTGGAGGGTTCAGCTGAGCAGGCCGGGGCGGCCGGGCTGCATGCCAGACGAGCCATCTGTCTCAGCGGCGTTTGATTGTTGGTAAATTGTGGTTTCTGGCCTGCCGGGCTGCCTGTTTTTAAGACGAGGGGTCAGTCAGACCTCTGCACCGCTGCCTGTTGATACAGCGCGGTTTCCGAATTACAGAAGGCGCTGAAGCCAAGACACACATGCACGACAATATTCTGAGGTTTCAGAGGTCGACAGTGAAGCAGGGAAGGAAGGTTTTTTTTCCCCCCTCGTCTTTCTCTTCTAAACTATGTGAACTGTAGGCACGATCAGTGCGGCTACAGAAAATGTAGCATCTGCAACTGTGATGAGCTGCAATATGGATAACAGGAGAAACAGCGAGAGACAAATGGTTGGATGCATATTTGTTGCCATACATGCAAAGAATCAAGGATGTCAGATGTTACAGATGCAAAGAAGCAACATTTTAGATGTTCATGATTTTTTTCATTGCATCTTTAACCCTTTTATGAACCACTCAGTGCTCAGGTCAGGTCAACAGAAGTGTGACTGCTGCTTCCGTCACACATAGCCACAAACCAGGAATGAAATGTTGGAAAATATCCTAAGAATAAGGATAAGAAAGATGTTTTTATGCACTGATATATATATATGTATATATATATATATATATATATATATATATATATATATGTATATATATATATATATATATATATATATATATATATATATATATATATATATATATATATACATATATATATACATATATGATAATGTCCTAATATCAATATTATTGCTGACTGTCTGCAGTATAATCTTTATCCTGTTACAAACTGATGGCCATGTAAATTCTAACAGTGGGTTCGCAAATAATCCACGCACCCATTGTCCACAGCCTCTTCACCTGCATTCAGGGTTGCGTTGCCGCCTTTGCCCAGTGCTTACACACTGGACAAGTTACCGCTTCCTCACAAAGAGACAAACAACCATCCAAACTCACACCTGTAGCGACAACATAGAGCCCTCAATGGGGGGTGGGGTGGGGGGACAGAAAGTAAAACTGGGCATGGGAGCCCTGAACTCCCTGTAAAACACAAAAAATAATATCAACACAACATATTGCAACACATTGATAACAACACATTTTGTTATCAATTTCATCATATTAGACCCAGGTAAAAGGTAGGGGGCCAGGACATCACTACACCTTAGCAGAAAACCTCTGAGCTTTTTTTTTTTTTTTTTTTTTTTTTTTTACCTAACTACCAAGTTTAGCACCTTCTTAGTGAATTTGCAGTTGCTGTGCCGCTTTGTTGTCTTAAGCGTTAGCCAAGTGTCTGACAGCAGAGACACCAAAAAGGTAGCTTCTGGTTACAAAGTTTTTGGACCAATCAGAGCGCCGCGCTGGCTTCCTGCTGCAGGAGCAGCAGAAGTTCAACCTCGGAGCGCCGCTTTCCCGATAGGAAAAAAAAAAAAACCCCAACAAGACAACTGTCCTGCCGCTAAAAATCTTTCGTGACACCCGCACAGCCGACAGACACGCCGCCGTCAGTGGCGGCAGCCTTCCCGAGACATGACAATGTTGGGTATGTACGTGCCGGACAGATTCTCCCTGAAATCGTCCAAGGTCCAGGATGGAGTCGGTTTGTACGCGGCGAGGCGGGTGAAAAAGGTTGGTTGGTTTCAGCCTCGTCTTTTTCGGCGCTACTCCCCCCCCCATGCTTTTGTTTTTCCTCCTTCCACAAACTTTTTTTTTTCTTCGTAGTTGTACGAGGAGCGGTTCTTCTCTCTCTTTCTCCCCGCCGTTCAGTGTGTGTGTACGGGGGGAAGTCAGGGCTGGAGCCGCGGGGCTCCTCTGACGTGAAGTGCCACGTAGATGCAGTGTCTCCACGAGCTGCTGCTCGCGCTCGACACTCAAAACTTTTTTTTTTTTTTTTCCGCCGGCTGGCTGCGTCATCGCAGTGGCACGTGCCCTCGCGTGGGGATTATCGTCGGCTTTTGCTGTGTAGTTCTGTTTTTTTCTTCTTTGCTTCGGTTCGGTTCGGTTCGGTCGGTCGGTGGGTGGGTGGGTGGACTCTCACTGCAGACTGTAACTTAGCTCCCAACTTTTGTCTGTCTGACACTGCTGAAGATGGAGGAGCAGAGACGCAGAGCTCGAGCGGCTTCAACTGTCCGCCAGCCAACGAGGCGAAAGAAAGATTGTCTTTAAGCCTCTCGTTGTTGTCAAACATGAATAGAAAATGTCAAGAGGATAATAGTTTGGCCACGCCCCCTCTTGAGTCCCAGTACATGCCTTCACATGTAACATGACAATAGCACCAACTTAATGTCTGTAACATCACAGAGCCACGCCCCCTCCCGCCCCCCTGATAATAACTTTTATTTCCACAAATATTTCTTCTCACTTTTTGCTTTTGCTCAAATATGTCCAACATGATGACATGGTGGATTTTGTGATGGAATTCCAAAAGAAACATTCACAAAAGAAAATACACAAGGCCTCCTTGTCTCAGAATCACAAGGATACACAACTGCATAACCTGTCAAGGACTCTTCCTAGATGTGAAAAGATACTTTTCAACTGTAAATCAGCCAACATTTTAACGAACTTGCACATGTGTGATAGTTTTTTAGGCTAGAAAGCAACGTCACAGCATCCCATGTATGTGTTGCTCTCCTGCTCCTGGATTACAGTCCTGTTAATTCATCCCCACCCCCTTCCCAGTCCTCTGGCATCATGTCAGTAGACAACACAATGCTAATGCTAATAACATGACCGGCTAAAATGTGAGCCGAATTTGTCATGCACTGCAAATCAAAAATTAGGAAAAAAGAAATACCAATATTTCACCCCCCCACCCCCCGCCCCCCGGCTACAATAATCTGTGCTCCATTCACTGCACTCTTTGTATTTATTTATTTATTTTTATTGCGTAAAATGATTGATGGGAATATATGTGAATGTGCTGGTGAGCCCTATTGAAGAAGAATTTCTATCAACATCTGGGACAGACAATAAAGTATTCTGTGCTATTCTATGCTATTCTATTCTATTCTATTCTATTCTATTCTTTATGATGTCCACAATGGGCCCACTGATGGACCCGTTTTGTTGGAGGTTGAGTGCTAGCTGTGTCAGAGGAAGTGCACTTTGAGTTGGAGTACTTTGGTGTACAAGGTAAATGATGTTGAATGCAACCACGTGATGCAGTTTCTCTAGTTCTTACTCTGTTTGGCACAGATGACGAGAATGTGTCCCTACATTTCGTATTCATGTTTTTTTTTTTAAAGAAGAAATATAGGGACACATTCTCGTCTTCATGTTTTATTGTTACTCTTTCATCACCAGGTGACGTTACGCGACTGTAAATAATCAGATTAAATGTCGACCCGAAATAAAATCACACCATGAAAACACTTTGTTCTGATCGGGAGTTCGGATCGTTTTCAGTCGGATCAGAGTCCATGCGAACGGCGCTTCAGGTTGTCACCCCACGGTCGAAGCAGGCCTGCTCGTATTTCAAACGAGGACAGCGTTTCTTTGGCGCAACAGTTTCAAAAGAGATGCTTCAAGAAACACTGCAAGCTTTTTTTTTTTTTTTTTTTTTTCTCCAGTGTCGTAAATATTAGCAGCGGGATCAGGTCTGCACGTCCCGAACGGCCGACGTCATCCTGGGAGCTCGCAAATCAATCCGATCACTTTTTTTCTCATTCATTCACGTTAACGGGACAATCTGATCTCTCCGTTTCACCTCGCAGGGGGAGAAGTTTGGCCCTTTCGCCGGCGAGAAGAAGCTGCCGGGCGAGCTGGACGAGAGCTCTGACACCAGGCTGATGTGGGAGGTGAACACAGAAAAATCCCCCTTCAAAACACACCCGTGCGCTGTTAGACGACAGCAAGCCGACACACTTTGCAGAAAAAAAAATCTTATCTCCTCGTCCTCTCTAATCGCAGCTGTGAAACGAAACCGGCAGCCGCTCTGCTTCCAAACATGCTCCTGTTTTTTTGTGCCTGTGATCCCGGACGATATTTGATTATATTCCACATCCATTAACCGGTCTCACCGCATTAAAGTGGCCCGAAGCCGGCGGGGTATAAATGCCGTGAGGCGCTTATCTGCAGTCGCCACATTGAGTCGCCACACGAGCCCGACCGGGCAAGGGAATCAAAAAAAAAAGAGAAGAAAAAAAGGGCAGACCCGCTTTGATCCGTGTAGGACACGGCCGGCCCGTGAGCGCAAAAAATAAAATAAAAAAGGGAGTGAGATCAGAGAAAGCGGGCGCTGACGAGTCGGCGCTGTGATTGTTTTCTTTCCAGGTCCGTGGCAGCAAAGGGGACGTGTTGTATATCCTGGACGCCAGCAACCCGCGACACGCCAACTGGCTGCGCTTTGTCCATCAGGCGCCTTCGCCAGAGCAGAAGAACTTGGCAGCCATACAGGTACATTTCCTCTCGGCGGGCCGTAAATCCCCCAGACGAGAGAGAGAGAGAGAGAGAGAGAGAGAGAGAGAGAGAGAGAGAGAGAGAGAGAGAGAGAGAGAGAGAGAGAGAGAGAGAGAGAGAGAGAGAGAGAGAGAGAGAGAGAGAGAGAGAGAGAGAGAGAGAGGGGAGAAAGTCTTTATTTTTTATGATGGATAGAAGATGTCGGAGTGTGATTTTAGTTTTTTTTTAGTTTTTAAATGTTATTTATTGTCTTAAAGGGGGGAATTCACTTTCAACGCTAAGGCAACACAGTCTTTTTTATTTTTATTTTTTATGTCCGCTCCCAGGTGTCTCAGTTCATCACATGTGCTTAGTTTTATACATGACATAAATACGTTATGTTTATTATTAAGCAGGGAGGTCAGAGTATTTTGCCTTGTTCACTGTGGTTAAAAAAAAAAAACAAGCGTTTTTATTTATTTATTAAAAAACAAGATGGTTCAATCAACAAGAAATATGCACATCTGCCTGCATTTCATCCTTAAACAGAGAAAGAGATGACTTAAAAACACTATTATTATTATTATTATTATTACTACATGTATGTATATTACATTATGTTATACATTTTAACCTTCAAAATTAAAGTGCGTTGTAATCCAGCCTGACTGCACTTTTGCTACTCGAGTAGTGTTATATTGTAATAAATACACCGGGAACTTCTTTCCAGGAATTTGTTTTATTTTGCTGTTTTCAAGTCTTCAGTAAAAGCTGTTGGCTACGAAGAGGCAGCAAAGTGAAACATGTTCCCGTTTTAATTCAGCACGCGGGGGGGAAAACAAAGATCCCCTGTTGGACGTGAGACGTGAAGAGGCCGTCGGAGACAAAGCGAAGGGCCAACTTCCTGCCGTTAATGCACAAGCGTCCAGCGCGGTCGGCCGTTGAAGGGTCGCCCGTGTGTCTTTAAGCCCTGCGCTCCATCAGCCGTGACATTTATTGCACAGCTTCCCTCGTCCTAATCACTATTTATGTCCGTTCGGAATCCGGGCGCTCAAAAACAAAACAAAAAAAATGACATTTTGATTTTGTTAGCTCGGCAGCTCCTTTGAGGTCGGGGGAAGTTAATGACGGCCTTTTAAAAGGTTTTGAGATTTTGACCCCCGGCCTCAATTAGGCTCAAGCGGAGCGGCCGCTCGGCTCGCCCCGGCACTCCGTCAGCGCTCGCCGTCAGTGTTAATGGTTTTGAACTGCAGTAAAGAGCAGGACTGCTTTTCCCTCTGCTTGATGGTCAGAATCCATCAGAAGCTTTTCACAATGTGACACCAGAATGTCGGGACAGAAACTTGGAGGAGCTTTGATAAGCTCCAGTTTGCAGCCCAGTGTGGCCGGCCTGGTTATTAATTAGAGAATAGAAGCTACACTTAATGGTATTTTTTCAAAAATTCAGTTTGTCCTACTGACGTATGTTGGACACATGTTTTTACTTAGAATTTTTTTTTCCTTTTTGCAAAAAAAGATCAACCTGTCACACCAGATGGAACTTTTCCTAAATCCTTTGGATTAAAAGGATTTATGTAAAGGGAAAGTGCTTGGAAACCAGGCAGGAAGGTGATTAGGCACACCTTCTCTGTTGACCAGTCAGATTTGCTCGATTCGCCTTGAGGTTGCTGCAGCCGTGTGCTTCTCCAGGGGCGGCGAGGGTGGCCAGGCATCATGTTGCTAGTTGCTTTAGCGCTGACAGAAGTCTAACTAAGGACAGTCTGGACTAAAGAAATAAATAAATCATGTCCACTGAGATTCCCAAAGATTCCAGCTTTCACGTGTGAATTGGACCCGACTCAGATGAAACCGGGCTAATCTCTTTGGTGGCAGCCAGGCCTGTAGTAGCTTAAAGACGATGCTCAGCGTGTTGTTTGCAGCCAACATTGGCACCTATTCTCACTTTTCCGACTCGTAGCCCGTTGCGCCTCATTCTTAGCTTCCAATTGCAGCTGCAAAGAAAACGTGTTTACTGTTGCCCAGGATGGTGAGAACATCTTCTACCTGGCCGTGGACGACATCGAGACGGACACCGAGCTCCTGATCGGCTTCCTGGACAGCGACATGGAGGAGGAGGACGAGGAGGAGGAGGAGGAGGAGGAGATCCTGAGGGATGAGGAGGAAAACGGCAAAGATGCCAAACACATTGTTGAGATGGGTACTGCCAGCCAGCTACTCTGCCTTATTTGTATACTCAAGCATGAGTGATCAGAACATACACACACACACGGAGAAAGAAACTGTATGTTTTTTCATTCTTTATGTGTGTGTGTGTGTGTGTCCTGTGTCTGCGTAGAGCTGGTCATTAAGAAGGAGGACCACCCCTGCTTGCTGTGTGAGAGCAGCTTCCCCAGCGAGGAGATTCTGGCCGCTCACCTCCAGAGTCTGCACCAGAGGCCCTGCACAGAGGAGAAGGACTTCAAGTGCAGGAACTGTGGCAAGAAGTTCCCCATCAAACAGGCCCTGCAGCGCCAGTGGGTTCTACTGTTGCGTCCCGTCCATTCAGCTAACGCTAATGCGTGCCGGCTAATGTGCCGTATTTCTTCTCAGGCCGTCATAAAAACGACGTCGCGGGGATATTGTTATGAACAGAAGTTGTTTATTTGATTCTTTTCACCCCTTCATAATGTTGTAGTGTTGACATTGTCGGGAGTTTTTCAGAAAAAAACTAAAAAGGAATCTGGGACCAGCTAGTCCCAAATTAAACCCTCACCTGTCTGTTCATTCCTGTTTGCACTCTCCATGCTAGGTTAATCAGCGAACTATCTATCTTCTCCTCTATTTGTTGGTCAGTCAAACAAACAAAAAAAATTACCCCAATGATTTTTTCCTCATATTACTTTTACTAAGCAATTGTATTACTTATTTTATTTCATTTTTAATTAATAATTACCGACTAAATTACCTTTGTTATTAAATGTTTGAGTGGTTCCCATGGAGTCACTGGCAGCCCAGTTCACTGTCCATCTCACTCTTGTTGAGTCACCCTTGAGCGCCTGCCGTCTCTCCTTGTCCAGTGTTCTGCATTGTTCCGAGTCGCCGGATCCTTCTGGAGAATCCAAAGCACACCAGTGCTCGCTCTGCCACAACACCTTCAACTCAGAGTCCAGGTGGGTGGTGAGGATTTTCCCACTGGGTCAGGCGGTGGCAACATGCAACACTTTTAGATTATAAAACCCCCCCCCCCAAAAAAAAACGTCCGCTCTCTCTCTGTCTGCTTCTTCTCGTCGTCAGCTTTGAGCAGCACAAGGAAGCCTGCAAAGGAGACGCCAGGTTCATCTGCAAGGCGGAGAGCTGCGGCAAGAGGTTCAAGAGCAAGGACGCCCTGAAGAAGCACAAAGGAAACGTCCACACAGGTTGGGAATTTTCCAAGCCTTTTTTTCTTTAAAAACTGAATTTGGCAAGAAGTCTGGAAGGGCGCGACTTTAAATACGATTCAGTAGAATTAAATCACAGCCACATCTCGAAACATCCGTTTATTTAGCCTTTGAGCAAATTGAATCAAAATACTGCGGGACCTGCCAGAAATAATAGTTTCAGCGCTATACCAAGCTACAACATGGCTAACAATAACAGAAGTATTCAAGATCTGTTCCTTGACACCGGTCCGCGCTGCAAAAAAAAAAAAAAAAGAAGCTGGGGAGCACCAATGGTGAGGACAGAGGTCACAGAATGATATAGGAAGTAGGCGGGACATTGCACACATTTCCCCCGCGTCGCTACGCCGCTCGAAAAACAAGCAACAGAAACAAGGCGGTCGCGAGCGATTTTGTGGCACTCTGCTACAAACGGAGTGGACGTGTGTGAGACGTTGCGGTGCTCAAGGAATCTGCGCCACACGCTGTTTACCTCCTGATAAATCAACATCTCTAATTGGTCGGCCCTGCGTGGTCGGCGACGACCTCTGTGCTCCGGGACCAGCGGCTCCTTCAGCTAATTGGATTTCCACAGATGTTTATGATACACACACACACACACACACACACACACACACACACACACACACACACACACACCCACACACACACACACATAGGAGTTCAGCGTCGACCTCGGATTCAGACGTCCGTCTGGATGTTCCGGCCGTGCGGTTGGGATGAGGGATGCGTGTGTACGCTGCAGCCTCCTCAGATGTGGTCCACGTCGTTGCCCACTTTTGCTATCAACCCTAGAAGGTCGACTTTGATCTGTGTTCTGTTTTTTTTTCCACTCCTCCTCCTCCTCCTCCTGCACCCCCTCCTCCTCCTCCTCCTCCTCCTCCTCCTTCTTCTTCTTCTTCTTCTTCTTCTTCTTCTTCTTCTTCTTCTTCTTCCATTCCGAACCAAAACAGGGAGTGCACGCCGGAAGCTCACGTGCACCATATGCAACAGGAAATGCTCCTCCTCTTTGAACCTGCAGGAACACAGGAAGGTAAACTTCACCCAGACGTCAAATCAAACGCACATCCGAGAGGGTTTGCTCGACATTAGCTCGGGTTTTCGTCGCAGCCACTGGCCTTCGGGCCCGCTTGGTTGTTTGCTCCGTGCGCGGCGGGCGGGCTTGTCTTCATGATCAAGATGTTGCAAAAAAAAATTTTCCTGGTGACAGAGAGGCGAGGGGCGGGGTCCGCTTTTCACGAGCTCTCCCCGCAGCTCTTGTGAAATTTAAGAGGCTCGGTTGGCAGACAGCAAGGTTTCTAACCTTGGCCTCAGGATCCTCCCTCCGGCTGATGGATTACAGATCCGAACCGGGACGCCTGACTGTGATTCTGGCACGTTCTCTGAAGGGAGCGCTCATTTATTACCAGGAAAAAGAACATTTTGGACTCTGGAGGACATGCACCTTTCCTGCAAATGGGACACGCATGAAATTGTGTACAGACACAATTTTACTTTACGTGCAAGTGAATTCAAAGAAAGTTTTTTTTTTTTTTTTTTAAAGGTCCCATACCGTTTTTAAAGGTCTTAACCCAGACTCCTGTGGATTAATCATCCAAGAAAACGGCACATTTTGCCCTCTGTTGACAGCCTCCTGCAAAAAATCCCCCAAACTGCTGGGTTTTAGTTTCCCACTGAAACTGACTGTCGGTTCATGTGGTTCGGCGGAGATGCAGTCCTCCAGCGTGATTAATTATCTGTGAGACTCTCGTTCTAAAGACAACAGCATATTTAGCCCTCTGTTTACAACCTTCAGCAAAAAAACAAAAAACAAAGAAAAACTCGACCTTAGCTTTCTGCTAAATCCAAAACAAATCAGAAACAAAACACGGTGATCTCAGCCAACAGCTGGCTAATCGGAGACTGCCATCACTGGGGTAGCAGTTCCCTTTGTGATGTCATTGCAGTTCATTGACAGGATGGAGACACATCATTTTCTGCAATATGGGACTTTTAATAAAAAATAAGGTATATGCAAATTGAATATTGCAGTACATACATCTTACTTTGATCAACAGATCAGGTGAAGCAGGAATCCTCTTGAGTTATTATTGAATTATGTATCAATCACGCCAGCAGCCTTAATCCAGCTGCATCAGGTCACGACAGGATGCTCGACCGCAACCTTAGCTGATCATCTCATTGGTCATCCATTATCAAGCTCCGCCTTTATGACACCTCATCGCTCTTGTGGGCGCCGTCATCGTGCAGCTTAATCAGCAGCACGGACTGTTTATCACAGAGTTATGACACAGTTCTGTGCCATCTTGTCTTAATGCTAAGGAGCCTGACTGTGTTCTGTGTGTGCAGATGGTCTTCAGTCACACTCGGCTGTCCGTACCGTTGTGCCGAAGTAAAGTGGCGGGAGGCAGAATGTATTTTTTCCCCTCGGCACATGTGGGTCAGGATCACATTTAAACCAGTTTTTCCTGTTTAATGAAGACCAACAGAGGCATCAAGTCCCACTTTTACCACAAAGAGTTATTGTAAATATGTCACAATTGCGGCTATAAACAATACGCGGCGCATTCTGAAAGGCTGAATGGGAGCGGCGGCGAGCCGCTGATGGTTTTATTCTTGCAGAGAGGCAATCAAACTTCCCATTGTGACGTGTTGGCGGCAAATCAGCTTAAAACCGCCATCGCCGCCATTTAGCTGAACAAGCCCGTTGCATTAGCATAGGCCATTGTAGCCGCCGCGCCCCTGAATGAGCAATTACTGGAGCGGCGCCGCGATGGATTGGAACTTTTCACCGCTTTAATTGCTTTTTTTTTTCCCCCGTCGGCACGGCGGGTCACGGACGAGACCCGACGACGACTCTTCATCCTTTACGCGCTTAATTCATCGTCTTCAACGCTCTCTCTGTCGCTCTGCAAGGTGCACGAAATATTCGACTGCCACGCCTGCGACAAGAAGTTCATCTCCACAAATCAGCTGAAGCGGCACATGATCACACACTCAGGTGAGGCGGTGGTGGGAGGGGTTTGGTTAAAAAAAAAAAAAAAGAAAAAATACCAGGCTGCACTGATTGATTAGCATCAAAGCGTCTTTTTTTTTTTTTTTTTTTTTTTCAGAGAAACGGCCATACACCTGTGAGGTCTGCAACCGCTCCTTCAAGCGGCTGGACCAGGTGACGGCGCACAAGATCATCCACAGCGAGGACAAGCCGTACAAGTGCAAGCTGTGCTGGAAGGAGTTCGCCCACCGCAACGTCTACAAGAATCACAAGAAGGTGAGGAAGGGGTGGAAACACACACACACACACACACACACACACACACACACACACACACACACACACACACACACACACACACACACACACACAGATATCACATAAGTGGGTTAGAAGAAGAGGAAATGCTTAGACAATGTTTCAATGAAGAAGATCTGCATTTAAACTGGAACGCTGATGAAAACGCTGTATTAAGCACTCCAAGCCAGTAGTAGGCGATGTTGGATGATTATCTGGTCCTGAAAAATGGTTGGGCGTCTTTGCTTACGTGTTGTCTCGAGCAGCTACCTATCAGCAGGTACGTACTTTATGACGGATTGAACTAAATGGAAAATTCAAAATTGGCCAATGCAGAGAAGCCGAGTGCAGTAATGCAACACATGCACATTCGGCTCATGGAGCTTTCAGCAAGAGAATTCAGAAGCAAACTGAAGGGCACATTTTTTGGTGTCTTGTTCATGCTTGGCTATTAGAAAATAATGTAATGTGCAGAGTTGTAGCACGACTTTAGTGATCCCAGTGAAAACTCCTGCAGACCCTGTTCACACTGTCACACTAGTTGTTGCGCCCAAAAATGTCACTTTTAGGTCATCAAAAAACACTTCTTGTGTAAACGGGAGGGCGACACGCAAACCAAATCTTTGCCATTTTCTTCTTCTGTCCTCATCCTCTCTTCCATCTGGCCGGTAGGTGTTTTTCCCAGGGGGCCGCTGGGAAGGTGAGCCCCACGAGAGGCGGCTGTAATCAATCAGGGTCTCGTTGGTGGCTGTTATCTGTGAGGTCTGTGGCCTGCTCCGCCCCTGAGGTCCCCGCTGTTTACTTTTGGGATTGAGGTGTCACTCAGACGGATGGCCCGGGCTCGGGGAGGTGGGAAGGGAGGCGGAGGCAGCAAAAACAGAGGCTCTTTGAACTTAAAGCCGCTCCACCACCTCCGTCAGCCTCAAGCTGCTCTTCCTCATGGAGTCTTTCTTCCTCTCTTGCATTAGCCCGAGGATCTCTCACTCTGTCTCTCTGTCTGCAGACCCACTCGGAGGAAAGACCCTTCCAGTGTGAGGAGTGCAAAGCTCTGTTCCGTACGCCGTTCTCGCTACAGCGCCACCTGCTCATCCACAACAGTGAGTCTCACTGCGCCACTGTGCACCGTTCTCCAAAAAACAAATAAAAAAACAACAAAACGTTAAAAATCATAGCAGTGATTCAAACCACCGGTCCAGCTACTAGCCATCGTGACATGATGGTTCTTTTGGACCTTGTTTGGACTTCTGAAAAGGTTTCCCGCCAAACGCAGATGATGAATCTGTACGTTTTTGTCAAAATACTTGTTAAGATACTCTAGTATTCACTACTAGGACTCTACTACGAGTGCTTTACTTTCTAACGGCAGTCTGTCAGTAAACTCCCTACAAACAATCAGTCCACTTCTCAGCTGGCGCCTTGCAATACGTGCAGTCCAGGGAATCGGCCCCTCTGTGAGGTCACAAAAAGCGCAGATTACCTCACAGATGATCCTCCCAAGTTAGCGGCAACATTTCAAAGTTCCGACAAAGTATCGGCTGTCGAGCCGGAGGTCAAAACTTTTAGCGGGAGGCTGCAAGCAGAGGGCTAGACGGGCTACTTTCTGCAGTTGTGGTGAATCGTGGCGTGAACGAGCCTCCCCGCTGCAATACGAGTGATACGAGAGCCTTTTTATCGGAAGAAGCGACGATCCCGGCAGGATGCTGTGCCGCTCCTTCGCTCGTGGCAGATAACAAAGAGGGAGATCGCGCTGCTCAAGGCATTTCCTGCCGCCGTCTCCCGAGACGCGGACGCACAATAGCGGCGCTTGTATCGCGTATCTGGACAGCAATGTGGGACGGGAACGACGGGGTGTGTGATTCACGCCGTAGGTGACAGGAGAGTCTTTGTTTATTTGTTGTCTTGGCGGAGGAGGGAAAGTCTCACACGACATCGACTGGACTTGGGCTGCAGGAAGGAAGGAGCGACCGTCGCTCAGGCTCGGCGGCTCTCGTGTCCCAAGGCTCGTTATCTCGGCCTTATCCTCAGAATCAGCCATGATTCTGTTCAGCGAGCTCGTCCCCTCGCCGGATCCGCTCAGGTTGATGACAGCTTCCTGTTTACAGGACGAGTCTGTTCCCAGCTTGAAGGAATGTCGCGACTGTGAGAAAGGCAGAGTTGCTGTTGACGCTGCGGCGTTAGAAATTAAAATTCAATTTGTCATATTGTCTCCGATAAACATTATTTTGCTGATTTTGAGTATGCAATGCTAGTTTTTGTGTATTTTCTGGACAATTAAAAATATAAAATCAATGGGATGAAGTTCCTTTAATTCTAACCTACTTTATGAGCCAAAATTAGTCCCAAATAATTTTTTTGGGGTGAAACATCTGAAAATAGCATTGATAAATTGTTTATAGTTATGTATGTATATATATTTGACGTTCAGTTGTGCTAGAACAGTACAACCACTGAGAAATCCGTCATCCGTCACAGGAAACACTGGAATGTTTCAAATGTTTCCCGTCGTCGCGTCATCGGGTAAAATTGTCCGCCGCGACAAAAGACACTCGCGTTACAATCTGAAGGCAACGGCCTTCGTCATCCCACGGTCAATTGTGTTGCCGACACTTGACCCGTTTTGGTTGCAGCAGAACTCCGCACTCTGGGGATCCGGCCTCAGCGGGTTTTCCTCCGCGCCTGCTTCTCCGCCCAGCTCGCTGTCTCCGTGGGCGGGTTGCACGTTCATAACGCTGCTCCCAGCAATCATCAAATGTTTATGCGAGGCTGCCGTTGACGTAAACTATCACCACCGGGCACATGTTTGGATCTGATTAAAAACACACACGCACACGCACGAGCGCTCGTGCACGCGCGCACACACACACAAACAATGGAAGTGGCTGGTGTTCCGTTTTATTGAGCCGACTGTCATTGGCCTTGGTGATAGGACAGCGTGAGAGTGCAGGGGAGCTTGTGAGCGTGCAACGCACACACACACACACATATACATAAATGCGCACTCTCTCTTTTCAAACTGCGCTGTGGAAATTGAATGATCTCCGTACAATGGAAGCAGCCGGCGCCGCTCGTTGCGGTTGAACAGATACACACAGTGAGCACCAGAACACGCATGCATGAGAATCCAAATCAATATAAAGTGTTTCAATGGGTGACAGCGTTGCATAATTTCCTATTGCACAGGGAATATTGCATATGATTGCAAACAAACTGTCACACGGTTAAAAAAAAAAGAGGAGTTACAGTCAAATTAATGGAAAAAAAATGAATACATAAATAAAATGTCGCCTCTTTTCTGGATGAAACATGCGGCAAAGCAGTTTATTCTACTTTTATTCCCCTGGGTTGTAAAGCGACAGACACACAATAAGGATAATTCTAAGGACGGCTGTTTTGTGCTTGTCTGCCTCTTTGTTGTTTCCTCAGCCAGCACAATAGCCAGCCGGCAAATTGCTTCAGCTCCGGCTGTGCGTGATGACCTCGTGTTTACAGCCGCCCCACAATGGAAGGCCCCTCTGACAAAGTGTTCGCCCCCCCCCCCCCTCCTTCTCTCCCCATCTCTATCTCTCCATCCCCCAGGTGAGAGGACGTTCAAGTGCGACCAGTGCGACTCCACCTTCAAGAGGAAGGACACCCTCAACGTCCACATCCAGGTGGTGCACGACGGCCACAAGAAGTACAAGTGCGACCTGTGCGAGAAGGCCTTCGTCACGCCGTCGGTGCTCAAGAGCCACAAGAAGGTGAATTAAAAAAAAAAAAAAAAAAAATCATATTCAATTCAGGCTGGATTTTTTTTCTCCAAAGGTTTTCGGGAAATAATGTGTTGAGAAAGAGGTCAACGCGAGACGGTGGAGATTGATAGGTCTCACACTGTGTCCCGCTTTCAGAATTTTATTTAAATTTTTTTTTGCAATCTGGAGGAGCCACGTGTGAGCAATTGTTAAAAAGAAAGTAAAAAAAAAAAAGCCCCATCATTCTGTGTAAACAGCATATTTAGCCCACTGTTTTCACCATCCTGCTAAAATACTGTGAGAGGGGCCTGAAGAGTTTCTGAAGAGCGATAGAAAAGTAAACGATGGACTTTCTTGAAGTCCACAAAAAACACATATTTAGCCCTCTGTTTACAGCCTGCTGCTAAAACCGGTGCTCTGCCTTTGGATCTGCCAGTGGAGAAAAACAAAGTGGTTGTAAGGCAGTTTACAGGTGGAGGGTGGAACTAACACCTGGCCACAGGTGAATGCACCGACCTTGGAGAAGTATCCACCCGTGCCCTTTGTGACATCACAATGGGCAAAAAAAAAAAATGTTTTGGGGTTTTCGCGCACATTTCCTGAAAAGTCGATCCAAGCTGAATGAGTCAAAGATGGACTTTTCTCGTGTATGGGGAGTTCACGGAAAGGTTTCAGGACACGCAATTGTCACAAAACATCAGCGGAGTGAATTTTGAATAAGACGGGCCCTTTAAATTTGATTTTCCGCCGTCCGTCTCCTGCCATCTGACTGAGTTTAGCACAAAGGGAAATCCCAGCGTGACCATCTACCCTCCCTAAAGTCTTTCCTCCGCCTCGCATGCCATCCATCCGCCCTCGGAGATGCGTGAGTAGCTCGGACCGTCGGGCCTGGCAGACACATCCGCGTCGAGCGCCGCCGCCCGCGAAAAAAGGTCTGGAAATCAATTCCTAAGCTGATTAGAAATGGCAGTCAGTCCATTAGCGCCGCGGGGTTTCAAAGCCTTAAAGAGATCTCTGCGCAGATTACCAGCCCTAAACCTGACAACGTCCGCTGCGGTTACGGATCAAGATTGAAATCAAACAGGTTCTTGGCACACGGCAAAAGAAAAAAAAAAGAAAAAAAAGGACGTCAGCGAGGTTGTCTGGGAATGGCGGAGCCGTGGGGGGAGGCGGCGCTCACGGCTTCTTCTTTATCTTTTTCTTCCTCTATTTTTTTTTTTGACGGCTGCCAAGCTCCGGCCTTGATCAAACACAGGTTGCAGAGGAGACGACAAGTGGCTGTTTACATGTGCTCAGTAGCCCCGCTGCTGGTCACGCCGTGCTCTGCGTCATCCTCTTCCGCACTCTGACCGGCGCGGAGCACTGGCACGTTGTCCCGACAGCCGTGAACTGTTAGTGTCAAACTTGCAGTGTCACAGGGTTTCTTTCTTTTTGGCACGGAGGAAGAAAATTGATCTTCGGATGTTTTAGGATTTTAGCCGAAATAAGGTGCGGCAGACACAGCAAACGGGGGATGGGTCGAAAAAATGATGTGAAATAGTGAGAGAGAAGAAACTGTCACACAAGCATTCCTGAAATACAAAATAGTTTGATTTATTTTTGATTCGTCGAAGCCAAATATTGATATTTAATATTCTGAGTTTTTCTTGTTTTCGTTCCTTAAAATCGAGACATTTCTTTGTAATATGGCTCTTGGAAATTCCTCGAATTGCATTTTTTCCCTTTTCACATATTGAAATCACACGCACAGACAAGACCGGGGTTGTCCGCCTCCAGAGTGGTTTACAGCTTATGGGGTGTAAATGTAGAACTGGCAATTTACTCTTGGAGGACGTGTAATTAAAACCGGAGACGGCTCGCCTACGTCGACAGATGACGTTGGATTTTTGAGCAAACGTTCCGACTGTCGACTCCTGTGTTTGCGCGACAGTGTATTGTTCCACCAGAGGGGGCGCCACCTCCTAACGTCGTCATACGGGCAGTAGCTGAAAATTAACAAATTAGGTTTGAGTGAGTGATGAATTCCCCTATTATCAGAATTAGTCTTTTCAACTGTTTTTCCAGGCCTGTGTTTTCCTTGCTGTGTTGCCGCCAAACACATTTTCCACCCTGGACTCCTTTTCGATTACGATCATTTTTTTTTTTTTGCTAAACGAGAGGGCGTGTGCGTCGGCGTGTACGTGCATGTGTCGTACGTTTTCTTTGAGCGTTGCTCCGCTCGGGCGGGTGAAAATTGCAGGTTTTTCCCTCGCTGGTGTGCCGATCTTGCGCGCATCAGCCGTTGGAGTAATTACCCAGTGAATTCCTCCCAGGGAGTGTGTGTTCTCGAACATCGCCGTTATTGTTGTGGAGTTGTGCCGGAGAAGGTCGAGATGCTTCCCCCGGTTCTGCAAACAAGTGACTCAGTGGTGCGGCGCGGCTCCATCTGGGTCGCATGTGTCCGTGTGTGCGGAAGTGTTTGTGTCGGGTCGTGGGAGTTTTTTTGCGCGGATGCACCCTCTCTTTTTTTTTCCTGTTTTGTCTGTGTGTGTGTGTGTCCACATGTGTGCGAGCGATTTTTGTTGCCTTTGTAACAAAACACCCGAGGTGTCGTGCAGACTCAGCGGGGTGACGGAGAAAAGGACGGAGCTCCTGCGCAGGAAGTGTTTCTGCATTGTTGCACCACTGCAGTCTTGCGCGCTGGAGCTGCTGCTTTCGTCCTTGTGGAGAAGCTCCAGCGGGCCAGCAAGGAGGAATTCAATTCATGGCTCAGGGCCGGGGACCATTCAAAATCTTTTCATACAAGTCAATGAAGCCAATTTCGATTCTTTGCTTTTGATACCAGTTCCACAGCAATGCCTTTTTTTTTTTTCTTTTTTTTTTTTAATACCCGATGTTTTTAAACCAATTTGAGCAACAACAAAAATACATTGCCATTACAGTACAAAACTTTTATTTTCAATTTTAATTCAAAATTCTCCAACTATTCTCCAAATCCAGTTTGTTGTCTTCCCGTCCTTGGCACAAATGTTGCACTTTGCTTCATTTTGATCCACCACAACGCTCATTTTCACCCCAACTTAAACAAAAGATTACACTTTTTTTTACACATTTGTTTATGCATCTATAATGTTGGAAGTGATTATTGGCAAGATTTACCCTCTTCCGATATCGGAATTTGGCACCAAACAATGAAACATTTTTTGATATCTGATACAAATGCCAGAAAAGTTTGGTACCCAGCCCTCTTCACGGCATTCGATTTTTTTTTCACCGAGTGAAAGGAAGGAAGAGGCTTGAGGAGGAGCTCGCGAGCACGCTCTCTCCACATGCTCCTCTCCCTCTCCCCCCCCCCTTTTTTTTTTTTTTTTTTTTTCATGTGCAGGCCTTATGAGCCGGCAGTGACCGCTGGCTGGGAGGTGAAGGCAGCGGGAGGAGGACGAGTGCGTGCGTGCATGCACGCCGGCTCTCTGGATCCCGGCCATTCGGCATCGTCTGTGTTCTTTGATCCCGCCTGCAGGGAGGCTCTGTCATGTGAACATGTGCGTCTCCCTTCAATATAACGCTGCCTGCTTAGCGCCGCGTTCCCGCGGAAGAAGACAGACTTTTCTTGGAGCGGCGTCGATGGATGAATGGATGCGTGTTTTCTAGACACTTGAACTCCCCACAATCAAATAAAGTCCGTCTTTCACTTCTGCCGCTCGCTCCTTTTGCTCAGAGGGCACCCACCTCCGAAAATCAACCCGTTGTGATGTCACAGAGGGGAACAGATTTCCCCTCTCCCAGTTTAGTGACTACTCCTCCAGTCTTGTTTCTGTCTCCTCCAGAAAAGCATCAGTTTTAGATGGCAGGTATTTAACCAGGAGGCTGTAAACAGAGGGCCAAATACAACGTTTTCTGGACAGCTTCACCAATGTCTGGGGTTAAAAATAAAGATGTGAAAATGCGTGTAGTGTGGGAATTTTCCTAACACTGTCAAGTCCCAGAAGATTCTTCAGAAGTATGACTTTGACCAAACGTCGTGGTTTCTTCTGCAGACACACACGGGCGAGAAGGAGAAGATCTGCCCATACTGCGGCCAGAAGTTCGCCAGCAACGGCACGCTGAGGGTCCACATCCGCAGCCACACAGGTTGGTGCCGCTCTGCTGCCTTTCAGTAGTGTGGATTGTACCAGGGGAGAAGGGTTTTTTTTTTTTTTCAACCATTAACACTAACATTAGTCATCAGCATTAGCAACATTAGTCAAGATCAAAATTAAAGATGCAGAAAGCGGCACTGGTGGTGCAAGATTTCTTGCAAGGGAAAATTATCCGTCAAAGGCAAAATAAACATTGCGACGGTCGCATAATTCCACCTTCATGACGTCAGTTTTCCAGCGTCACCTTGCAAAATTCCTGTATTTTATGAGTCGCCGGGGTCCAATTTTTTCAGCTGCAGAAGGTTCCTTGATGACGGAGCAGCGACGTGGCTGCTGCTGCTGCTGCAGCCGCCACAGAAATAGAGCCCTGCATGTTCATTAAAGGGCCTTAAACTGGAAAGCTACACATTCCTGTGCGTCTCCTTACCAACAGGCCGGGCCAGAGGGCTCGTGGCCACACACACACACACACACACACACACACACACACACACAGACAACTCATTCTTGCGCTCTCTGTCTTTGCCTGGACTTCACTCCTACCTTCCTCCTTTTGGGTTTTTTTTTGCATCTCGTCAGCATCATCTGCCACTAAAAGCCGTTAAATCTCCCGAACGCTGCGTCACACGTGTCCGACCTTTGCTCTCCCATCATCGGCCTCAGCGGGACCACCTGACCCGAGAGCGGTTTGCTCCGTCGGCTGCCAACAGCTGTTGTGCTGCAACTTGCTGTTGAGCGCATTTCAATTTCGCGAGACGCAGTCGACAAACAAACACCTGCGATGACGCTTGAACGTGACAATTAGCGACTGCGTTCGTCGTATCAGATTATTATTATTCCTCGACTGAACTCGCACGCCACGGCTGAAGGTGTCCCGGTGCACTCTAACAACAGGAAACAGCGCTCACCGTCACAGGATATGTAATAGTTATAGCAGGATGGTGTCCAACACAAAGGAAGCGTTTTGTCAGAAGGTGAGAGTCGTTATTCAGCTATAAATCAATCAGTAAACCTGGTGATGTAAACGGAGACTCCAGAGGCTCGAAAACTCTTCCCTTCAGGTGTGTGTGTGTGTGTGTGTGTGTGTGTGTGTGTGTGTGTGTGTGTGTGTGTGTGTGTGTGTGTGTGTGTGTGTGTGTGTGTGTGTGTGTGTGTGACAGTCCCGTCTCCCTTCGTCGACAGCCTCCTTTTGTTCGTGTGTTCGCAGGCTGTTTTAGTTTATATATACACGAGTGTAGTGTGTAGTGTGTGTGTGTGTGCGTACGCCTCTCCGCTCCGTGCACGTGTGTTAGCGGCCAGAATGTGCCGCCGCCGCCGCCGAGGGAGAGGGCCGTCCGGCGGTCCGCATTGCCGCGTCGCAGCCTGATTGTATTTATATAGAATAAACAAAAGGGGAGGAATGCGGGGGGAGGGGTGGGAGCCGAGGCGACACCTCAAAGAAAGAAAGGAGGAGTGGAAGAAAAGAGCACTACAAGAAAGCATCCAGCCACATGACCCTTGACCCTGACTGGCTGTAAATCTGTCCCCTCATTCTATAGACTTTTGGGGGTTTTCGGAGGCTTTTTTTTCCCTCCCCTCCTTCTTCTCCTTTTTTTTCTTCTTCGTGTGTTTTTTTTTCCGGGTGCTGTTTTTGTGTGAGTGGGGGGGGCGGGGGGAGAAAAATAAGCTTTGGTGAAAAGTGAGTGGTTTGTGCACACACACACACACACACACACACCATCCAGACAAGACTCATCTTGTTCTCCTTCGCCAAGAGGAGAGAGGGTCGACCCGACGGCGGCATGGTGTCGATAAAGAGTGGAATGCGTAAATCATAAAACGCCACCGCGGATGCGAGCCAAACCGTGTTTTTTTTTTCCCCTCACACCCACCGTCTGAAACGTCTTAAAGGCGGCCCACCAGCCGAGGAACAGCCCCCTTAAAAAGCTCACGGACAAAACCCCCCCGTGTGAACACCAGCGCAGGAGAATCACCTCCCTGACGTGTGTGTGTGTCCGTGTTTATGTGTTTGTCTGTGCGTCCATCCATCCATCCTTCCTTGTGTGTGTGTGTGTGTGTGTGTGTGTGTGTGTGTGTGTGTGTGTGTGTGTGTGTGTGTGTGTGTGTGTGTGTGTTTGTCTGTGCGTCCATCCATCCATCCTTCCTTGTGTGTGTGTGTGTGTGTGTGTGTGTGTGTGTCCGTGTTTATGTGTTTGTCTGTGCGTCCATCCATCCATCCTTCCGTGTGTGTGTGTGTGTGTGTGTGTGTGTGTGTGTGTGTGTGTGTCTGGCATCTTTCCTTGGCACCATCCGGCACCATGTTGGTGTCTTGGTTTCCTGCGCAGGTTCCATTGTTTTGAGATCTCAAGGTCACAGCTTGTGTGCTGTTTCTCTCTGCAGCTTCACTCCCCTCCATCCTGAGTCCTCTAAAGCTGCAGGGAAACACCAGCTGAGATTTTCTTTCAGTTTTCTAAATCACAACTGAACTTTTTGTTTCCAAATTTCAATTCAATTTTCAATTTTTGCTTTTTCCATCAACCACTTCACGTGGTGTTCTTCAAAGTACCTCGCTGACCCTCAACCGGCGGCCGACTGCGTCGCCTCATAAAAGACTAAAGTAGTTTGTTCCGACTGCCTGCAGACAGGAAGGCCTGACCGTGTTTGTCTTCCTGCTCCGCGGGAACAAGCGGGCATTGATTATTTACCTGGCAGACAGACGGGACTCTGTCGGGGCTCCGCTGAGGTTTCCAGCCCCAGTGGCCTCGCCGTCGCACACTGGGGGGGGGGTTTATGTGAAGACTCGGCTTTAAAGAGAAATCCATCGAGCCAAGCAAGAGAGTGTGAAGCGGCGTGACGTTACGCTTTTAAAAGAACTACATTTCCCAGAAATGCAGTTCTTTTTTCCATTTGGTCATTGGATTAGCAGGAGGTTGAGACATTGAGTTGCGAAAATAGCCACAAAATAATCCCCCAATAATGTCCAGGAGTAGAAAAAAGAAGTGATGCAGAAGATTCCAACAAACTTCATGCAACAAGTTGCGTCTGATGACATTTTTGTCTTTGCTGTTGGCTTCTTAATCGTACAAACACGGAACTTTGCACTTGCAGATATATTTTTACATTTATGCAAATGCACGCACAATATTGGTAACATGTTATTTTACAACATCAAGGCATCATTGCTGTCTGCAGCTCCAGCCGCAGCTCCAGCCGTGGCGCTGACGTGGCCCCTCGGTGAAGACGAGCTGCGCACCGCCGAGCTTCGCTGATTTCTTTTTTTTTTTTTCTCTCCCGATTTAATTCCGCCTGAGCAAAGGAGTGGAATGGGAACGTCTTCCCGGCTCTTTATGAGATCACGGCCACCACCGATGAAATGTGAGCTGTCAGCGAGCTCGGAAGGGGGGTGGAGGTGGGGGGGTGGGGGGCGGTTTGATGAAGTCGTCGCGGCGCTCGGTAGCGGGTGATGGACGTCTCCATCACGCTCGAAATGATCCCCGTCCTGGCACACGTGCAACTCTCTCTCTCCCTCACTCACACACACACACTCACACACTCACACACACACACACACACACACACACACACACACACACACACACTGCGAGCGAGGGCACTTTGCCCTCTTCCCCCCGCCCCCCTGCTGTGCGTGTGCCCGTGCCAAGGGAAACGTTGACAGAGTCGCCGTCATCCTGACATCATGGGAGCCGTGTCATGCTTGGACGCTGCAGCGGTCGGTGGCTCGTCGGGCCCTTGAAGAGGCAGCTGCTGCATTAATGAATCGACTGTTAGCGTTTCGGCCCCTCTGCGCTCCGTCTCCTGCACGTGTTGGGCGCCCAGGGAGGCGTCCCTTTGCGCTCCACAATGATCAAATACAGTCTGTGTGTGCTGTAAGAAAGAAAAAAAAACAAAACAAAACCCACAGACGGGGGGAAAAGCGTAAAAAGTGTTTGTCGTGATTGCCACCACCAGGGATTACACAC
Source organism: Nelusetta ayraudi (assembly GCF_046127955.1). Classification (NCBI taxonomy): domain Eukaryota; kingdom Metazoa; phylum Chordata; class Actinopteri; order Tetraodontiformes; family Monacanthidae; genus Nelusetta; species Nelusetta ayraudi. The sequence continues at coordinate 6,628,616 of NW_027466134.1, forward strand.
AGACACACTTATTTTTGTGGACAGTTATTGTATGATATTACCAGCTCTTGATTTTAATGCCTATTTACGTCATTTGACATCATGAGACAAAAAAAAAAAAAAAAAAAAAAAAGCCCCTGCAGCTCATTTTGTCAAGCATGCTATGTCTGCTTCGCAATGGTTGAATTTACAGTGGTGGATTAAAGTTTTTGGACACCTCATGCATTAGTGAAATTGTAAAGTCATTGTAAAGTCTCAGTGTGCAGTGTATTTTAGTGGCAGTCACCAACATTGTACCCACATGCTGCACATGCTGCGCTGTTCCGTCCAGCTCAGAAGTTGACTTTGTCCCTTGCGACACATCCAGAGTTCAAGAACTACAAGATAAATAAAATAGAATAAATAAATAACAAAAATAATTTCCCTTTGTTTGTGTGTCTCTGGTGCAGCCAAATCTTTTGAAACGCACACAAAAGATTTCAAGGGTGTCCGAAAACTTTTTTCCACTCCTGTGTTTTTTTTCCGCAGATGCTTCACATGAGCTGCAGTGCAACTTTCAACCTCCGATAACCTTTTAAAAAAAAAAATCACAAAACCTCAAACTCAAACCTCGTGATGGTGACTTTTACTCTGAAAGTTCCGCCCACTTTGTGTGGCCCCCCTCCCCGCCAGGACGGGGCTCCCATTGGTCCCACGCTGCTGCCTTATCGTCGTAATCGTACGTTATTGTCTGCAATAACACGTCAGAGCTGTTGTGTAACAAACCAAAAAACCCCGTGGTTGTCCTCTCCAGCCCAGACCCTGAGCGCTGCTTGGTTCCTCCTCTCACCGACCGGAGCAGAGCTTGCACGTGTTACAGTTTCGGGATGAAGTGTAAACACTGCAGTGTAATTGTGCAATTTTTTTTACCCCCAATAACCTCCCGCGACACATTCCATAAGATCTTTTTTCCGACACAGCGGTGTGCGCCGAGTAACGCAAATCGTCTCCGTCGTTTGTTATGATGAATACTCGCCGCTCGTGTTTTGACGTCTCAAAGAGCCCCGGCGCTGCGGCTCTCAGTGATCTCCTGCCAGAACAGCTGGACTCAAAGACGGACATCTGGCGGCCGGCGCTCCGAGTGGCTGGAGCCCTATTTTGCGCACACATGATTTCTGTTTGTCCCGGCCGTGGTCATGGTTACAATCTTTGTTACGGCCAAATTACCACGTTCACCGTCGTTTTGTCTGACGAGCCATAGCTCCGCCATCGCCGCTAGCGTAGCCCGCTAGCGAGGAGAGCGGTGGTGACGGCGGCGGCGGCGGCGGCGGCGGCGGCGGTTGACCGGCGCACCTCCAGCGAGGGCAAGTTCAAGAGGATTGCTGGAGGAAGTTGAGAAATCTACCGAGACAAGCGGCTGTAATGGA